>NC_138773.1:110920456-111115464 GCF_965119305.1 Pelophylax lessonae | reverse complement strand
TCTCTCTCTCTCTCTCTCTCTCCTTCCTCTCTCCTCTCTCATATATCTATGTGTATATCTATATATAACTATCTATATATGTACATATATATGTGTGTGTGTGTGTGTGTGTGTGTATATATATATATATATATATATATATATATATATATATATATATATATATATATATATATAATATATATGTGTGTAATATATATCATCCATTTTCTGTTTTTTTTTTTTTTTGCCAGGGCGAATGGAAGTAGCAGTGCATGAACTTGATATTTTTTTTATTATTATTCTCAGCTATCTGTAGGCAGAACACAGCTCTTTTGTAGTATGCATTCTCTCCAGGGCAGTCCTATTTTCACAGCAGGCAGTTAAACGTTATGTCCTCGTAATCGTTTCACTGAGTTTAGCAGGTGGCTCTTATGTTTTAATAAAGCTGGAATTTTTTCATCATGTTTTCTGATTAATAAGAAGGGCATAGACCAACTGCACCATCTACACTTCTATTTATGTGTAAGTTTTTAAGGGAGTTGACGTAAGATGCTTTTAGTCTGAAAAATAAAACTAGAACAGAGAAGCAGTGATGACAGGAAAGTGCATATTCGTTTCAGTATTTCTAAAAGCCTCATTAGTGGAAAAAATCTGTCTTATGACTATTAGCATTCTTTCATCAACGTCCTTTATAACTAATGCATGGGATATGCTTAACACATGTATTCCCATGTGGTGTCATGTGTACGACTACAGACACTATGGGGGAGATTTACTAAAACTGGTGTGCAGAATCTGGTTCAGCTCTGCATAGAAGCATAGAAAAAAAATACTATACCTGATATATAACAAGGTAATGGTACATATCCATATTCCCTTTATATATTACTTTAGTATAACTAAAATTATCCCAGAACTGCAACTGTATCTATCTACCTAAGGGATTTATCCCTTTCTATATCATCTGTCTATGCAGTCTCTGCTAACCTTTGCGGGCATATCTTTTCATTCCACATGTCCAGACTTCAGGTCCCTAGCTTTATGGTCTTCTGCGGTATAGATAGGATTGAGCAACATTGGAGGGGGGACAATATGGCTCAGAAGGTGTCTAAAAATGAAACGGAATGGATTTTTGAGATGAACACAGTATACCCTATGGGTATGAATATAGACATTGATTTAAATTCATTTCAAACTATTAATTTATGCTTTAGCTTTTAATTTTTTTTATATTTCCTTATTGTAAAATGGTCCGGTTAGATTCATTCTCATGGGATGGTCTTGTATTTTGTGGTGACACGTTAATACACAACCTAATCACTAGAGGGCAATAATCTGGCTTTAGGTATAATCAATCAGTTGGTTGCCATTTTCCGTTACTATTATAGAATTAGATGGTAACTATTTGGGTGTAGTAACATATTTAACCACTAGAGGCCTTTTGGCTATTTATAAGTTCATTATAAATAACTATTTTAACCAAAATGTTGTATATAATCAGAGCCATATGTGGCAAGCCCATAAAGCTAGTTTGTATGTGACAATGTCAATTGGTCCAGAAGAATTGGATTGGATCATTATAGAGCAGTTGTGTGTATAAGCAATGCGGAAGTGACGTGCGGGATCATGTGACCCTTGATGACGTCAGATGCTTACTGATGAAACACGTATGGTGGGACTAGGACGCGAAACGTCACTTCTGCTGTTTGGAATGCAGGTGGAGCGCAGATTGGCGTCCCCTGCTATTTTAATGCCTGACAATGTTCATTTATTATAAGTGTAATTTTAATTACTTTAATAAATTGTTTGGATATAGTCCACTATGAGAGGGCTATTTCTTCTCTTTTCACTTTTACCATACCCCGAGTATCTGAACCACACTGACAGGCTCTCTCTGGAGGCTTATGGAGGATTATCTGTAATGGGGGTCATAATGATCTGGTGAGAGTCTTGTGCATGTGAATGCCAGTGGAGAAGGGGAAGCGTGTGCAAAAGATTGGTACGGCGCTACCTCATAGGTGATAAAGTGCTCAATGTGCAATATAAATAGATAAATAAATATATTAAAAAGTGCACTAATGTGTGAAATTGATATTGTGACCAGATATCAACTGCCAAGACATGTGCATAAACATATAAAAGTGCTGGTGCAAAATAAATCCAATTGAGAGATAACAAATATAAATAGTGAATTTTATTGTAAATATAAGTGGTGAAAGTACTCTTTTCAGAAAACAAATAAAAAATGAGTAAATAAAATGAGTATATAAAAAGTAGAGAGGTGAAGAGTCTGTGTTATAGTAACCTCGGTGTCGCAACACCAGTGGAAAATGTAATGAGTTCTTGTCTAGTGCAGAAAACAAAAACTTCCACCCAAAATAATGAGCAAATAAATCAATCAGTGAAAAATAAAGGAAATTTTTTTTTTCTTAGGTTGCAACCATCCGTGTGACCACTAGATGTCGCACCTCTTATACAACCTGTAATAGATGTATCCCGTGGGACAATAATGTTGGGGGTCTCTCCGGTGTATTCCTCCCTTGTGAATCTCAAAGATAAGAAGGGGGAGAAGGAGGACCTCTTTGTGCAGTATAAATGGCAATTACAGGAAACGGATAGTAGTGACTTACAATTTAGCTGTCTACGATCAGCGCGAAAAAGAGACCGGGAAGCTTCCGCGTTCCACGGCCCTGTCTCCGACAACCGGAAGTGACGCAATGACGTAGTAACTCCACCCTTCGCGTTTCATCATCGACCTCTGCTGGAGCAGTTGTGGAGTTACTACGTCATTGCGTCACTTCCGGTTGTTTTTGTTTTCTGCACTAGACAAGAACTCATTACATTTTCCACTGGTGTTGCGACACCGAGGTTACTATAACACAGACTCTTCACCTCTCTACTTTTTATATACTCATTTTATTTACTCATTTTTTATTTGTTTTCTGAAAAGAGTACTTTCACCACTTATATTTACAATAAAATTCACTATTTATATTTGTTATCTCTCAATTGGATTTATTTTGCACCAGCACTTTTATATGTTTATGCACATGTCTTGGCAGTTGATATCTGGTCACAATATCAATTTCACACATTAGTGCACTTTTTAATATATTTATTTATCTATTTATATTGAACATTGAGCACTTTATCACCTATGAGGTAGCGCCGTACCAATCTTTTGCACACGCTTCACTCTTTTAACCCTTCGGGGTAGGTTGCTGGCAGCTGACACCTCTGTGATAAAAAGAATATACATATTTAGATACCATAGCGCTGGTCACCCCTGCTTACCCCAGTGGAGAAGGGACCCACGCATTCACGGGTGATTTATTGGCTTGAAAGATCCTGGAAGAGATGGAACACTTTTTGAGATTGTGTTGTGTGTAGCAATTTGGGATTTCACTTTACACATTTTATATAATTTGTATTGTTTACTGTGAGCGCGGTCAATGTCACATTTTCTGTTTATTGTCGAGTTTTCATGTTTTATTATGTGCTGCTACATTATATTATTTTAATCACTTGGTTTTTGGTATTAATGCCCTGCGCAAGTGTAGGGGTGTTAATCACCTCACTCATCTTTCCCCTGGAAGTAACTCACTAACACCCAAGAGCATAGTAAATGGGTTACCCAATTTTAATTTCAGCATTTGGGTCTTACTGTATATACAGTATACAAAACTGGATATATTTCCAGTCTATACATGTCATATTCTACATATAATAAAAATAGATTCATGCATAACAGGAAAAAGCCCTTTACCATAATCTTCAGCAGGAGACCCTTTAACCACTTAAGCCCCAGAGGATTTGGCTGCTCAAAGACCAGGGCCTATTTTGCGATTCGGCACTGCGTGAATTTTAACGGACAATTGCGATTTTTTACCTTTTGCGCTATAAACAAAAAAAGAGCGACAATTTTGAAAAATAATATTTTTCTCATTTTTTTTATATGAAATTCCCCCCAAAAAAATGTCAAAATCAAAATGTTTTACCATTTTAGGCCAATTTGTTTTCTGCTACATATTTTTGGTAAAAAAAACACAATAAGCATATTTTGATTGGTTTGCGCAAAAAGTTATTGCCGTTTGCTAACTATGGGAATGATTTATGTCATTTTTATTGTTTTTTTTTTTAACTAGTAATGGCGGCGATCTGCAATATTTTTTTTTTTTCGCGGGATTGCAGTGGACAGATCTGACCCCTGATTGACAATAGTATCCACGCTATGGAGAAATGGTATGTTTCTAAATTACTTAAGAATGGCTGCTGCCTACCCCTAGAATATAGACCAAAAGGTCAATATTGGAAAAATTTGAAAAATAGTGAGGTAATTGGCGCTGCCTAAAAAATCTCTAAAACTCGGGTAAATCAATAGCTCATGTGCAGAAAAAACAGCTCATATATATATAAATAAATACATATAAATATAAGTGCAATATAAAACAATATAAAATATATATATTATTAATTAATACAGCTGAATAACTATAAAAATGTGAATATAAAGTGAAATAGTGCAAAATACCTGTGCGCATAGCATCCAACTATATCTGGCCACAGGGAGTTTATATTACAGACACGGCATCCTGTAAAAGGACAGACAGCACACAGAACGTGCCGTGAATCACGGGAGAAATGCGCATGCGCTGGTGACGTCATTATAAAGAAGAGGACTGATTACAACAAAACTGAGCAAAACCCCGGATCCATGCCTTATGAGTATAATGGGTATATGATCTAAACGGTATATACGGCTACAGGAGAGGGATCAGCTTATGGGAGCACCGTGGACCGGACAGTGGATCTAGGTCTTACACGCGGGTTACCCCTGTAGGGGTGATATTTTCTGGTGAGTGCGGGAAAAGTTGGGATCAAGGGAGCACTGTTTCCACACCCGGCACTTTAATACCCGGAGCACCACGAAAATAACCCACGGAGCCGAATACTGCTACAGTCCACTTTTATATGGACTTTTTATGGACTTGTTTTTCTCTCCACTTATTCGAGTGATTGAACTCATTTTAAAACACTGCCATAGACCTACTATATTATTTATATATATATATATATATATATATATAATATTACATACCTTTCACTTTCTTTGATAGATAATTCCTATTTTTATCACTTGCACTAATAACACTTTATCACTCTTAATTTACAATATAATTTTTTTGAATCATAAACCATTACAATTTTTTTCACTAGTAATTAATTTAGATTGGAAGTCTGTTTCTTCCCTATTTCCTGGTTAATTAACGACACACCAGCCAGCATTTACTGGCCAATTTTACCATTATCGCACATGCGCACTTATATTTGGTAGATATAGTTGGATGCTATGCGCACAGGTATTTTGCACTATTTCCCTTTATATTCACATTTTATATTTATTCAGCTGTATTAAAGAGGTTGTAAACTCGTTTTATTTTTTTTTTACACCCTGCAAGAGAAAGACATAATGAGCTAGTATGCATCGCATACTAGCTCATTATGCAATACTTACCTTAGAACGAGCCCCCGCCATGCCGTCCGCTCACCTCTATGACGGGCGACATGTCTAGTCGCCCGTCTCCTGGGATCGCGACATCTGGCCATCTGATTGGCCGGAGCCGCGGTGACGTGTGCGCGGGAGCCGACAGTCACGGCACGGGGCTCTGAAGGAATGGCACGAGCGGCCGTTCCTTCATAGCGCATGCGCCAGTGACGTCACTGGATGCATCGAAGGTAAATATCTCCTAAACGGTACATGTTTAGGAGATATTTACAGTACCTATAGGTAAGCCTTAATATAGGCTTACCTATAGGTACAACTTGCAGAGGAGGGTTTACTTCCTCTTTAATAATATATATATATTTTATATTGCTTTATATTGCACTTATATTTATATGTATTTATTTATATATATATATGAGCTGTTTTTTTCTGTACATGAGCTATTGATTTACCCGAGTTTTAGATCTGACCCCTGACTGACATTTTTGACACGTTTGGGGGTACCAGTGACATTACTACAGCAATCAGTGCTATACATATGTACCGTTTCTGTAAAAATGACACTGGCAGGGAAGGGGTTAACTTTATTGGTGATCAGTGGGTTCAATGTATCCCTAGGGGTGTGATTCTAACCGTGGGGGGGGGGGGGGCGTGGCTTGTGATGTAACCACAGAGACATATGATCCTACATAGCAGGATCGTATAGTCTCTGCAGTTACACCAGGGAGAATGACAGGCGGCTTTGTTTACATTAGCCGCCTGCCTTTCTCCCTCTCCAGCAGGAGATCGCGAGTGGAGCAATTTTGTTCTGCTTCGGCTCTCAGTTTATTTACTGATGCATTTGCAGCTCATGGTTTTGGTGCTTACTAGGACGGGCAGTGGTCTGCTGACTCCTGGCATCCTGATTGGGTCAGTGGTGGTTTCACCAATAGTATAGTTTTATTGGAATTATTTCCTGTACTAGTTGCCTTGGAATTATGGGGGCACCATTTCCAAAACAGAAGGATCATTTTGCACTCTGACAATACAGGGGTTGTCTTTGCTGTGAATTGCCTGTCTTCACGTTCTCTGCCTGTCATCTCTCTTTTGGGTTTTTTGGTTCTACAATGTTTACGGCTTAATATATGGTTGAAGGCTAAATATATACCTGGTTATTGTAATGAAATTGCTGATTCCTTATCTCGCCTTCAGTTCGACAGATTTCGCAGGAGCAGATCCCCTTGGCCTGTCTTGTCCGTGCCACTTATGGAACTTGGTCTGACTGAAGTTGCTTCTGCAATTAAGAATTCCTTGGCACCTTCCACTTTGAGCTCTTATTTTTCTGCATGGGAATTGTGGTCTTCCTTTTTGTTGGACAGAGGCCTACCTGTTTGTTCTTTTAAAGAGGGTTCCATTTTGCTCTTTTTGAACAGCTTGTTCAGTAAACAGTTTTCTTATGCTCATGTGTCAAAAACTTTGGCTGATGTTTCGTTTTTTGCACAATTTAGTGGCTATCCATCTTGTGTTAGTTTTTTTTTTTTTTTTGTGGTCAAAGTAGCTTTGCGAGGTTATCGCAAGACGCATATTTTTCCAGATAGGAGGTTTGCTATTTCTTTGTCTCTTTTGAGAGATTTATGTGCTGCAACCTCTTCTGTTTTTCCTCCTATGAATCTTTGTTATTTCAAACAGCTTTTTGTATTTGTTATTTTGGGGCATTTAGAATCTCTGAGTTATTTGCTATTACTTCTTCTACTACCAATGGTTTGTGTCTTACTGATGTTTCTGTTGTTGGAGATTCTTTAAGAATCTGCTTGAGGCGAAGTAAGACAGACCAGCAGGGTAAGGGTTTTTTAGTTTTGCTAGAGCGACATGCTGATTGCTCTATATATGTGGTTACTCTGGCCGAGAGGTACTTGAGCCTTCGGCCATTGTCTTTTAGACAATTTTTTGTTCACCAAACTGGACTTCCTCTCACGTGTTTGCAGTTTGGTGCTGTTTTGAAAAAAATTTTGTTTTTTTTGCATTTGGACCATCTACCAATTACATCCCATTCTTTCAGAATTGGTGCTGCCACTTCCGCAGCTCAAGCTGGTTTTTCTGGCAGTTCAATTCAGGCTATTGGTAGGTGGCATTCAAATTCTTTCTGGTCCTATGTTAGATCTAACCTTTTTATTTAATTTTCAGGTCATGCTAAGGTTATATGGATTGTTGGGCATTCCTTTATTTTTTGGGCCCACAGAAGAGCTGAGTTAAGAAAATATGGAAGTAATCTTGGATTTTCAACATCTGTCATCAAAATGTTATGGTTTAGTAAGAGAGGTCTTCAGTGGACTGATCTGTGTGCTGTGTTTAATGATCTTTGCGTTAGCTGGCCTGCCCCTCGTGTACCTATAATTTCATGCTGGAGGGAATGATCTTGGATTTAGGAAAAACATTGACCTTATTTTAAATATCAGAGCAGATTTTTTATATTTTCAATCTGTTTTTCCTTTATGTAGATTTGTATTTTCAGAAATCATTTCCCGATTGCGATGGTTCTCTGAAGATTGTGCATTTTTAGAGAAGAATCGCAAACGTGTTAACAGGTCAATCTCTAAATTTATGGTTTCTTTTGGTGGCCTGTCTTTTAAACACTCTGACATTGAGGGTCTTTTGGATGGTTTCTATAGAGCCGATTTAATTCATTTATATGACATTGCCAATGATATATTCAATCTGGGCCCCCATTCTTGCATTGAGATGGCCTTAGGCCTGGTGGTGGTGCCATGCTCTTCATCCTGAGCATGGCTTGTGGGATGTTTTTGTTTTTAAGTAATTTAGTTTGAGCTTTTTGGCTGGACTACGGTACGTATATATGTTTTGGTGTTACAAATTGGTTAGTTTGGGCTTTTTGGCCAAGCTATGAAAATGTGTTTTATTCCCACATGTTACATTAATTTATTTGAATAAAAGGCCGCGGCCACTTATATCAATGCAAGAAAAAGTGTCCTTTTGTTAATCCTTTAATTTTAGTAATTAACCACTTGCCTACTGGGCACTTAAACCCCCCTCCTGCCCAGACCAATTTTTAGCTTTCAGTGCTCTCACATTTTGAATGACAATTACTTGGTCATGCAACATTGAACCGATATGAATTTTTCGCCCTTTTTTCATAGAAATAGAGCTTTCTTTTGGTGGTATTTAATCACCACTGGGCTTTTTATTTTGTGCGATATAAATGAAAAAAGACTGAAAATTAAAATAACATTTTGTTTTTAGTTTCTGTTATAAAATTTTGCAAATTAGTAATTTTTCTTCATAAATTTTAGCCAAAATTTATACTTCTACATATCTTTGGTAAAAGTAACCCAAATAAGTGTATAATATTTGGTCTGCGTGCTGCACATATGGTGGGATTGCCCAGTTCTGCAACCATTCTGGAAGGAGGTTCACGCCTTAATCTGTCGTATTACCACGTACACACCTGACTATTCACCGGCGCAATTCCTTTTGCACCACACCTCCCTCTCCTATGCCAGCTACAAAAAGTCCCTGACCTTGCATCTGATCAATGCAGCCCGGATGTGCGTACCGTGCCATTGGCTGTCCACCACACCCCCGTCGGTTGCTGACTGGCTTCGCAGGGTTCAGCGGGTGGCGGAGATGGAGGACATCGTGGCCCAGGCCAAGGATACTCACCACCAGTATCGTACAACTTGGGCGCCCTGGACTCACTTTCAATCCTTGCCAGATTTCCAACGATTGAGCATCTGAGACTTATAGTCCACCTTGTGGCTCTTTGAATCCTGTACTAGGGGTTAACCCCTTATCCTGGGGTGCTTTCCTGGATGTTCAGTTCGCTCTGCCTTTTCTGACGCTTGTATTATGCCAGAGTGTATTGCCCCTTTCCACACGTTGTCCTTCCCTTCCTCCTTTCGTGTATCCCCTATTTACCCTACCTGTCTCCTCCCTCATCCTCCTCCCTTTCATCCCCCCCCTTCCTCATTCCCTCCCTTTTATGCCTTTCAACAAATTACTCAGGGTTCTTTATTTCGCACTCGGTGGTGGCTCGGCCCCAACCGACAACAGCTATGGCGCCCACGTTCAGAGATGTGTTTACCGGATCGCCACCTGTATGCGGTGGACCCCCCACTCCTTGACACAGTTAGTTCCCTTTACGGGGTGTCGGGTATGGGGGCGCCACTATGCTTTATCATAGGAAGCTCCCTTGTTTCGGTTCTCATCAGGTGGATGGGCGCTCTACCCAGCGAACCCTTCCAATAGCCCTATGTCCACTTGGTGCTCCCACTGGCCCTCTGCTTTTACACCGAGTTATCACATGACACCTTGTGGGATTGTCTGTGCTCTTTTGTTGCTCCATGCATGCATTGTACTGTTTATATGTGTATCACTCTTGTATTTGATCACTTTTTGTGGGCTTTGTAACCTGCCCGTTACTGCTTTGTTCTTTTGTGCTATGTATGCTTCATTCCTTAATAAAATGTTTTTGAAAAAAAAAAAAAAATATTTGGTCTGCGTGAAAGTTAGAGAGTCTACAAGCTATTATGCTAATCATTGAAAATTGATCACACCTAATGTACTGACAGCCTATCTAATTTCTTGAGACCCTAACTAACCAGGAAAGTACAAATGATCCCTTTTTCGAAAGTAGACATTCCAAGGTATTTAATAAGAGGCATGGTGAGTTTTTTTGAAGTTGTCATTTTTTCCTGTCATTCCCACAATTCTTTGCAAAATTAATTTTTTTTTTTTTTTTACAAAATTGTAATTTCCAACAAGTTATTTCTCTCACATGGCATATGCATACTTGCAACTACACCCCAAAACACATTCTGCTACTCCTCCTGAGTATGGCGATACCACATGTGTGGGACTTTTTCACAGTCTACTCATATAGAGAGGCCCAACATGCAAGGAGCACCATCAGGTGTTCTAGGAGCATAAACTACACATCTAACTTGTTGACCACCTGTTACAATTATGAAGGCCCTGGAGCACCAGGACAATGGAAACGCCCACTAAATGACCCCATTTTGGAAAGAAAACACCACAAAGTATAATCTATGAGGCATAATGAGTCTTTTAAACATGTCATTTTTTTCCAGACATTTTTGGAAAATGTGAAAAAAAAATGAAAATGCATTTTTTTTTACACAAAGTTGTCCATTTATAAGATATTTCCAACACATAGCATGTACATAGCAAAAATGACACCCCAAAATACATTTTGCTACTCCTCCGGAGTATGGCGATACCACATGTGTGAGACTTTTACGCAGTCTGGTCACATACAGAGGCCCAACATGCAAAGAACACCATCAGGTGTTCTAGGGACACATAGCATGCACATACCATGAATTACACCCCAAAATACATTCTGCTGAGCAAAGGGTAAACAAAAGCTTACCTGTAGTTTTAGAAGCACAGTTGTCCACAGGAGTTGAGCACTGGTAGTCCAGGCAGCAGGCAGGGACTTGGTCAGAACCAGCGAATGCAATTGTACAGGCAACAGGTAAGGATACCAGTCCAGTGTCAGTGCAGGCCGAGATATTGTGAGCAGTGCCAAAATATTGGTCCTGGTAGTAGGCAAGAACAGGGTCCACAGTTCAAGTAGCAGGCAGAGGTGTGGTCAGTTCATGCGGCAGGCAGAGACATGATGGCAGTAAGTCCTGCAGGCAGAAGTAGGGCCTCTATCGGGATAGAATGGGGACAGGGGTAGAGGCTTCTCCCACCCAAATCTCTTTGAAGCCTCCGGGATCCAGACCCTAATCTGGGAAGAAGAAAAACAAAAAAATGTGTTTTCTTCATCCAAAAAAACAATTCTGGTCCCCTCACATATATGAGACCCCTGTGGTATGAATCCCACTACTTCAAGAGGCAGGCAAAAATCGTGGTCAAACAGTCCAGGGTTAGTTCCAGATCAGACAGAGGTATGAACAGAATCAGCAGGTAGAAGCATGGTCGAATAACAGGCTAGGGTCAGTTCCAGAGCAGGCAGAGGTATGTACAAAATCAGCAGGCAAAGGCGTGGTCAAATAACAGGCCAGGGTCCGTTCCGGAGCAGGCAGACATATGTACAAAATCAGCAGGCAAAGGCGTAGTTGAATAACAGGCCAGGGTCAGTTCAGGAGCATACAGTGGCATAAGCGGTGAAGGTAAATGGCAGGAATTGAGGACTATGTTTACCATACTTCACTAATAATTTAGACAAGTATGGTAACGGCGGAAACAGTCTTCTATAGAGAGGCCTGGTTAGGAAGGACACTGGGGACAATAACGGGTGTCCCTTCTAACTCCTGCACTGATACACACCCTACATTTTTTCTGCCGTTTTTTGTTTGTTTGTGTGGGATGGATTTTACTGGGAAAATTACGTTCAGAAAGTCTACTTATAACATCGGATCAAATGTTTTCTGGTGGGCCATTTGGGAATATAAGGGCAGTGAAGATTTCCTCCAGGTAATAAAGGAAGGGTTGGGGGCTTTCGATGGACTTGCGGTAAATTATGTAGGAATTGTATGTGGCCAAATGAAAAAGATAAATTTAGACTTTTTTTTTTTACCAATGGTATGTTCGTCTTGTGGGTAGATAGGGTTCCATCATTTGGTCATTGAAGTCCACTCCCCCCATGAACAAGTTGTACTCATGAACACACGTTGGCTTTCGGATTGGGCCATTCCTTCTTCGGGCTTCCACGTAGTTGTCATTGTGGATTGAAGACAGCATGTACACGTCTCTTCTGTCCCTTCACTTCACAGCCAGGATTTCCTCATTTCGCAGACTAGCCGTCTCCCCTCTTCTTAGCTTGGTGTTTACGAGCTTTTGAGGAAAGCCTTTTCTGTTTTTTCTGACCGTGCCACATGCCAGAGTCTTCTTCCTGTGAAGGTTGCGGAACAGGGGCAAACTTGTGTAGAAGTTATCTACGTAAAGGTGGTAGCCTTTTTCTAGGAGAGGGTAAATGAGGTTCCAAACAACTTTCCCGCTTGATCCAAAGTAGTCCGGACATTCAGGGGGCTGCAGCTGGGTGTCCTTCCCTTCGTACACCATGAAGGCATATGTGTACCCTGTGGCTCGGTCACATAATTTATACACCTTCACCCCATAGCGGGCCCGTTTGCTGGGGATAAATTGTTTGATGCCCAGCCTGCTGGTAAATTTAACAAGGGACTCATCCACACATATATGTTGGTCTGGGGTAAATAATTGAGGGAATATTTCTGAAAAATAATTTAGAAGTGGCCGAATTTTATAAAGCTTGTCAAATGTTGGAGAATTTCGGGGGGCGCACTGGGTATTGTCATTATAATGGAGGAACCTCATTATCATCAAATATCTGGTCCTGGGCAATACTGCGGAGTAGATTGGCATATGGTAGATGGGTTTGGTTGACCAATATGCACGCAATTCATTTTTTTTATTGAGTCCCATATTGAAGGTGAGGCCTAAAAAAACTCCTCCACCGTTAGGTCTCTCCACTCATAGGGACGGGAATAAAAAGACGTGGGGTTACTCTGAATAAATTGCTGTGCTTACAGGTTGCACTGGGCCACAATTGACTTCAGCAGGTCCTCTGTAAAAATTAAATTGAAGAAATCTATCGGGGCAAAGTTCTCAGTGTTAACCTGGACTCCTGGCTGGGCAGTGAAAGGGGGGATGATGGCTTCTCCTGAGTTAGGAGGAAGCCACAAGGGGTTCTGAAGGGCATAGGGAAGGCTTGCATGGGTTCTAACCCTTTGGGGGTGAGATGACACCCCACTTGTACTTGGCCTTTCTTGCCAAGGCACTGTGGTGCTGGTGGATGGCACGGTGGTGCTGGTGGATGGCACTGTGGAGCTGGTGGATGCCACTGCCTCCTCCTCACCAGAACGCCTTCGTTTGGTAGGCACGCGATATTCCTCTTTGTCGGAGTCTGTCTGCGTCCCACTGCTTACGACCGGCTCGTAATTTACTTCGGAGTCAGACTCTGAATCCGAAGAAGAATCTGAAGCAGAGAGCTCCCTGTTGATCTCGTCGGCCACACTAAGGATATTGTAGGCCTCCTCAGCTGAAAAAAAATCTCTTTGCCATCGTTGATGATGTTGATCCTACACTGATGGATGCTAATGAGGTTCCACTGATAGGTGGCACTGATATGCAGCACTGTGTGACACTAATGGCACGTTGACACTATGGGCACTAACAATGAGGCACAGTGACACTGATGGCACAGTGAGGAACGGTGACACTGTAGGCACTGATGACACTGTAGCGGTGATGCTGATGGCACTTATGACACTGACAATGGCACTGTGGGCACTGGCACGGTGACACTAATGGCACTGATGACACTGATAGCACCGATGACACTGATTGAACTGTAGGCCCTTTTGACACTGGTGGCACTGATGGGCACGGTGACACTGATGGGCACGGTGACACTGATGGGCACGGTGACACTGATGGGCACACTGATGGGCACTGTCACACTGATGGGAACTGTGACAGTGATGGGCACACTGATTGGCTCTGTGATGGGCACTGTGGGCACACTGATGGGCACTGTGATTGACACTGTGGGCACACTGATTGGCACTTAGATCGCACACTGTATACGCTCAAACTCACAGATCTCTCCTTCATCAAACTGCAGTCTCTGTGTGAGGAAGGAGAGCTGGCATTGAGAGATGATCTCATATGTTTACATTTGAGATCATCTCTCATTGGATGCTCCGATCGAGTGGCGAATGGCCGCTGTGATTGGCCATTCACCATGATCTGTGATTGACTGTGTCCAAGGGACATGGCCGACAGAGACTTTGCCTGTTACTGGGAGGCCGTATAAAGACGGCCTCCCGGAAATTAGAGCCCGCGCTGTAGCCGTCTTTCGGCTATAGCGCGGGCGGGAGGAGGTTAAGTTTTAGCAAAAAGGTTTAAATTTTGTCTAATCGAGTTCTGCATACGGCACCATAAAAATGAAGGGCAGGTCATACAACGTACCTGCCATTCATACATGGGGACGTGGCATGACAGTTATTTTAATAATAAAAAATAAAAAAATAGAGAGTGAGTTGTAGTTTAATTTAATTTTATTGGTTAATAAAACAACAAGGCAATTGGTTAGTAAAAGATCAATATTCATTGGTTATTAAGTCGTTTAGTCTTATTGGTCAGTATAATTGACTTACCTTGGATTGGATTGGACCAAATTGTCATAAGAAGCCACCTAAAGATTTGATGTTCCTCTATAAAAGAAAGAGATAACCGTTATTTTTCAGTGAGCGGGAGCAGAAGTAAAAGAAGATTCGTTCGGTCTTTATATATGTGGGATGTTTTTGTTTTTAACCACTTTAGCTCTGCTCACATTGCTGCTACTACTTTTCAGTCACAGCGGGAGTGGGGCCAGGGGAGGAGCGGCGGCGATCGTCGCTGCTCTTCCCCGATCGTCGGGGAATCGAGTGTGGAGATCCGCCCGCTTGTGTAAACAAAGCGGGCAGATCTCCTAAGTGACAGGCAGGGTCAGATTGCAGGGTTCAGCATAGCTGAACCTGAGATCTGTCCCTGTGTCACTCAGTCACCTCCCCCCACACATGTCAGTAAGCACCAGGCATACATTAACCCCTCCCTCTCCAATAAAATTAACCCCTTCCCTGCCAGTGTCATTTTTACAGTAACAGTGCATATTTATAGCACTGATTACTGTAGTAATGTCACTGTTACCCCCAAAAGTGTCAAAAATGTCAGTCAAGGGTCCGATCTGTCCGCCGTAATGTCGCAGTCCAGCAAAAATAATCGCAGATCGCCGCCATTACTCGTTAAAAAAAAAAAACACCAAAAATGACATAAATCTTTCCCTTAGTTAGTAAACGCAATAACTTTTGCGCAAACCAATCAAAATACGCTTATTGCGATTTTTTTTTTTTTTTACCAAAAATATGTAGCAAAAAACAAATTGGCCAAAAATGATAAAAAATTTAGATTTTTTAAATTTTTTTGGGGGGAATTTTATATAAAAAAATGTGAAAAATATTGTTATTTTTTCAAAATTTTTGGCTCTTTTTTTGTTTATAGCGCAAAAAGTAAAAATCGCACAGGTGATCAAATACCACCAAAAGAAAGCTCTGTTTGTGGGAAAAAAAGGACGTAAATTTCGTTTGGGTACGGTGTTGCATGACCGCGCAATTGTCAGTTAAAGTCGCACAGTGCCGAATCGCAAAAAGTGGCCTGGACGTAAGACGGCAAAATCCTCCGGTGGTAAAGTGGTTAAGTAATGTAGTTTGAGCTTTTTGGCTGGACTACGGTATATATGTTTTGGTGTTAAAAATTGGTTAGTTTGGGCTCTTTGGCCAAGCTATGAAAATGTTTTTTTATTCCCACATGTTATGTTTATTTATTTGAATAAAAGGCCGCGTAAATTTATATCAATGCAAGAAAAAGTGTCCTTTGTTGATCTCTTAATTTTAGTAATTATGTTTTAGCAAAAAGGTTTAAATTTTGTCTAATAGAGTTCTGCCTATGGCACCATAGCAAAATATCCTGCAAACAGAAATGTCCTCACAACTCTGATAACATTGGGAGGAAATTTACATCCTCAACAGCAAAAATGTCAAAGTTGCAAAGGGAGAGATTTTCAGTAAAATATAAAAGTTAAAGTAAAACTCGAACATTCCATTAAGCATGACTATATAACATTTAAATAAAGCATAATCCTAACAGAAGCCACTCGGCTTCCAGGTTAAAGCCCTCGTTCACACTAAGGTCGTTTTGAAATTGTGCGAGTTTAGCTGAACTCGCACGATTTCAAGCTGGCATTTCAGTCTGACTTCGGGGGAGAGGGGTTCAGGGACATCTGTGTGAGTTCCTGCACAGATATCTATGGAAATCGCCCCCTGAAGTCGCCAAAAGTAGCACAGAAACTACTTTTGGGAATCGGTGCGGCGCCGCAAAGTCTGGGTCACTTGTAGCAGCTGTGGGAGTTGATGTGGGCGGGTCTAAGGGTTTCTGTGGGTGTTTCTGCGCCTTCATGTGGGTAGTGATTGGGGAAGGAATAGAATTGTGTTATCCCCGCCCACACTCCATTCCTATCTGCAGTGAAAAGGGAACAAGCAGGAAGTGGAAAATGTGTACGCACGTTTTGGTAAGCATTTAAAATATGCATGGCAACATGTGGCTCACTTGCATTGCCATTTGTTTGCATCTGCGTGTTTCTGAACGCATGGCAACCAGCAATAAAAAAGCCCACCCTTTGCCATGCGTTTCAAAAATGCACAGCAATGTGTGTCACGTCAGTGTTAGCATTTAGGCTGTGTTCTCATTTACACATTTCCAAACGCACAGCAACCAGCAAATGAAAACAGGAACTTTGTTGTGTGTTTCAAAAACACATAGCAACGCATGTGTGGCAACAAAAACACACGGCAACGTGCATTATGCTTGTTACAAATTGTTAACATCTTCCCTTTTCCGAATGCACAGCAACTCAAAAGTGCTTCTGAAGGCAATTTATTTTTATTTTTATTTTTTAAAAATAACAAACATGTCATACTTCCCTGCTCTGTGTAATTGTTTTGCAGAGAGCATCCCTGATTTTCCTCTTCTCCCACTGCCGCTTGCTAAGAGGGCACTCATGTATGCAACCCACACAGAAAACCGCTTTGTTGCAAATAGTCAACAGGGTCGCAAGAAACATGTTGAGAAAAAAAGACGCAAATTACCTGCCAACGATTTGAGAAGACTCCAACGTGAAGCTACCAGAAACCCAATATCCTGTGGTGTCATATTTCAGAACTGCAACCTACATGGAGTGCCCAGAAGGTGCCCAGAAGGTGTTCAGTGCTCAGAGACATGGCCAAGGTAAGGAAGGCTGAAACCTGACCCCCCCCCCCCCCACAAGACAAATAAAATAAACCAGCAAGACTGCGCCAGGAAATATCTAAGACAGATTTTTCAAAGGTTTTATGGACTGATGAGATGAGTGACTCTTGACAGACCAGATGGATGGGCCAGTGGCTGGATCAGTAACAGGCAAAGAGCTCCACTTCCACTCAGACACCAGAAAAGTGGAGGTGGGGTACGGGTATGGGCTGGTAATATTAAAGATAAGCTAGTTGGACCTTTTTGGCTTGAAGTTGGACTCAAAATCAACTCCCAAAAGTACTGCCAGTTTTTAGAAGACACTTTCTTCAAGCAGTGGTAAATGAAAAAGTCTGCATCTTTTAAGAAGACTATGATATTTATGTAGGACAATGCTCCATCACATGCATCAAAGTACTCTACTGCATGGCTATCCAGTAAAGGCCTTAAAGATGAAAGCATAATGACATGGCCCCCTTCCTCACCTGACCAAAACCCTGTTGAGAACTTGTAGGCCCTTCTTAAAGGGCAGATTTATGGTAAAGGAAAACAGTACACCTCCCTGAACAGTGTCTTGGAGGCTATAGTTGCTGATCCACAAAAAGTTGATCATCAACAGATCAAGAAACTGGCAGACTCCATGAATGGAAGGCTTATAAATGTTATTGAAAAGAAGAGTGGCTATATTGATACATGTAACTCATTTTTTTATTTTTGTTTATTTGTAAATTGTGAGCTGTTCTCCCTTTAAGGCTCCATTCACACTAGAGTGACTTGTCAGGCGACTTGTCAGCCTGACAAGTCGCGGTCCATTGACTGCTACAGGACCCGTTCTAATAGGAGCGACACAAGTCGCTCCGACTTAGAAAAAGGGTCCTGTACTACTTCGGGGCGACTTGCATAGACATTCATTATATGAAGTCTGTGCAAGTCGCGCCGAAGTCACGGTGCACGGGACTTCACAAGTCGCCCCCGAAGTAGTACAGAGTTGTGCCGCTGCAGTGTGAATGGGCTCTAACAGATGAAAATAAACAAATGGAAAAAAAAAAGAAAATAAACAAATGAGGCGGGAAATGTTTTGTTTTTCATTTAGTTGCCTAATAATTGTTCACACAAAGATATTCTCCTAAGAAAGCCAAAATCTCACTTTTACTTAAATATTCAGGTTTGAGGTTTATTACCATTTTGGATTGACCGAGAAGACTGTAGTCATTTAACCACTTCCCCACCGTCATATAGTAAAATGACGGGCGCAAAGTGGTTGTCCCATGCCGGGTGGGCGTCATATGTGGCCAGCAGGATATTCGTAGGCTCTTTACCATGTGATCAGCTTTGTCCAATCACAGCTGGTCACATAGTAAATAGGAAGTGCCATTGATCGGCTTTCTTCAGTTTGCGCCTGACAGGCGAGAGTAGAGGAGAGCAGATCGGTTGCTCTCCTGACAGGGGGGGGGTCTGTGCTGGTAATCAGAGCATTGATTACCAGTGCAGACCCTTGGGGGATGCCACTAGAGCCACCAGGGATTGCCCACCAATGGCCACCAGGGATGCCCACCCATGGCCCCCAGGGATGCCCACCCATGCTACCATGGATGCCAATCAGTGCTCAGGGAGCCTGTTAGTGCCCACCTCATCAGTGCTGCCCATCATTGCCATCTATCAGTGCCACCCACAAGGTGCCCATCATTGCCATCTATCAGTGCCGCCTATCAGTGCCCATCAGTGCTGTCTATTAGTCCCCATCATTGCCGCCTATCAGTACCCATCAGTGCTGCATATTAGTGTCTCCTCATCAGTGCCACCCCCATCAGTGCCACCTCATCAGTGCCGGTCAGTGCGGCCTCATCAGTTTAGGAAAAAATATATTTATTTACAAAATTTTAATACATAAAAAAAAAAAACATTTTTTTTCAAACTTTTCGGTCTTTTTTTATTTGTTTAGCAAAAAATAAAAAACCTTGCGGTGATCAAATACCACCAAAATAAAGCTCTATTTGTGGGGAAAAAAATGACTTACATTTTTCATTCAAAATGTAACAGCGCTAATAGCTGAAAATTGGCCTGGGCAGGAAGGGGGTGTAACTGCCCTGTATGGAAGTGGTTAATAATAAAATGAATCCTCAAAAATACAACTTGATTAATAATTGTGCACATAGTGTATACATTAAGGTTAAAATTTGGGGTATCTCTGGTTTAAAGTAGGACAAAGGTCCACGAGGTGGGGGTGCGTTTTTGACCTTAATGTGCAGATATGCACTTTATACTTGCACATTCTGGCACACTTACCTCTTAGTGTGTCCTCCTCCAGCGATGGTGGATCTAGCCTCCAGTTGCTCTTCCAAGCACCACTATCTTCCCTGCCACTTTTTCCAGGTCCCAAGTTGCCTTTCTTGAGCCATTAGGTAGCCACTAATGATGCACATGCACAAGTGGACTTATATTATCCCTGACACCATTTGTAGCATCTTGGACCTTCTTCATGTGGGCTGCTGTACGTATTTAGTAGTAGTAGTACCAACATTTTACAGCATATTGCGTTTATCAGGAAGTACCAGCACCAAATGCGAAACATTCAAGTGAGTGGGGCAACACCACAGTTGCAAGTCAGATGCATGGCTTGCAGTTGCAGCATTGAAAATCCCTCTTCAAAGAAGCTGGCATTCAAAGGTGGCAGTATCTCCTCCTGAATGTCTGGCAGCCGATGCTCAAATGCCTTCTGAAAAGTGATGCACCATGGATCACTTTTCAGAGGGGCGATAGAAAGTGCCCTTTGTGTACCACTCGCAACATTTAACTGAAGTAACATCATCATAGCAAACTGTAAAAGGATTTCTCTAATATCTCCTGCAGATCTATCTTAGTTTAATTTAGTTTAAGACATATTCTATAAAAAGTGCAAATTTATGCAGAGATTTCTACTGGCAGACATGGATGGGAGCTGGATGGTCTCCAATCACCAGCGTACAACTGTTCTAATCCATTCTGCTGGGCCTGCTCCTATCCAGAATAATGGTGTGTTGTAGTTTCTTTTTTTACATTGCTCCCTCCCATCACAGTGCCCAGGGCCAGGACAGGGGGTGGGCAGGAGGGGTGGCTGCACTGGGCGCAATGGTTTATTGCAGGGATGGGGGGGGGGGCCTTGACCCTAACCCCATACCTCCCAACTTTTTGAGATGGGAATGAGGTACACCTATTAGAAAAAGTATGTAGACATAGGACACACCCACTGCCACGCCCTTCTTAAATTAGATTTATAAAAAAAAGTAAAAAAATATAATATATAGCACAGGGTACAAAGGGAAAGTATCACATGCATTATAATGTATATTTCTGGGGATGGTTCACACCAGATGCATTTTTAGCCCTCTTCACATTGAAGCAATTTGTCATGCGATTTAACAGGGCACATCCTATTGCCTGCAATAGCACCATTCCAAACTTTGCAGCGCTGCACTGATTTGAAAAAGTAGTTCCTGCACTACTTTTGCCGATTTTAGGTGTGACTTCAATAGACATCTGTGCATGAGGCCACACAGATGTCTTTCAAATTGCGCTGACCTGCTACTTTGAAATTGTGCTACTTCAAGTAAAGTAGCACAATTTCAAAGTAGAATCAATGTGAACCAGGGCTTATTCTGCACCAAAAAACACATGGGCAGTGTTTAACATACATTTCAATGGCCCTAGTTTATACTAGTGCAGTGTGTTCCAGGGCAGTCAACAAAAGAAGAACTTGTTGCATTTTTTCTGTATGGAACGCATCTTGAACGTGACAAAATGCATATGTCTTCAATTAAGATGAAGAAAAAAGGGGAAAAATGCAACGGAACATATAAAAAAACACATCAAAAACGTATTGTATAAGAACACTCAAAAAAAAGCATCAAAATGCGCATGCATACTAAAGAATTTACAAGAAAATAAATATGCATGCAGAAAGATACTAGGAACCCAGACATTGTGATGTGAACCAGCCCTCCATGAAATAAGTTCTGGATCAGCAAGAGAAATGACAAAGCCCAGCAGGGGGCACACTATTCGACACGCCCAGAAGTTTTTAAGAGTTTTTAAGAGTTTTTAATGCCACCCATTGGAGACTGAAGTATTAATCTTCTTATTTTACAGATGGCTGCTGTAAAATTTACCCATGCAGTAATTGTTGCCATCCAATTGCCCGCACACACCCATTGCATGAATGAAATGCTTGTTTTGTCAAGGATGATGAATAAGGTCAATTACACACCTTAGTCTACGATCCCTCTTGCTTGCCCTGTGTTGGTCTCCCAAAGCAGCATCTCTTTGGAGCTTGCAGTCTGTCCAACCTCATCACACATAATATAGGACCAGCAGTCCTTCATTGCACATGAGGGTGCTGAGGACCTGCCAACTTCCCAGGAGCATTGGAGAGAGAAAAAGTGCACCATCTGGTGGAGGAAAGAGTAATAGGGGAAGCAAATCATTGTATTTCTCAGCCCCTAGAAGAGCTTTAAGACCAAATAAGCAGCTGGGCAGGGTAATAAATTTGGTCCTCTTCTATATTTTACTCCTTCTATTTGAGTAAATAACAAAATGGGTTGCAAGTACTAAAATTACATTTAAAGGCTAAGCAGATTTTAATTTACCTCCTCCGGGTGTAGCATAGCAAGAATGAAAAAGCCACAAAACACAAGCTACCTATTGTACTTTTCCACTCATGTGCAATAACAATTAATCTGTGTATAATGTGAAATCTTGAAAAACACCATTATTTAACAGGTGTCCCGCATATATTTTTGAGACAGTATAGCCATATATGTTATGGTGAGAAGCAACTAAAGGAGTCAGGTGTATGGTGCAAATATAGCCTAAAGCTGGATACACACTGTACAACTTTTGTTGTTCGATTACCTTTAAGACCCGTACACACGATACGAAAATCAGAAGCAAAATTTTGTCCGACTAACGATCTGCTGATTTTCAGCAAGACTGCGCCAGGAAATATCTAAGACAGATTTTTCAAAGGTTTTATGGACTGATGAGATGAGTGACTCTTGACAGACCAGATGGATGGGCCAGTGGCTGGATCAGTAACAGGCAAAGAGCTCCACTTCCACTCAGACACCAGAAAAGTGGAGGTGGGGTACGGGTATGGGCTGGTAATATTAAAGATAAGCTAGTTGGACCTTTTTGGCTTGAAGTTGGACTCAAAATCAACTCCCAAAAGTACTGCCAGTTTTTAGAAGACACTTTCTTCAAGCAGTGGTAAATGAAAAAGTCTGCATCTTTTAAGAAGACTATGATATTTATGTAGGACAATGCTCCATCACATGCATCAAAGTACTCTACTGCATGGCTATCCAGTAAAGGCCTTAAAGATGAAAGCATAATGACATGGCCCCCTTCCTCACCTGACCAAAACCCTGTTGAGAACTTGTAGGCCCTTCTTAAAGGGCAGATTTATGGTAAAGGAAAACAGTACACCTCCCTGAACAGTGTCTTGGAGGCTATAGTTGCTGATCCACAAAAAGTTGATCATCAACAGATCAAGAAACTGGCAGACTCCATGAATGGAAGGCTTATAAATGTTATTGAAAAGAAGAGTGGCTATATTGATACATGTAACTCATTTTTTTATTTTTGTTTATTTGTAAATTGTGAGCTGTTCTCCCTTTAAGGCTCCATTCACACTAGAGTGACTTGTCAGGCGACTTGTCAGCCTGACAAGTCGCGGTCCATTGACTGCTACAGGACCCGTTCTAATAGGAGCGACACAAGTCGCTCCGACTTAGAAAAAGGGTCCTGTACTACTTCGGGGCGACTTGCATAGACATTCATTATATGAAGTCTGTGCAAGTCGCGCCGAAGTCACGGTGCACGGGACTTCACAAGTCGCCCCCGAAGTAGTACAGAGTTGTGCCGCTGCAGTGTGAATGGGCTCTAACAGATGAAAATAAACAAATGGAAAAAAAAAAGAAAATAAACAAATGAGGCGGGAAATGTTTTGTTTTTCATTTAGTTGCCTAATAATTGTTCACGCAAAGATATTCTCCTAAGAAAGCCAAAATCTCACTTTTACTTAAATATTCAGGTTTGAGGTTTATTACCATTTTGGATTGACCGAGAAGACTGTAGTCATTTAACCACTTCCCCACCGTCATATAGTAAAATGACGGGCGCAAAGTGGTTGTCCCATGCCGGGTGGGCGTCATATGTGGCCAGCAGGATATTCGTAGGCTCTTTACCATGTGATCAGCTTTGTCCAATCACAGCTGGTCACATAGTAAATAGGAAGTGCCATTGATCGGCTTTCCTCAGTTTGCGCCTGACAGGCGAGAGTAGAGGAGAGCAGATCGGTTGCTCTCCTGACAGGGGGGGGGTCTGTGCTGGTAATCAGAGCATTGATTACCAGTGCAGACCCTTGGGGGATGCCACTAGAGCCACCAGGGATTGCCCACCAATGGCCACCAGGGATGCCCACCCATGGCCCCCAGGGATGCCCACCCATGCTACCATGGATGCCAATCAGTGCTCAGGGAGCCTGTTAGTGCCCACCTCATCAGTGCTGCCCATCATTGCCATCTATCAGTGCCACCCACAAGGTGCCCATCATTGCCATCTATCAGTGCCGCCTATCAGTGCCCATCAGTGCTGTCTATTAGTCCCCATCATTGCCGCCTATCAGTACCCATCAGTGCTGCATATTAGTGTCTCCTCATCAGTGCCACCCCCATCAGTGCCACCTCATCAGTGCCGGTCAGTGCGGCCTCATCAGTTTAGGAAAAAATATATTTATTTACAAAATTTTAATACATAAAAAAAAAAAACATTTTTTTTCAAACTTTTCGGTCTTTTTTTATTTGTTTAGCAAAAAATAAAAAACCTTGCGGTGATCAAATACCACCAAAATAAAGCTCTATTTGTGGGGAAAAAAATGACTTACATTTTTCATTCAAAATGTAACAGCGCTAATAGCTGAAAATTGGCCTGGGCAGGAAGGGGGTGTAACTGCCCTGTATGGAAGTGGTTAATAATAAAATGAATCCTCAAAAATACAACTTGATTAATAATTGTGCACATAGTGTATACATTAAGGTTAAAATTTGGGGTATCTCTGGTTTAAAGTAGGACAAAGGTCCACGAGGTGGGGGTGCGTTTTTGACCTTAATGTGCAGATATGCACTTTATACTTGCACATTCTGGCACACTTACCTCTTAGTGTGTCCTCCTCCAGCGATGGTGGATCTAGCCTCCAGTTGCTCTTCCAAACACCACTATCTTCCCTGCCACTTTTTCCAGGTCCCAAGTTGCCTTTCTTGAGCCATTAGGTAGCCACTAATGATGCACATGCACAAGTGGACTTATATTATCCCTGACACCATTTGTAGCATCTTGGACCTTCTTCATGTGGGCTGCTGTACGTATTTAGTAGTAGTAGTACCAACATTTTACAGCATATTGCGTTTATCAGGAAGTACCAGCACCAAATGCGAAACATTCAAGTGAGTGGGGCAACACCACAGTTGCAAGTCAGATGCATGGCTTGCAGTTGCAGCATTGAAAATCCCTCTTCAAAGAAGCTGGCATTCAAAGGTGGCAGTATCTCCTCCTGAATGTCTGGCAGCCGATGCTCAAATGCCTTCTGAAAAGTGATGCACCATGGATCACTTTTCAGAGGGGCGATAGAAAGTGCCCTTTGTGTACCACTCGCAACATTTAACTGAAGTAACATCATCATAGCAAACTGTAAAAGGATTTCTCTAATATCTCCTGCAGATCTATCTTAGTTTAATTTAGTTTAAGACATATTCTATAAAAAGTGCAAATTTATGCAGAGATTTCTACTGGCAGACATGGATGGGAGCTGGATGGTCTCCAATCACCAGCGTACAACTGTTCTAATCCATTCTGCTGGGCCTGCTCCTATCCAGAATAATGGTGTGTTGTAGTTTCTTTTTTTACATTGCTCCCTCCCATCACAGTGCCCAGGGCCAGGACAAGGGGTGGGCAGGAGGGGTGGCTGCACTGGGCGCAATGGTTTATTGCAGGGATGGGGGGGGGGCCTTGACCCTAACCCCATACCTCCCAACTTTTTGAGATGGGAATGAGGTACACCTATTAGAAAAAGTATGTAGACATAGGACACACCCACTGCCACGCCCTTCTTAAATTAGATTTATAAAAAAAAGTAAAAAAATATAATATATAGCACAGGGTACAAAGGGAAAGTATCACATGCATTATAATGTATATTTCTGGGGATGGTTCACACCAGATGCATTTTTAGCCCTCTTCACATTGAAGCAATTTGTCATGCGATTTAACAGGGCACATCCTATTGCCTGCAATAGCACCATTCCAAACTTTGCAGCGCTGCACTGATTTGAAAAAGTAGTTCCTGCACTACTTTTGCCGATTTTAGGTGTGACTTCAATAGACATCTGTGCATGAGGCCACACAGATGTCTTTCAAATTGCGCTGACCTGCTACTTTGAAATTGTGCTACTTCAAGTAAAGTAGCACAATTTCAAAGTAGAATCAATGTGAACCAGGGCTTATTCTGCACCAAAAAACACATGGGCAGTGTTTAACATACATTTCAATGGCCCTAGTTTATACTAGTGCAGTGTGTTCCAGGGCAGTCAACAAAAGAAGAACTTGTTGCATTTTTTCTGTATGGAACGCATCTTGAACGTGACAAAATGCATATGTCTTCAATTAAGATGAAGAAAAAAGGGGAAAAATGCAACGGAACATATAAAAAAACACATCAAAAACGTATTGTATAAGCACACTCAAAAAAAAGCATCAAAATGCGCATGCATACTAAAGAATTTACAAGAAAATAAATATGCATGCAGAAAGATACTAGGAACCCAGACATTGTGATGTGAACCAGCCCTCCATGAAATAAGTTCTGGATCAGCAAGAGAAATGACAAAGCCCAGCAGGGGGCACACTATTCGACACGCCCAGAAGTTTTTAAGAGTTTTTAAGAGTTTTTAATGCCACCCATTGGAGACTGAAGTATTAATCTTCTTATTTTACAGATGGCTGCTGTAAAATTTACCCATGCAGTAATTGTTGCCATCCAATTGCCCGCACACACCCATTGCATGAATGAAATGCTTGTTTTGTCAAGGATGATGAATAAGGTCAATTACACACCTTAGTCTACGATCCCTCTTGCTTGCCCTGTGTTGGTCTCCCAAAGCAGCATCTCTTTGGAGCTTGCAGTCTGTCCAACCTCATCACACATAATATAGGACCAGCAGTCCTTCATTGCACATGAGGGTGCTGAGGACCTGCCAACTTCCCAGGAGCATTGGAGAGAGAAAAAGTGCACCATCTGGTGGAGGAAAGAGTAATAGGGGAAGCAAATCATTGTATTTCTCAGCCCCTAGAAGAGCTTTAAGACCAAATTAGCAGCTGGGCAGGGTAATAAATTTGGTCCTCTTCTATATTTTACTCCTTCTATTTGAGTAAATAACAAAATGGGTTGCAAGTACTAAAATTACATTTAAAGGCTAAGCAGATTTTAATTTACCTCCTCCGGGTGTAGCATAGCAAGAATGAAAAAGCCACAAAACACAAGCTACCTATTGTACTTTTCCACTCATGTGCAATAACAATTAATCTGTGTATAATGTGAAATCTTGAAAAACACCATTATTTAACAGGTGTCCCGCATATATTTTTGAGACAGTATAGCCATATATGTTATGGTGAGAAGCAACTAAAGGAGTCAGGTGTATGGTGCAAATATAGCCTAAAGCTGGATACACACTGTACAACTTTTGTTGTTCGATTACCTTTAAGACCCGTACACACGATACGAAAATCAGAAGCAAAATTTTGTCCGACTAACGATCTGCTGATTTTCGGATCGTTAGTATAGTGCTTTCGAAAGCCAATTACGATTTTTCAGATGACAAAAACTGGATGTGCAGGCTATAAAATTTTTATCGCACATGAACACAACGTCCGATTTTTCATTTAACTAGTACAGATTTGTCCGAAAAAAATCGTAAGAGCAAGACTAGGCATGCTCAGAAATGAAAGAACACATACAAAACAATTCAACGCGACATCACTTCTGAAGTAGAATTCGGTCATAGAGGAATTTTCGTATGAAAGTAACCTCTTCACTTTCCATGTGAGACTAGCATGCAACAAAAAACGGACAAAAGATTGTCCAATAATCTGATTGTCTGTACAAGGCTTTAGATTTACCTTCAACTATGTAGTGCAAGGGCCTGTCTGATTGCATACAAATTGCAAGTGTTTAGGTTTGACCTCCTAATATATGGTTTTGATAAATCTAAAGGAAAACATCTAAGGAGAATTGTATAATGTGTATCCAGCTTAATAACATGTAGTCATTTATTCCAAACTTTTTTAATCCATTTAGCCCGCTCTCACTATAACTTATCTCGTTATAATTTCTCATTCGGTTCAAATCCCTATTTTATAGAAGCAATAGGTTTTCATACACTGGTCTAATGATAGAAGATAAATCCTGAAACAAGAGTAGGCTGTTTGAAGAAGGCCATCGCTGCTTTACTACAAGGCCTCACTGCTTTACTACATTTTTCCAAAGTAATTTTACTATAAGATTCTGATCTTCCTCAAAGTTTGCTCTCTTCTGCTCCTATGGTATGTCACATGCCATGCTGCCTCTTTCTTGTTAGAAATGCTTCAGAAACTATCAAGCGTGTCCGCTTATCAGACAAATCTTGCTATATCAAAGAAACTAATGGGTCAGTGAAGTGTGATCTTTATGGTTTACTAACCGCAGAACATACCATTGATGGAAAACATGTCTGCATGTAAAACCTAAACACAAAGACAAATTTACAGATAAATAAGATTTTCTTGAGAAAGGATAAGTTGGAAGATGTGGGGCTGAAAGGATAATTCAAGGTTCACAATAACACCTAGCACCTTTGCATGCAGGGATGGGTTGATAGTTGTGGCATTGGTTTTGACAGAGAAGTCAGAAGAAGGGGTACGTGGGGGAGGAAATATTATGAGCTCAGGTTCGGATAGCTTGAATTTGAGGAAGTGGTGTGACATCCAAGCTGATATGTCTGTTAGTAAACAAATTATACCTCATCAATTTTCCTGAGGCAGCCATCGTGCTGGTGAAACCGGAGGCATTGTGGAATGACATGCCAGAAGGATTGGGATACTCAATTTTAAACCACATGTATTTGGAACAGAAAATTATCTTACTACAAGAAGGAGATTCCAGATAGCTACAGTCAGGTCCATAAATATTGGGACATCGACACAATTCTAATCTTTTTGGCTCTACACCACCACAATGGATTTGAAATGAAACAAACACGATGTGCTTTAACTGCAGACTTTCAGCTTTAATTTGAGGGTATTTACATCCATAGCAGGTGAACGGTGTAGGAATTACAACAGTTTGTATATGTGCCTCCCACTTTTCAAGGGACCAAAAGTAATGGGACAGATTAACAATAATAAATCAAACTTTCACTTTTTAATACTTGGTTGCAAATCCTTTGCAGTCAATTACAGCCTGAAGTCTGGAATGCATAGACATCACCAGACGCTGTGTTTCATCCCTGGTGATGCTCTGCCAGGCCTCTACTGCCACTGTCTTCAGTTCCTGCTTGTTCTTGGGGCATTTTCCCTTCAGTTTTGTCTTCAGCAAGTGAAATGCATGCTCAATCGGATTCAGGTCAGGTGATTGACTTGGCCACTGCATAACATTCCACTGCTTTCCCTTAAAAAACTCTTAGGTTGCTTTAGCAGTATGCTTCGGGTCATTGTCCATCTGCACTGTGAAGCGCCGTCCAATGAGTTCTGAAGCATTTGGCTGAATATGAGCAGATAATATTGCCCGAAAACAACACTTCAGAATTCATACTGCTGCTTTTGTCAGCAGTCACATCATCAATAAATACAAGAGAACCAGTTCCATTGGCAGCCATACATGCCCACACAATGACACTACCACCACCATGCTTCACTGATGAGGTGGTATGCTTTGAATAATGAGCAGTTCCTTTCCTTCTCCATACTCCTATCTTCCCATCACTCTGGAACAAGTTGACCTTGGTCTCATCTGTCCATAGGATGTTGTTCCAGAACTGTGAAGGCTTTTTTAGATGTTTGGCAAACTCTAATCTTGCCTTCCTGTTTTTGAGGCTCACGATGGTTTACATCTTGTAGTGAACCCTCTGTATTCACTCTGGTGTAGTCTTCTCCTGATTGTTGACTTTGACACACATACACCTACCTCCTGGAGAGTGTTCTTGATCTGGCCAACTGTTATGAAGGGTGTTTTCTTCACCAGGGAAAGAATTCTTCGGTCATCCACCACAGTTGTTTTCCATGGTCTTCCGGATCTTTTGGTGTTGCTGAGATCACCGGTGCGTTCTTTCTTTTCAAGGATGTTCCAAACAGTTGATTTGGCCACACCTAGTGTTTTTCTATCTCTCTCTGATGGGTTTGTTTTGTTTTTTTCAGCCTAATGATGGCTTGCTTCACTGATAGTGACAGCTCTTTGGATCTCATATTGAGAGTTGAGAGCAACAGATTCCAAATGCAAATAGCACACTTGAAATGAACTCTGGACCTTTTTATCTGCTCCTTGTAAATGGGATAATGAGGGAATAACGCACACCTGGCCATGGAACAGTTGAGCAGCCAATTGTCCCATTACTTTTGGTCCCTTAAAAAGTGGGAGGCACATATACAAACTGTTGTAATTCCTACACCTTTCACTTGTTTTGGATGTAAATACCCTCAAATTAAAGCTGACAGTCTGCAGTTAAAGCACATCTTGTTTGTTTCATTTCAATCCATTGTGGTGGTGTATAGAGCCAAATGATTAGAATTGTATTGATGTCCCAGTATTTATTGACCTGACTGTAAGTGGCTACCATACAGTGTTTCTTTTAAAAAAGGTAATGTGGTATATTGACTCCTTATGGAGTCTCTATAACTTGAATCTGCATCCTCTGTAGGCGCATTATATTATCCCATATGAGGTTTGCAGACACTTTATAGAACACAAGGCCTGCAGATCTGAGAAATGTCTCATTTCTCATAGTCTAATTGCATCTGGCTCCACACAGCTATGTAGCCCAATGTGATTAATTAAAAATGATATGCCTCGTTGATTAAGCTGGGCTTATCTATGGTATGGACTATGATTTAATGCATTTATGATAGGATTGCAGTCCCATTAGATAAACTGCTCTGCATTGGCACAATTATATCAATAGTTTCAGGCAGGGTGCTGTATCATTGTTATAAAGTACAGTATCTTACCAATAATACACAAGGGCTGTACTGAAAGTAATTCTAAAGTGGACAAAACATTTTTATTAACTTACATACAGTAGGTCTTTCAAATTTCATATGTTGGTCGAGTAGCTCTTCCTTATTATTAACTATTTTTTTTTATTGCAGGTGAATAATGGATTTCAAGCAGAATCAATGTATCATCATTGAGTTCTTAACGAAGGAGAGGTTCAGGCTGTCTGACATCCAAAAGAGGCTACATTTTGTTAATGCAGATAATACCATTGACAAAAGCATTGTCTTGTCATTGATGACTCTTGTCAATGTTATGATCTCAGTAAACATTCTGTTGGACAGCCTACACCTCTCTTTTGTCAAGAACTTAATGATGACACGCTGCTTCTGCTTTGAATCCATCATTATTTACCTGCAATTAAAAAGAAGAGTTGCTATAGAGGAAGAATCACTCTGCAAATATGTGAAGTTTGAACAACCTATGTAAGTTAATATAAAGTTAAGCCCATTTTTGTATTGATTTCAGTACATCCCTTTACTGGACTGCTACCTACCAATTCCTTTGTATGAAGTCCGTATCTGGGTTCATATGATTTCTTGTAGAAGCCTGATCCATCAATGTTCAAGGAATCCTTAGACTGTACAGTGTATGTTACTGTAAGCTGATTTACATCTGATGTTATTAGACAATGTAAAATATTCTCTAGGTTTAAGGAACTCTTGGCAACTTTTCATTTTCACACAAAATTGCGTAATTTTAGCCATTCCAATTTGCAGCAGTTGCGCAGATTTTGTTTTTATGCAAAGTTCAGTCATGTGGGATATTCACCTTATTAAGTAACTCAATTTATCTGGAAGTCTTTGAGAGGGTTTTTTTAATAATTTTTTTTTGTATGTCCAATTGTTTAATAAACGTACATTTTTAAACATTAATTCATAGGCATTTTAACTGCTTAGGTGGGCTTTGTAAAAATATTTAATGTGAGATTTTTGAACCACTATAAAGGCTGATACACTTTTTATGCTTTTACCTCATCATTCATCAAATCAGTTTGACATGGACTGCATTTATGAAACCGTGATGATAATGCAAAAATAGGTTTTTCAAGAGATATGCAAAGCTAAAGGCTCACTGCCCAGTCAGTAACAGTATTTCCCATCATTTATTTGGGCAGCCAAGTGGCTTACTGGTTAGTGCTGCTGTCTTACAGCACTGGGGCTCTTGATTTATATTTCTAAGCAGGACACTATCTTGTTCTATAGTATGTTCTTCCTGTGCTTGTTGGTTTCATTTGCATAGTTGCCAACATTTGAAAAAAATTTCCAGGGACACTTTGCAGCACAGCTATCAATTACTTACCACACCCACTTCCCTGAAGCTCTGCCCAATTAATCCCCGTCTACTTATCATTTCTCATCAGACTATAGAGTCTAGAAGAGAGAATTACAGGAAATTGAAGAGGGAATTTCAAACTTAAGGCCAAAGTAGCAGAGTTGGAATAATTATTCGATTCAGCTGCACTACTTCTGCCTAAAGTTAAAAATTCTCATCACAATTCCCTGCAATTCTAAAGTGTCAAATGTGCTCAGGTGTGACTATACAAAAATGCAATATGTAAATTTTAAATAAAGTGCAAGGTGTAAATAAGTACAATAAAACCTAATTAGACTATCTGGAATAATTAGGTTTTATAGTACTCATTTACACCTTGCACTTTATTTATATTTGCATATTACATTTTTTGTATAGTCACTCCTAGTAGTCTCAGCAATGCCATAAAACAAAAATTCTGTCTGGAAGAGAAAGATAGGGAACAGGGAGAGAATACAGAGGCTGCCTCTATTCTCTTTTTGTCCTGTTTTTTTGCTGTCTCTGTATTCTCTACCTGTTTCCTATCTTTCTCTTCCAGACATAATTTATGTTTTATGGTACTGCTGAGAATATGCTCCTCTCTAGCATCCCAGGCATCCCCTCATTTTCTCCAATATCTGTCTTTTGTTCCCCACTCTTCTCTAATAAAGGGCACTGACTCTGCTCTCTGCCTCTAGCAGTCACTTCTGTAACTGTTAACTTTCTATTGTTTTCTTGCCCTTTCCAGAACTCCTTGTCACCCCTTTTGGCATTCATGATCCTTTAGTGACAGTGAATACATTATCTGCCGGCACTCCCTGTTAAAGAGGTTGTAAACTCATTTAACATTTTTTTTTTTACAACCTGAAAGAGAAACACATAATGAGCTAGTATGCATCGCTCATTATGAAATACTTACCTTAGAACGAGCCCCCGCCGTGCCTCCCGCTTACCTGTATGACAGGCGACATGTTCAGTCGCCCGTCTTCCGGGATCGCGGCATCCGGCCATCTGATTGGCCGGACCCGCGATAACGTCACTCCCGTGCATGCGTCACGGGAGCCGACGGTCACGGCATGGGCCTTTGAAGGAACGGCACCAGCGGCCGTTCCTTCAGAGCGCATGCGCCAGTGACGTCACTGGCTGCATGTAAGGTAAATATCTCCTAAACGGTACATGTTTAGGAGATATTTACAGTACCTATAGGTAAGCCTTATCATAGGCTTACTTATAGATACAACTTGCAGAGGAGGGTTTACTTCCTCTTTAACCCTCCTCTTGTGTTAGGGTCAAAACTGACCCGTTTTCAGGTTTTGAATGTCTATAAGTATCACATAAATTTGTTTATTGCATCAAGATTTTTTTACTTTGTCAGGAGCCTCTATTTAAACAATGTAATAGAAAAATAATCCTTTTCACTAAATTATAAAATACTGTGGTGAAAATTAAGACGTTCATGGTGTTAGGGTTAATTCTGACCCAGTTATAATATAGGATTTTAGGACACTAATAAGTTCCAAAACTGAAATCATAAACACTCTCTCTGCTTAGTAACAGTGACAGCCAATCCCCTCTCAACCCTGTGAGCTGTAGTTAGGGAGGGGCCTATCTCTTTTCCTGCTTGTCTGCTTCTCTAAATAAAGTGAAGAAACATAGGACAAATTCATTTCAGAGTTGCTGACTTTATTTTACCATTTTTTAAATTTGACAATGAGAGGTATGCTATCAAAAGAAAGGTCTAGGGGTCACACCAAAAATATTAAAACCAATCTTTTCAAGGATAAAGAAGCCTAACAAGGTAACCAAGAGGTAAGAAACAAATTTGATGATAAATAATTATTCAGAGGGTATTTTATGGCTGATTTAAAACACGGGTCAAAACTGACCCTAACATCATGGATAGTAACGGAATTCTAACATAAGAGGAGGGTTAAACAGGAAGAACTTCGATCGGGTCTGTCGAAACTGAGCAGCAGGCTGGTGTGAGACTGCAAGGGCGAGGCCCGGCTCCAGAAGAAACCAGCACCTAAGCATGCGCCACCCACGCTACACCACTGGACAGGTACAGGCCAGCCCCCGCCATGTTCACCCAATCACAGGCCGCCCGCCGGCCATCCTGAGCCTGAAGATGGCGGCTGGAGTGCAGGGAGACACCGTTAGGGAATATAAGGTCAGATGGACCCTCCAGCCTCCCCCACGCTCCCCCACTGGCCGGGACAAGTTCTGGCAGAGTAAGTTAGCCAGGACAAGGTCCTATTTGGCGGGACTGTCCCGTCAAAAACGGGACAGTTTGCAACTATGCATTTGGGTAAATTGGTTTACTCCCAAACTCCACAGACATGATGGCAAAGTTATTTGGCTTCTGTCTAAAACATTGGCCTTTAAATGATATTCCATTAAGCACATACCGGATAGCTGCCTCACCTCCTATCTGCCCCTACACCAATTTGATAAGCACTTTGAGACCCAAGGAAGAAAATCCCTATAGGAATATCAATTAATTTAGCAAAATTTATTGAAATGCTAATAATTTACTAGCATGCCACAGTGTTCCAGTAGCATCTTCTTAAGGTATTTGGTAATGCACCTGAGGCTGTCACCTTGCAGAAACAGATCTGGGCATGCTGGTTTTGCTGATGCAAATTTCTTGCTAAAATGCTGTCTCCGAGTTAGAGGAGTGGGAGTATCTTCCTTGAGACTGCAGGGAATCTCTGCATGCACATTTGGGTCTGAAAAGCCATGACAGCCGGTGAAGATGTATTTATACAACTAATGTTTCTGCCAACTATTTCTAATAATAACAGTGAAGTCCCCCATCTTCTAACATAAAACATATGCAGAGTTGTGTATACCCTCTATATGGGTCACAAGGCTCTTACATATTACAGTACAGTATTCTGCCCAAATATGACTTCAATGCTATCATTGTTCTTTTCTGTTAGATAACATAAATGTATTCTTACCTTACATTTCTGATTTACTGAGATGGGTATGTGATAAAAGCCGAAGCGCTAAATACTCCAGAAGTCAATTGAACTTTTTTGTTTCAAAAGAAAGATCAGAAAAGGTAGATCAAATCAATTGAGAGTCAAGAACACAGTGTTTGTTCCAAGATGTGTGAAGTGCGGTTATCCTCCTTCCATGCAAACAGTTTAATTGAATACATATCCTGAGCCATTATTATACACTACACTTTACCAGAAAATAATTTTTCATATGCATTTCCAATGCTTATTTTGTTTATCTTGCTATTGTATTAAAGTGACATTAAACTCTAGTTTTGAAACAGATTCCATTCAAGCATGCATTGTTAATTTAGAGAAGTACCTTCTATTTCTCTCAGCCTCTTCTAAATCTCCAAATTCCTTTATTTATTTTACACTGCTTTGGTTGAACCACTTGTTAGAGGGCTGCTATGTACAATGCCTCATTATTGTACATGTATGCAAGACAAACAAGTGTTCTGTTCAAAAGGAATTGCAAGGTACAGCCAAGAAAAAGGAGAGTAACGTGCAAAACTGAAGAAATACCTTAATGTGTAAAGTGTACATTTATTCAGCTAAGTAGCTGGTGGTGGTGGTTGGGGGAAGTGGTTACCCCCTTGGCAGTTTGAGAAGAACTCTTCCTCAGTGTGTCATGCACTAGGTGGCTTGGACTTTCATTTCTCATGGGCCTCAGGGGATCAGCTAGACCAGGGGTCTCCAAACTATGGCTCTCCAGTTGTTCAGAACCTACAACTCCAATCATGCCTAGTCATGTCTGTTAATGTCAGAGTTTTACAATGCCTCATGGGACGTGTAGTTCCACAACAGCTGGAGGGCCGTAGTTTGGAGATCCCTGAGCTAGACCTACAGAGCCCTAACTTGCAACCATGATAAATCACAGAGCCCTGCATGAGAGTGCGCTCCAGGCATATGGGGAGTTGGCATGCATGTGGGTCAGAGTGAAAAGGGAGGGAAGCATGAAATGGCTAAGAGGTGCTCCCTAGCCGATGCTTCCTGAAAGGAATGTGATGATGTGTAGTGTCACTGGTTATTAAACAGGATGGGAGAGGACTATTTAAGTAGGTTAAAAAAATTGGTCAAACTGACTTAAGGTTTCATACAGCTACCTGATGATTTCCTATGCTTTTACCCTATTTGTCTACTATTGGCGGCGTTTACCTTGCAAGCTTTCAAATAGTCTCTAATGTAAATAAGGCTCCATTCACACCGGAGCATATCTTTTTAAAGCTTTTTTCCAGGCGTTTTTACAGGCTTTTTTCAGGCATTTTTTGAGATTTGAGGCAGGCATTAACTTCTAACAAAAACACCTGTAATCTGCCAAAAAAGAAGCTCATGTACTATTTTGAGCTTCGGGCATTTTGCTTCAGGTGACAAAACGCTCATGTGTGAACCAGGGCCATTGAAATGAAAGGGATTTTGCTTGTTGAGTGATCTGAGACTTCAGAGATGAGCATTTTCGAGCTGAAAAGCGTTCAGGTGTGAACAGGGCCTAAGGTTTCAAACATAAGTGTCTGGTTTCTAAATGTACATAAGTGTGCAATGATCGTTAACCATAATTACATGTCCGTATTGACTAACTCTGCACAGTTATATTGGTTGGAATGTTATTCTAAATCCCTTTTTACTTTTAAAGTGGGCCTTTTCATAAAAAAAAAAAAAAAAAACTTTTCTGCAAGTAAGTCCTTACCTTGGCTTCAGCTTTGCATTCTTCTGAGAGGTGCAGAGAAGTGTGTGGGACAGCACTTCAAGTAGTAAACATATCAATGTATACTTATAGAATGATACATCCAGCTATGGTTTTGCTCCCCTATATTGTGGCTGCTATAAATCTATGTGTAAAACAGCTAGTATATAGCTTGATATATAGAGCTGGCCTTTGATATAAAGTGAACAGCCACACATGTTTCCTACCACTTGGTTGGATTGGGACAAGCTTGTTTACCTAAAGGTTTCTATTGGCGTTTATTAATATACTGTGACAATCACTGGATCAGTGACATTTTTGCTCTCCCAATAAATCTGAGGTATACCTTATTTTCCATGCAACTCCTGGGAAGGCTGAGTACTTTAAACTGGGTACTTAAACTAAAGAATGAACCCCAGCCTATTGCAGTAGTGTAATGTGACAAAGATATAACAAACTCAAAACTGGCTGTTCATGGCAGCACACACAATACTAAAGGCTCCTAAACCTCCTTTAGCGAAATAGAGCTTTGACTGCTGGAAGCATGGCATCACTGTGGGCGTGAACCTTAAAGGGAAGTTAAGTTGCTCCCTTAGGATTGGCTACAAAGACCCGAGGTGACTAGTTGGAGCCTGAACTCTAAGAAAAGGCTAGGCCGGGGCACGTCCAACTGCTCTGAGGAGATTCATCTGTCACAAGACTTGCCCTTCCTCAGCATTCCTGTATAATCATGGATGCGGATCCTTTATCCAGGGATCAGGCTCACTGGCTTCTTCTTCTTTTTAATAGTGAGACTGTCCCCTCAGCTCCTACACCTGCTAACCATCCTTTGCTGCCAGGCCACCCTCTCCCAGGGTCATTGAATGCATTATTTTCCCTCCATTAAAACTGAGCCCCAGCCCCTCCAGGGCCACTTCTAATACAGCCAGACACAGGACCCCCCTCTGGAGCTACTTGTACATCACCCTTAGCTCTTCCTGCCACAGCCGTGCCTCTAATACAGTATCTGTCTCTTTTAATGGACACCGCCTGTGTCAGGGAAATGGCCATAGGAGAACTGGCAACATTGCCAGTAATAGCAATGGACGCTCCTAACTCAACTGACACAGCCCTCTGCTGGCCTGTCAGGGAAATGGCCTATAAAAGGTGGCCATAGGATCAGACTCATTGCTGGATTATCTCTCAGCTTCCTGTATTCCTGTGCTTACTCTTTGGATTTTCTGTTGTGACTTGGCTTGTTCCTGATTCCGTTTGATCTCCTGCTCCTGGTTTGACCCTTGGCTTCTCCCACTGACATTGCTTTCGTTACCTACTGTGTATGACCCCCGGCTTGCTTCAAGACCTTGGCTATTCTGGTTGTCTCCTGTGCATGACCTCGGCTTCTACCACGGTTCCCGCTGCCTGCTCCAGTCCCAGACCTCGGCCAGTTCCTGTCTACGCTACTAGAGACTATTCCTCGGCACAAGGTAGCCCGGCTGCTTCAGAGCCTTTGAAGACTCATACCCTGCTGTGATTCCAGCCTGATCCAGTTCGCTCTCGGATTGCTCCTGGTTCTACCTACCTGCCTGCAGCTGGTAACCCTTGCCAATTGGGGCGCCACACCTACTGTACCATCTCCAGGGGTGTGCCACACTGAGCTGAAAGGGGAGCTCTCGCAGCACCTCGGCCTCGGATCAGGTAACCCTGACAGCCTGCCCCATTCTAGAATTCCCAGTGCACTGCCATCACATGTGAATGGATTTCCGATGCCTGCAGCATCTCCTGTGGCTGCCCCAGATTGGCAGTGAGACACATTTCTCTGTGCCCTGCGGGGCAGGATCTGATTTACACTCTCCGCTCTCATCCCCTCCAGCATTTCACTCTGCTCCTCTCACTGCCTGTCTGAGTACAGCAGGACCTCTTTGCATCCCTGCCTCCGTCTGTATGTCAGCCAGCTCTACTCTTCTTCAGCAACAAATGATTTCAGTGTTCCAGCCTCCCCAACTGACCTTGCCTCAGATTCTCTGACACAGTGTCTGTGTCATTTGGGGCAGGTGTCTTCTTATTAACCCTGCATGTTTCTGCTCTTCGCTCAGCACAACCTCTAACACACAGAGTCAACTCCTGGACCCTGGACTCTCCCTCCACCTCTTTCTGAAGGCAATCATCAGTCCTCCTTCTCAACCTTCGCTGGGTGAGTATGATGAGGGGTGGTCTGGGGTATGTCAAGCGTAGCTGTTTTGGGGCCAGTGATGCATTTTTGCAGCAGTCAAATCAGCACCTACCCCATCCCCAGGGTCTGGTTCTCATCTGAGTGGCCCTCTTTAGTCAATTTTCCCTGTTGGTTTGCACTTAGCACAGGAGATTAAATAAATAAATAAATACATAAAAATGGCACTGTGAGTTCCTTGATGTGCTGACTAGACAGGCTAGTACCTTTTTGATATAGAGACAGTTGACAAACCATAACATATTGATGTTAATACTGAGGATACTCAGGATTCTGATGCTGCCAACATTATTTACTCTAGCGCAGACTTTTACTCTGCATATCGTTATTACTCACGTGCCTGCATAGGCCAACTGCCTTTCAGTCACCTGCACAGAAGCGTCAGCGGTATACAAATAGGCAACTGATGGCTGTTTAATGAGTGTGGTACACCTCATGTCACTTTAAACATTATTCTTACCTTTGCGGTGGTGCTCACTTAGCAGTCGACTCTTTCTGAATGGGGACTATACCCCCTGCCAAACCAGGTTCCAAGGTCGACCCTTCTAAGGCAAAGGATGCCATTGAAGGTCCCAAGGATGTTGCATGGGGCACTACCCTCTCAATAGGGAGGCTTGGATCCTACAATTGGGATTTGATCAGGGGTTTTGGATTCCCTTCATGGCTTCAGACAAGCCTACTATGTGTGCTAATTTAAAGTTGGCTCTACAGTTTGACACAGTATTAGCTGACAAAACTAAAAAATAATTGGACTCAGGTTGCATGGCAGGGCCATTTGGTCTGACTCTCTAATGCTCAGTTCGACCACTTCTGCTTCGATGGCTGTGGATCTTCCTTGTTCAAAGCTTTTGTTGACTCTTCCAACTTATACAACACTCTTCTTTCCCTGCAGGCTTGTCGATTTTATGGCAGTATTGGTTAGGAGAAATCCCGGGACCAATACTCCACTTTTGATACATCAGTTTCTTTGCGGAGTTCTGATGATGCTTCTACTTTTCTGGGGAAAGGCTGACATAGAGTCTGCCTTTTGCCTCCTTCCTGTACACCTTGACTGTTCCACCTCAACAACACGGAGGATCCTGACCATCTTCTGTTCTTTTGGGCATTGTGACGTTGGTCTGTCTGTCAACTTTAAATTACCTTCTGTCCTTTGTTAAATTCACAGGGGACATTCGGAAGCTCGAGCTGTACCAACTTCAATCTTTTTTGGGACATCTTGTTTTCACATTCTACGTACTTTGATGGGCAGTGCCTTCTGTGGGCATCTATCTTGGGCTATGAAATGTATGTCAGATACACGTTATTATGTACAAACTATCAGACCTATGCATAATGACCTGGAAGTGTTGTTGTCCTTCTTGTACTCCTCTAATGGTCATTATTGTTGGTAAATGAGGGATTTGCTGAACTCACAGTTGGAGTTTTACATGGATGCATTCGGCTCCTGTAGCTTTGGCATTTTCATCCAGGTTGACTGGTCTGCTGAACCTTGGCTGGCCTAATGGGTCCAACTCCATTTTTAGTTTGTAATATGGTGCTGTTAGAGCTCTTTCTTTTTGCAGTAACAGTGGAATTATCGGTAGAAAAATTGCAGAATAAGAAAGTGTGTTCCCAGTTGTGTTTTCCTGGCGCTTGGTTGTCTTTAGTTGACTGTTTGTTTGGTTTCAGGTGTAGCTAATTCCATTGCTGATTTGTCCTTTTTGTGCACAGTTCAACCACTTCTGCTTCGATGGCTGTGGATCTTCCTTGTCCAAGGCTTTTGTGGACTCTTGTTTCTTACTCCTGTTGGACCCCGTCTGTGCCTACCTTCCCGGAACTCTTGGGTAACCTGATGAAAAATTTGGGATGAATGGGTGTCCTCACTTGGCAATGAGTTTTCCCTTTCCTCCCTGTGGGACAGGCGCCTGGCTCTTTTTTTCTACCTCCTCTACCAGCAGGATAAAGTTGTAGCTGGTTCAACGGTAGGTATCGGTCTCTCTGCTGTATGGTTTTGGTTCAGACTATTTCACTGGGAGGACATCTCAAGGGTTTTTTTATTTGGAGGGTTTTGAAGGGTTTGTAACATCTGACTTGCTTCCCTTATTCTCGACTCCTATTTTCAGTGCACATCTTAACTGGCATCCTCTCCATTTTGCTCTCAGTCTGTTTCAGCTTTTAGGGCCCTCTTATTTCAAAGATGCCTTTTCCTTGGACATTCTTTGGCACCTTTAGGATTAGTGAAGCAAATTATTTTGAATGCTTATGCCCCCTCCTCCTTTTAACTGGTACACCTAGTTTCCAATTTTTTTCTCCCTCCCCAATTTTTACAGATATTCCAACCTTTCCCCTCTGGTCTTACCGCCATCTGATTTTTCCCACTTACTCTTTCCGCATTGGCGCAGCCATTGATGCCCATGGGATGGATTTTTTTTTCGGATGAGAGATATGGCATTTAGGTAGATGGAAATCATTTCATTTTTTTACTATATGTTTGTCCTCATCTTTTGTTCTAAATTTCAGGTTGCTCCCCAGCATTATCTTCATTTATTGGGCCTCTTGCCATGCCGAATTTTGACACTGTGGGGAGAACCGTGGATTTTCCTTTGCAGTTGGCAGAATTCATTGTCCCAGTTTTCATGGCCTCCACTGGTTGCTGGTATTAGCTGAGCTGTTACACCTCAGAAAATTAGTTTCAGCTCCCTTCTTATCATTAATGTATGGGTAAAGATGTAGGACATCAATGGTCTTTAGATTCAATCTCCTCCATTAAGCAAGTTATTGCTCAAAGTTTTGCCACTTTTACCAATCTATTGTTTGGTCCAACATTGTTCCTTAGTCCTGGTTTAGATCTGTCACACGCTTTGTCCTTGTTTCTGGTTCTTGTTTGGAACATTTTAGCCACAAGGTGAATGCCCAGGTTTGCTGGATTGATGGCATTGTTGCCTGTCACAGGGGTCTTAAGGGAGATAGCAGTGTTTTATTGAGGCCTTATGGGGTTCATTTAAATGATTGGCCAAAATATATTTAATCCTAGCCTACAATCTGGTGTTGATCAGGTGCTGGCTGCGGTGGCAAGCGTCATTGTACCACTGACTTACACGTGCTGGTTTTGAGTCTGACCTTGCCAGCAATTGATGTTTCTTTATGGGCAATACCCTTAAGTTCAATTCTGGGGTCAGTCTAATGTCTGTTTGGCACTAATGATAAGGACAGGCCTCTTAGCTATGTGAGTTTGTTTTATGGATATCTGTGACTGGCATTGTTGTTTGGTACATTCGGAAAGTTGTTACATTTTTAAAGGTTAATAAAGCTGTGGCCTTGCCCTATTTCCAAATCAGTCAGGTTCAGTGTCTTTGTTTGAGAGCAAAGTATTGGTTTATTAGTTGGTCATAATGAGCCTATGTTTCTCAGCCATAATGAAGGCCCCTTTAACCTTCTTTAGGGAAATGGAGCTTTGACTGCTGAAATCTTGGCATCACTCTGGGCGTTAACCTAAAAGGGAAGTTGAGTGGCTCCTCTAGGATTGGCTACAAAGACCTGAGGTGACTGGGAGGAGCCTGAACTCTTAAGAAAAGTCTAGTCTGGGGCACGTCCAACTGCTGTCAGGGAATTTAGCTGTCACAAGAGTTGACCACCCTACCGCCCATTGTGATGTTTTGTCACAGCTTTATTGGTGGTTTTGACCTTGCCAGCAATTGATGTTGCTTTATTGGCTATGCCCTCAAGTTAATTTCTGGGGCCAGTCTAATGCCTGTCTGGCACTGATGGTAAGGACAGGCCTTTTAGACTATGAGTTTGTTTTATGGGTTCTCACAGTATAACTGTGACTGGCATTGTTGTTTGGTACATTTGGAAAGTTGTTAAATTTAACCACTTCCCGCCCGTCATATAGCAAAATGACGGCCGGAAAGTGGTTGCTCTATCCTGACTAGCCGTCATTTTTTATCTAGCAGGATAGACCTCCCGCGCAAAGCGGGGATTGGTGGTGCGGTGTGTCACTCTGACACACTGCATCTCCGATCCCGATAAAGAGCCTATGACGTAGGCTCTTTACCATGTGACCAGATGTTATGGGGGAAGGGGGTTGGGACTTTAAATGAGACTCCTGACCACCGGAGTCTCCATCCCTGTTTGCATGAAAGCAAGAAAATAGAAGCAAAGTTGGGACTTTAAATGGGGTGGGACCAGACCATAATAGATATATATGTAATGAAAGGGACACAGGATAATGTAAAATCGTATGTTTATTGCAAGTCTATAGACCAGATACTAATATAGCCAAATGTTCACTGAAACCGTGTAGCCCATGGTAATGGGGTACACCTAAATGAAACAAAGGTAAGTATACAAGGTCCAAGACAGAGGTACATGGTAATACATTATTATCCTGGTACATACAAATAGGTACATAGAGCATAAACAAGGGGTCATAAATACACAGTATAACAACAATAACTTTTAAAAGCTGACATAGCCTGTGTTGAACTCAACGCGTTTCGTGAAAAAATATCACTTCGTCAGGAGTAGGCATGTTGCAAGGTCTAAAGAGAATATACATGAATAAGTAAAATGAAATAAAATGGAAATAAAAATAATAAGCGAGTAGAACCACATAACCCTGTTAGGGGGGTAGAGCTTACACTGGGGTGGCGTGAAGTCCAGGGGATAGGTCTCACCCGGGAACTGAGGGGGCAAAGCCTGCGTGCGCCGCACAGTCATACCAATAAGTGCTAAGTGAAGTGAAATCCTCCAGAAGGGGTCGTAATTGTGGTTCTACTCGCTTATTATTTTTATTTCCATTTTATTTCATTTTACTTATTCATGTATATTCTCTTTAGACCTTGCAACATGCCTACTCCTGACGAAGTGATATTTTTTCACGAAACGCGTTGAGTTCAACACAGGCTATGTCAGCTTTTAAAAGTTATTGTTGTTATACTGTGTATTTATGACCCCTTGTTTATGCTCTATGTACCTATTTGTATGTACCAGGATAATAATGTATTACCATGTACCTCTGTCTTGGACCTTGTATACTTACCTTTGTTTCATTTAGGTGTACCCCATTACCATGGGCTACACGGTTTCAGTGAACATTTGGCTATATTAGTATCTGGTCTATAGACTTGCAATAAACATACGATTTTACATTATCCTGTGTCCCTTTCATTACATATATATCTATTATGGTCTGGTCCCACCCCATTTAAAGTCCCAACTTTGCTTCTATTTTCTTGCTTTCATGCAAACAGGGATGGAGACTCCGGTGGTCAGGAGTCTCATTTAAAGTCCCAACCCCCTTCCCCCATAACAATTGATTTAGGGATGGAGGTGTGGTTTACCAGCGCTATTTTTATGTTTTATTACAACAATTTTTGTTAGCTGCATGCATACCTTCAATATCTGGTCTTATAATTTGGTCCTATATACACGTTTTGTCAATTTAATTATTTTTATTTTTTCCTTACAAAATTACCAATTACTATGACTATGTTATGTACAAGCCCTCTGGATTTATGTGTGTTCCGGGGTTGTGTCTTCCCCGGGAACTGCGATGGGCTCCGTCCGCTTCCTGTTCCGCCTCCTTTCCTTCCCTCCCCCCGACCTTGTTGGGCGGGGTCTAGGCTGGGAGGCCGGGTGGCGGCCGCAGCTCATCGGCGCCACGCATTCCCGTGCGGGATATGACGTCACAATGTGGCGCCCAGGTCCTGTCACGTGGCTGTCCATCTTGCGCATAAATGCGGAGGCTCCACTGACGTCTCTGTCGGTTTGGTGGCTTCATACTATTGTGCAGTAGTGTGACGCTGGGTGCAATCCCTGCCTTTGCGCCTGCCCAGGTACCTATCACTCTATTTTGGTTTCCTACACTTATCTCTTTGTACACCCTTTTGGCATACTTCCTTGGTTTTGCCCATCTACAATCTTACATGGATACTCTTTGGGGATCTTACATTGGATATCTCCCTTTCATTATTATCTTATTTGCTCCCACTTTTTCTTTATCACACCCTTTATTATCTGGTGGTCCACTATGATATATACTATTCTTAACACCATAGGTGGTTTACTTATATATTCCCATATTACTTGGTGGCTCTCTGCATTACTTTGTAATCATCACTGGCTACACTTTCCTTGTTCTCTTGGCTCCTCTGGATCTCATTAACAGCTCCCTTGTACAACCATTACTATTATTATTAGTATTACTTTCTTACATCTATATTACCCCTATTTATCCTACAGATGGATACTTTACCATCAGTGGAGGCTATATTACGACCCCTTCTGGAGGATTTCACTTCACTTAGCACTTATTGGTATGACTGTGCGGCGCACGCAGGCTTTGCCCCCTCAGTTCCCGGGTGAGACCTATCCCCTGGACTTCACGCCACCCCAGTGTAAGCTCTACCCCCCTAACAGGGTTATGTGGTTCTACTCGCTTATTATTTTTATTTCCATTTTATTTCATTTTACTTATTCATGTATATTCTCTTTAGACCTTGCAACATGCCTACTCCTGACGAAGTGATATTTTTTCACGAAACGCGTTGAGTTCAACACAGGCTATGTCAGCTTTTAAAAGTTATTGTTGTTATACTGTGTATTTATGACCCCTTGTTTATGCTCTATGTACCTATTTGTATGTACCAGGATAATAATGTATTACCATGTACCTCTGTCTTGGACCTTGTATACTTACCTTTGTTTCATTTAGGTGTACCCCATTACCATGGGCTACACGGTTTCAGTGAACATTTGGCTATATTAGTATCTGGTCTATAGACTTGCAATAAACATACGATTTTACATTATCCTGTGTCCCTTTCATTACATATATATCTATTATGGTCTGGTCCCACCCCATTTAAAGTCCCAACTTTGCTTCTATTTTCTTGCTTTCATGCAAACAGGGATGGAGACTCCGGTGGTCAGGAGTCTCATTTAAAGTCCCAACCCCCTTCCCCCATAACAATTGATTTAGGGATGGAGGTGTGGTTTACCAGCGCTATTTTTATGTTTTATTACAACAATTTTTGTTAGCTGCATGCATACCTTCAATATCTGGTCTTATAATTTGGTCCTATATACACGTTTTGTCAATTTAATTATTTTTATTTTTTCCTTACAAAATTACCAATTACTATGACTATGTTATGTACAAGCCCTCTGGATTTATGTGTGTTCCGGGGTTGTGTCTTCCCCGGGAACTGCGATGGGCTCCGTCCGCTTCCTGTTCCGCCTCCTTTCCTTCCCTCCCCCCGACCTTGTTGGGCGGGGTCTAGGCTGGGAGGCCGGGTGGCGGCCGCAGCTCATCGGCGCCACGCATTCCCGTGCGGGATATGACGTCACAATGTGGCGCCCAGGTCCTGTCACGTGGCTGTCCATCTTGCGCATAAATGCGGAGGCTCCACTGACGTCTCTGTCGGTTTGGTGGCTTCATACTATTGTGCAGTAGTGTGACGCTGGGTGCAATCCCTGCCTTTGCGCCTGCCCAGGTACCTATCACTCTATTTTGGTTTCCTACACTTATCTCTTTGTACACCCTTTTGGCATACTTCCTTGGTTTTGCCCATCTACAATCTTACATGGATACTCTTTGGGGATCTTACATTGGATATCTCCCTTTCATTATTATCTTATTTGCTCCCACTTTTTCTTTATCACACCCTTTATTATCTGGTGGTCCACTATGATATATACTATTCTTAACACCATAGGTGGTTTACTTATATATTCCCATATTACTTGGTGGCTCTCTGCATTACTTTGTAATCATCACTGGCTACACTTTCCTTGTTCTCTTGGCTCCTCTGGATCTCATTAACAGCTCCCTTGTACAACCATTACTATTATTATTAGTATTACTTTCTTACATCTATATTACCCCTATTTATCCTACAGATGGATACTTTACCATCAGTGGAGGCTATATTACGACCCCTTCTGGAGGATTTCACTTCACTTAGCACTTATTGGTATGACTGTGCGGCGCACGCAGGCTTTGCCCCCTCAGTTCCCGGGTGAGACCTATCCCCTGGACTTCACGCCACCCCAGTGTAAGCTCTACCCCCCTAACAGGGTTATGTGGTTCTACTCGCTTATTATTTTTATTTCCATTTTATTTCATTTTACTTATTCATGTATATTCTCTTTAGACCTTGCAACATGCCTACTCCTGACGAAGTGATATTTTTTCACGAAACGCGTTGAGTTCAACACAGGCTATGTCAGCTTTTAAAAGTTATTGTTGTTATACTGTGTATTTATGACCCCTTGTTTATGCTCTATGTACCTATTTGTATGTACCAGGATAATAATGTATTACCATGTACCTCTGTCTTGGACCTTGTATACTTACCTTTGTTTCATTTAGGTGTACCCCATTACCATGGGCTACACGGTTTCAGTGAACATTTGGCTATATTAGTATCTGGTCTATAGACTTGCAATAAACATACGATTTTACATTATCCTGTGTCCCTTTCATTACATATATATCTATTATGGTCTGGTCCCACCCCATTTAAAGTCCCAACTTTGCTTCTATTTTCTTGCTTTCATGTGACCAGATGTGTCCAATCACAGCTGGTAACATAGTAAATACGAAGTGCCATTGATCGGCTTTCCTCAGTGCCGCCCACCAGTGCTCATCATTGCCATCTATCAGTATTGCCCATCAGTGCCGCCTATCAGTGGCCATCAATGCTACCCATCAGTGCCCATCAGTGCTGCCTATCAGTGCCGCCTATCAGTGCCCACCAATGCTGCATATCAGTGCTACATATCAGTGTGGCATATCAGTGCTGCATAGTGCCACCCCATCAGTGCCTCGTCATCAGTGCCTGTCAGTGTGGCCTCATCAGTGCAGGAAAAAACGTATCTATTTACAAAATTTTATAACATAAACAAAAAAACTTTTTTTTTTTTTGTTTTCAAACTTTTCTGTATTTTTTAATTTGTGTAGCAAAAAAGAAAAAACCTTGTGGTGATCAAATACCACCAACAGCGCTAAAAGCTAAAAATTTGGCCTGGGCAGGAAGGGGGTGAAAGTGCCCTGTATTGAAGTAGTTAAGTTAAAGTTGTGGCCTTGCCCTATTTCCAACTTAACCAACTTCTGTGTCTTTTTTGGGGGGAAAGAGATTGGTTTATTAAGTGGTCATAAATGAGCCTATGCTTCTCAGCAGTCATGTACTTCGTATTCTCTCTCCTCAGAACCCAGACAACAGCAACCTTCAGGTATTTTAGTTTAGTTTAGTTAAATTTGGTTGATTCGTTCAATTAGTATTCGGGATTCATATTCTGAATCTGTTTTTGTCTTCTTTGAATTTTCTTTGAAATTATAGATTTTTTTTCTGTTCCAAATGTTCGAATTGATTAATTTGGAATCGGTTGAATTGAAAAGAGATTTTTTTTGTTTTCGATTCAAATTTGCCAAAGTGAACAAACAAAAGAAAAATCTTCATCAAATGATTACAATGACTCTTTGAATCACCTTTGGCTTAACAAAAACAGCATTATTTCACAATGGTACTCTAATAACACACACAGTCTTTGATTTCAGAAATATGTTTACAGTTCAAATTTGACTAAAAGTCTATGTGAAATTCGATTTGAATTTCCAAAATTCAGACAAATTATTATTCAGGGCATTCAGTAAACTTTGTTTATACTGCAATTCGGGTATTTGGATATATCTGAATCTCTGAGTAACGAAAAATTTGTCCAAAGATTTATTCGGAACGAAACCAATCGCACATGTCTAGAAAATGTTCATGTTTGACTGAAGTGTACCATGAAGTGTATGAATCATAGTGTATGAACCATACATTAACAGAAGCAGTGCTTTAACCACTTGCCGACCGCCGCACGACTATCTACGTCGGCGGTCAGCCCCTCACAGGCAAACTAACGTAGGGCTACGTTGCTTGCTTGTGAGGGTCTAGGGAGCGAGCGCGCGCCCCCGGAGGCGCGCTCCCGCTCCCGCGTGGTCACGGACCCCCCCGCGCGTGTGACCAGCGGACCCGATGTCCGCCGGTCACTCGGCGATCGGCGGGGGAGAGGGGGAATGTCAGGCAGCTTGTGTAAACAAGCTGCCTGTCATTCTCCTCGCTGCAAAGACACTGATCACATGGATCTACTATGTAGATCCGTTGATCAGTGTCCTTACAGCTGAAGCCACAGCCAATCACAGTAGAAAGCATGCCCCTAGGGACACACACAGCCCCTCCCTCCCAAATAAAGTTAACCCCTTCACTACCAGTGTATTTTTACAGTAACAGTGCATATATATAGCACTGATTACTGTAGAAATGTCACTGGTAACCCCAAAAGTGTCAAAAATGTCAGTCAAGGGTCCGATCTGTCCGCCGCAATGTCGCAGTACCGCAAATAAAATCGCAGATCGCCGCCATTACGCGTTAAAAAAAAAACAACAAAAATGACAAAAATCTTTCCCTTTGTTAGTAAACGCGATAACTTTTGCGCAAACCAATCAAAATACGCTTTTTGCGATTTTTTTTTTTTACCAAACATAGGTAGCATAAAACAAATTGGCCGAAAATGTTAAAAAATTTTGATTTTTACATTTTTTTGGGGGGGAATTTCATATAAAAAAAATGTGAAAAATATTGTTATTTTTTCAAAATTGACGCTATTTTTTTTGTTTATAGCGCGTGATCAAACAATCGCACAGGTGATCAAATACCACCAAAAGAAAGCTCTGTTTGTGGGAAAAAAAGGACGCCAAATTCGTTTAGGTACAGCGTCGCACGACCGCGCAATTGTCCGTTAAAGTCACGCAGTGCCGAATCGCAAAATACCCCCTGGTCGGAATGGGGGTAAAATCTTCCAGGGCTTAAGTGGTTAAGAAAGATGTGGGTGACCAGAGATGATTATTATTACAAAAGTACATGTACACCTTGCAGTGCTATTTTAACATGTACTTTAGGATATGAACCTTTCCCCACTCTTCACTTGTTCATGTTTACAAGCGGTTTTGTGTTGTTCTCCAACTATCCATTTATTTAGCCTGTACCTCCCTTCCTTCCCTATACCATTTCACCAATTTTAAAGAAGTCCTCAGGAACATGGCATCAGAAACCTGTTGCCATTTTTGTCCTTGTTAAGTTCCTTTTGGGGCCAAGAAGTATTTTTAGAAGAAGAGCTTATTTTTACTGACAAACCTAATGATTTGGAAATGGGAAGTATTTTTATTTCTGGCATAATTAGTGTTGCTGGAAGCTTGCACCTTGGTCCCTGCTTTTTTCTTGAAGAGATTGGGTGAACCCATAGTGGCAGCTGCTTAACTTACCTGCTGCTCACTTTACCAACATTTTAAAAATAATTTCTATCTGATGACTGCACACCACTCACCACACACCTACATACCACTGCTAGGGAAATTTTAAAAAAATGGTACTGTCCCTCTAAAATTGGAAAATTTGTAAGATATTGCCTGGGACAGGTTTTTATAATGCTTACTACAAATGTAAGTAAAATGCTTCTGTGCTTTTACAATTGAGCAGCAGCACTGTAGCCCTCTGTCTGAACATAAATGAACTGCTATTGTTATATTGAAATGTGTACTAATCACAACCAGCGTACAGTATCCACATTTCATTATCTGCTGCAAGTATAGTAAGGGTCAAGTAGCCGCTCTCAAGCCTAAGGCATTTTAATTACCTCAGTCGGGATTTGCATCTCCAAACAAGTCTACTGAAAAGCAAAACTCACTTGAAGCAGGTCAATTGCATGTAAGAAGAGGGCTACTAGAGGTCAAATGCACCTGTCAATTAAATCTGAATGAAATTGGAAGCATCTCAAACTGATGGCAAACTATTGCGGTTGGCGCAAGCCCAAAGCCTGTGAATACAGCCTCTAAAAAAAATGTCTTGAAGTTTTCAATAAGTGAAGGTACTGTATTTATTTTCACGAAGGATGTAATAAACACTTGATAAGGTACACAATGGAAGCCCATTTACACAATAAGGCTCCTTTCACACTTCTCCGGTGTGGTTTCCCCACTGGGCAGTGTGCCCACAGTTTTCAAGTGGGTTATCTGTGCTTTACCATAGACTTCCGTGAGATTGGAAATTTTTGGTAGTTTTCTGAAAGCGCAACAAAGATGCAGCATGCAGGACTTTTGGTGCGCTTTCAGAAAATGCACCCAAAATGCCTGACCTAATGGAAGCCCAGGGCAAATTGCGGGTATGAAAACTGTGGGTACACTTCACTCACTGCACCTGTACTGCAGAGAACCCACATCTGAGCAGTGTAAAAAGGGGCTTGGAAAAAAGAGGTTGTGCTCTCATATGGTGCAGGGCTTGGTGTACCAGTCAGCTTTTACCTGGACAGTAATTGGAACTGCATTTTATTATTATAGAAGCTTAATTAAACCCTTAATGAAAGACAGAATAAGACCTGTAGAATGCAAGCGATATCATTTTATCAGAGGAATGTTGCATTAGACAACAAAGGCTGTGCGCCTACCCTGCCTTTATAGATTCTTGCCACACAGCTACAGAGTTGCTCATATTGGAAGTCTGGCAGAAAAAAATGTAAAAATGATGCTTTTTATTTTGCTATTAGTTGTCTATCTGCTGCTTAGTATGGTTTGTCTTATTATATGTCTTGTGCAATATGAATAAATAAAAAAGTGAATCGAGTTGCTGTAGGCAGCTGCCCTTTTTTCGTCATTTTCGGTCATTAAATGTACAAATTTGAACATCATTATTAAAATGTAGCTCTAATAATTTAATAGATCACCCCACAAAGAAAATGGAAGAAGTAACTTAATTCAATGTTCTTTTATTTCCAGGAGGCTGCCAGCATTACCTGTTCACTGGAAACAGAATATTAAAAAATGACTAGCTCAGAAAGCTTCTATGCAGAGAAAATGCAGGAACTACAGAAGCAGCTGAATTCCGTTAAGAATGCCATCCATACCAACTCCAAGGTGATCCATACATTTTAGATTACTGTTCCTTGGGATGTACCAGTAATTTTTTCAAATATTAATATTCAGATCATGTGAGTAAAACAAGGGTTATATTAAAGGATAAGTTCCCCTTTTTAACCTCCCTGGCGGTATGATTCTTTTGGATTTTAGGTGCTGAAAGCGGTACCATTATTTTGCATGTAATTCTTGTGAATGAGCAGCCCAAACCAACTGTATACATTTATTATATATATATATAATAGATATATATACACACACACACACGTGTATGTATGTATGTATGTATGTATGTATGTATATATATATACACATATACAGTGCCTTGCGAAAGTATTCGGCCCCCTTGAACTTTTCGACCTTTTGCCGCATTTCAGGCTTCAAACATAAAGATATAAAACTGTAATTTTTTGTGAAGAATCAACAAGTGGGACACAATCATGAAGTGGAACGAAATTTATTGGATATTTCAAACTTTGTTAACAAATAAAAAACTGAAAAATTGGGTGTGCAAAATTATTCAGCCCCTTTATTTTTAGTGCAACAAACTCTCACCAGAAGTTCAGTGAGGATCTCTGAATGATCCAATGTTGACCTAAATGACTAATGATGATAAATAGGGATGATCGAACGGTTCGGGTCGACCATCGGTTCGACCCGAACATTGGCTGTTCGAAATTCGGCCGAATTTTGCTGAAAAAGTTCAGAATTCGGCAACCAGAACCGACCAAAATGCAATGGGACAGGAAATGGGCTTTAAAAGCCCGTGATTGGACCAGAACCATTAGTAAAAGCCAATTTAAGGGGCAGGAGAATGCTAGGAATGTGATTGGAGTGACTAGGGGGTCCAGAGGCCAATCATTAGTGAATACGCCCCCCAGTATATAAGATAGCCCTGCCAAATTCCTAGCATTGTAATACAGGGACATGGAAGAGAGTGGAAGCAGTTCTGTTACTTCTGCTTCAAAGTGTCATTTAGCAATTTTTAGTGTGAGGAAAGGGATATCTAGGGTATTTAGGGTGCTAGTTTCCACTTTAGTTAGCTTTAATAATCTAATTTCTGTAGGGAAAGTGTTAAGTGCCAGGGTGACCGTAGTGTAGCGTAGGGTTAACTGACTCTGACTGCTATGGCAGGGTGACAAAACCCTTCCATGTCAGGGTGACCGCTATAGAGAAAAGATCGTTTCTCTTAGGTCACTTATAGGTCACTCGCCGGTCAGCCTGCTTTTTGCTGCAGGCGTTCATAGGGCTTTTTTGAGGACATGTTTGGAGTCAGGCATGACATCAGAACTTCTGTATAGGGGTATATATACACACACATGTATGTATATATACACCTACACATACATAGGTGTGAAAGTAGCAGAACACTTGCGCTAATGAAATAATTAACAGGCATAGGTCTCCGCTCCTATCACACCTATATATGTGTATGTGTATATATACATATAAGTGTGTGTGTATATATACCCCTAAACATCTGAACTTCTGTATAGGGTTATAAATACACACACACTTGTATGTATTTTACACATATATAGGTGTGATAGGAGCGGAGACATATTGGTGTTAATTATTTCATTAGCGCAAGTATAGTGTTCTGCTACTTTCACACCTATATATGTGTAGGTGTATATATACATACATGTGTTTGTATATATACCCCTATACAGAAGTTCAGATGCTTTGCATGCCTCCAAAGACCCCAAAAAAATGCCCAAAAAAACACCTGCGCCAAAAAAAAAAAAACGCCCAAGTGTGTTATTGCAGGGATTTTTTGGGCATTTTTTTGGGGGTTTTTGGAGGCAGGCAAAACATCTGAACTTCTGTATAGGGGTATATATACACACACACTTATATGTATTTTACACATATATAGGTGTGATAGGAGCGGAGACATATTGGTGTTAATTATTTCATTAGCGCAAGCATAGTGTTCTGCTATTTTCACACCTATGTGTGTAGGTGTATATATACATACATGTGTGTGTGTGTATATATACCCCTATACAGAAGTTCAGATGTTTTGCCTGCCTCCAAAGACCCCAAAAAAATGCCCAAAAAAACGCCTGCGCTAAAAAAAAAAACGCCCAGGTGTGTTATTGCAGGCGTTTTTTTTTGGGCATTTTTTGTGGGTCTTTGGAGGCAGGCAAAACATCTGTAATTCTGTATAGGGGTATATATATACACACACACACTTATATGTATTTTGCACATACACATATATAGGTGTGATAGGAGCGGAGACATATTGGTGTTAATTATTTCATGGGGCATGACCCAGAACCCTAGGCACTTTTTAGGGGCATTTATTGGGTTTTAGGGCTTCAAAATGGTGTTTTTTGATTACCGAAGTTCGGGTCCCATTGATCTCAATGGGGTTCTGAAATCCGGGCCGAACTTTTGGGAAGTTCGGGTGTTCTGGTCGAACCAAATTTTTCACAAGTTCGATCATCCCTAATGATAAATTGAATCCACATGTGTGTAATCAAGTCTCCGTATAAATGCACCTGCACTGTGATAGTCTCAGAGGTCTGTTTAAAGCGCAGAGAGCATCATGAAGAACAAGGAACACACCAGGCAGGTCTGAGATACTGTTGTGGAGAAGTTTAAAGCCTAATTTGGATACAAAAAGATTTCCCAAGCTTTAAAGGAGCACTGTGCAAGCGATAATATTGAAATGGAAGGAGTATCAGACCACTGCAAATCTATGAAGACCTGGCCGTCCCTCTAAACTTTCAGCTCATACAAGGAGAAGACTGATCAGAGATGCTGCCAAGAAGCCCATGATCACTCTGGATGAACTGCAGAGATCTACAGCTGAGGTGGGAGACTCTGTCCATAGGACAACAATCAGTCGTATACTGCACAAATCTGGCCTTTATGGAAGAGTGGCAAGAAGAATAACATTTCTTAAAGATATCCATAAAAAGTGTAATATAAAGTTTGCCACAAGCCACCTGGGTGACACACCAAACATGTGGAAGAAGGTGCTCTGGTCAGATGAAACCAAAATCGAACATTTTGGCAACAATGCAAAACATTCTGTTTGGTGTAAAAGCAACACAGCTCATCATCCTGAACACACCATCCCCACTGTCAAACATGGTGGTGGCAGCATCATGGTTTGGGGCTGCTTTTCTTCAGCAGGGACAGGGAAGATGGTTAAAATTGATGGGAAGATGGATGGAGCCAAATACAAGACCATTCTGGAAGAAAACCTGATGGAGTCTGCAAAAGACCTGAGACTGGGACGGAGATTTTTTCTTCCAACAAGACAATGATCCAAAACATAAAGCAAAATCTACAATGGAATGGTTCACAAATAAACATATCCAGGTGTTAGAATGGCCAAGTCAAAGTCCAGAATTGAATCCAATCGAGAATCTGTGGAAAGAACTGAAGACTGCTGTTCACAAACGCTCTCCATCCAACCTCACTGAGCTCGAGCTGTTTTACAAGGAGGAATGGGCAAAAATTTCAGTCTCTCGATGTGAAAAACTCATAGAGACATACCCCAAGCGACTTACAGCTGTAATCGCAGCAAAAGGTGGCGCTACAAAGTATTAACTTAGGGGGGCTGAATAATTTTGCACGCCCAATTTTTCAGTTTTTTATTTGTTAAAAAAGTTTGAAATATCCAATAAATTTCGTTCCACTTCATGATTGTGTCCCACTTGTTGTTGATTCTTAACAAAAAATTACAGTTTTATATCTTTGTTTGAAGCCTGAAATGTGGCAAAATGTTGCAAAGTTCAAGGCGGCCGAATACTTTCGCAAGGCACTGTATATACATATATATATATATATATATATATATATATATATATATATATATGTATATATGTGTGTGTGTGTATATATATATATATATGTGTGTGTGTATATATTTATATATATATATATATATATATATGTATATATAGTATCAGTGTGTTTGGTGTGTTTTACATTTGAATTTGCCTCCGGTTCCACCCCCCTGCGAACGTCACATCGCAGGAGACGGAAGCCGGGGCACGGAGACGATCGGGAGGAAGAACCACCGCTAGACACCGCCGGGATACATCGCTGGATCCCGGTGACAAGGTAAGTAACCCTGCTTACAGGATCCAGCGATGCTTCTGGCGGTACCCCGAGTGTGGCTCGGGGTTACCGCTTTTGGCTCTGAAATTTAACCCCGAGCCACGCTCGGGAATACCGCTAAGAAGGTTAAAAAAAAGGTCCTCAGGTGATGCACAGAGATAAAATAAATCCTCCTACATAAGTTTTACCTGTTTATCTGCAGTATTTTCTTATCTAAATCTGTTCTGTAAGAAAAAAGGGCCCAGAGAGCTGAAAATACACACTGTAGTGATCGATGGGAACAACCCCCCCCCCCCTCTTCCTTTTTTTTTTTCTTGTGTCCAGAAAATTTGTCAAAAGTGATTCATGCTGATGGCAAAGGAATGAAGCAGCAGACAGAAAAGACACTTAGTGCTCTTAATTGGGACAAGCACACACTATAGAGCAGCCTTTCTCAACCTTTTCAACACAGAGGAACCCTTGAAATACAGTTCTGGTCTCAGGGAAACCCTGCTAAAAATGAAAAATATTAAACTCATGACACATTAGTGTTACAGTCAGTGGGAAGAATGCTACTTACTCTTGTCATCATTGGGAAGAATTACCCCCTTACAGATAGCTAAAAGGAACAATGGTGTCATTGGAAACTTATCTAAGTGACAGAAATTCCCCATTGCTCAAGGAACCCCTAGCTACCTCAGGAGGAACCCTAGTTTAAACCCTGCTATAGAGGGATATGCTTTGTTCTTATTTCCTGTCTAAGGTTTACAACCACTTTGAGCATTATTAAAATCTCTACTCCCTGCTAAATCTAGTTTTTAAGAAAAAAACTTTTTGGTTTGGTACATGTTTCCAAGGACAGTGCCCAGCCCCACATGCCCTTTTGGCTCATCACTAATTGCTATGTTCATGCCAGGGATTTCATATTTTATGATATAGATCCGTATTAGCCTCATGGACATCACTTTTTCAATTAATTTAATCAGATACATACTCTTTCCATTCTTCGAGTGTTGGTATCACTGGTTTAGCTACTATTAAACACTGAACTGAAAAAACTTTCCTGGAAAAGGTTAAGTTCTGTACATAAAAGTACTTTTCTTTTAAGCAGGTCTAAAAATATAACAAAATAGTTTTGGTTTAGGAAAAGTTAGTCATATACAGTATGTTTGTAGATTATCTGGTGTAAACATCCAGTATGGGGAGGTTTCTGGAACATACATTTAGCCACATCCACATTAATTTAGAGAATCATCAGTTAGCTTAGTGAATGCTGTAAAACTATGCTTACGCAATCATCCAATTATGCAAGTGACTGGGTATACTTTGCAAACTGAATTTTCAACATATTAATCAAGATTTGAAAACATGCTCAATGCGTTAATGTAGAAATTCCTTTGTAAAGTAAAAATGCTTTACTTTACTAGTAAATCATTCCCTTTATATTCTGTGTGGCCATTTGGTAAATCTCTGGTACATTTATTGGTTCTTAGTTTGTGTAAAATAATTTCTTATGTAAGGATAAAACAGGCTGGAGAGAGCAGAAAACATTCTCAAGTTCTGTTTTTAATCTGTGAAGATTTGGAAATCGATCCCTTTATTGTAATTTGAGCAATAAAATAAAATTTGTCAAAAACATTTAATTTTTCAGGAGTCCCATTTTAGAAATGTTCAAATTATACAATCAAATGCTTTTTCTGCATCTGTGGTTAGTAAGAATTATTATATTTTTCAGTTTTTTTCTCAATTTAGAAGACTTACGTTTTTTGTCAAATTGTCTTCGCTTTGTCTATTGTAACCGAATCCTGCTTGATTAGGTTTAATAATAGTTGGTAGGAGAGGTGTGATTCTGTTTGCTGTTTTTTTTTTTTTTTTTGCATACTGTTTGATACAGTTGTTCATTGAGGAAGGCCAGTAACTATTGTGCAGTAATTAGAGTTTTTCAATTCTTTGGGAATTAATGATATAGTGGCTCAGTGCGACCATTTATGGGGATCCATGTTTTATTTATAGAGATAAAGAATTGGAGTAGATACAGTAATTATGTAGTAATACAAATCTATACTTTTCCATAGGTTATTAAAAAGATTAGACCAAGGAGGTTTCCCTGATGTGGTGTTAATTGCTGTTTTGAGTTCTAGTAATATAATAGCTCCTTTCAATTTTGGATTGAGGGGGGTTGGGGGATATTAACATCCTGAAATATTTTCAATTTTCATAGGTTTTATTGTTCTATTTGCTTTGCTGAGCAAACAACAACAGTTGTGCAAATATTGTACAACATAAAAAATTGCAACCGCCATTTTTTTTTATTTTACAAGGCCCCTACTTTCAGAAACTTTACATTCTGGGAATTTTTAATAATTTTTTTGACCAAAAATGTAGAATTTATTATTTGTGCAAAAAAAGGAAAAAAAATGCTCTAGAGGGGAACTAGTTAACCACTTCTGGGCCGAAAGATTTAAGGTAACCCCTTAATGACCAGGCCATATTTTGCGATTCGACACTGCGTTACTTTAACGGACAATTGCATGGTCGTGCGACAATATTGTACATGTACCTAAATAAAAATTATGTCCTTTTTTTCACACAAATAGAGCTTTCATTTGGTGGTATTTGATCACCTGTGCGATTTTTTTATTTTTTGTGCTATAAACAAAAAAATAGCGACAATTCTAAATATGAAACAATATTTTTCACATTCTGCTATATAATATTCTCAAAAAAAAAAAAATTAAAAATCAAACTTTTTTAACACTTTAGGCCAATTTATTTTCTGCTGCATATTTTAGGTAAAAAAAGTTGCTATAAGCATATTTTGATTGGTTTGCACAAAAGTTATCGCGTCTACTAACTACGGGAAAGATTTATGTCATATTTATTGTTTTTTTTTTTTTTACTGGTAATGGCGGCAATCTGAAATTTTTAGCGAGATTGCAACGGACAGATCAGACACCTAACTGACATTTTTGACACTTTTAGGGGGACCAGTGACATTACTACAGTAATCAGTGCTAATATGCACTGTTACTGTAATAATGACACTGGCAGGGAAGAGGTTAACATTGTGGGTGATCAAGGGGTTAAATGTGAGCCTAGGGGAGTGATTCTAACTGTGGGGGGCGTGGCTTCTGAAATGACCATAGTGACCAGTGCTCCTATATAGAAGTATCACAGGGGCTCTGTGATCATTCCACTTCTCTCTCAGTGGGGAACGATCATGGGTGTCAGGCGGCAATTGGAGCCGCCTGACCCATGTTTCAGCTTAAGCTTAAGGTTAGCTTAGGTTAAAGCAGTATTAAAGCCAAAAATGTCATATATTGCAACTTAAATAAAAATGTGTATTAACCGTGCTGGTGGAAAAATATACAAAAAGCGGCAACTTCAAATGTGACCACACCCAACCAAAGTACATATATAAAAAAGTTGCGCTGAAAGTTCAGTAAGATAACAAACAAATGTCCATAAATAAATTCAAAGGTGAAAGCTTACGTGTTTCGTCACAGATGATGTTCTCAAAGGCCCTTTGAGAAGGTCATCTGTGACAAAATGCGTAAGTTCACGGCGTGTTGACGTCTAGCGTCCAGGAAGTGCGGACGAGCAACGCCAACCGGCCGGCGGCGATACCGTTTTTTCCTGCGTGTGAGTGTTTACTTTGTATATTTTAATAAAGCTATTTGGATTTACACTATGGAGCTCCCCTCTCTGTTTTATGCCGGTGTTACCCATCGAGGATTGACGTTTTGAGGAAGTTGTGTGGAGCCAGTGAATTATCTCCTTATTACCTGGGCTTACTTATGTGCAATACATTGGAGGTCTGGTAAGAGGCGTTATGATCAGTGGTGGCCATTATCTTTCCTATCAATAATTTTGGACTATATGAGCACTTTATCTGTATTCTGGTAAGGAGTACCTGTATATGACTTATTCATCTATCGGTGCCTTTATTTGGATACTAATTACTTTGTGTATATCACCTTGGTGATCTGGTAAGCTGCGTTGAGATTGGTGGAGGTGTTTAATTATCAACTTTCCTGTCAGCAACTTATTGATAAGCACCATTCTTATGCACTTGGTAAAGAGTATTTGCATGAGCCTGATCCACAAGTGGTGTTATTCACCGGTGGAAACATTTGCATTTTTTGTGAATACATCACATTCTTTATTCCATTTTTTGTTTGTAGTTTTACGCTATGGCGTTTTTTTATTTTCTTTAATTTATGAACACCATACACGTTATCTTCTGGGAGTTCAACAGGCAATCCCCTTTTGTGGTCAAGGTCATTAGGATTTCTGTTGTGGATTCCCTGCATAATTTATTTAGCTTTCTGGTAAGCATATTACCTGGGAGGCGTGGAATAATCATCATATGATTCTACACATTACCATTCACCTTAGAATTTATTTATGGACATTTATTTGTTATCTTACTGAACTTTCAGTGCAACTTTTTTATATATACAGTGGGTACAAAAAGTATTCAGACCCCCTTAAATTTTTCACTCTTTGTTATATTGCAGCCATTTGCTAAAATCATTTAAGTTCATTCTTCTTCCTCATGAATGTACACATAGCACCCCATACTGACAGAAAAACACAGAATTGTTGACATTGTTGCAGATTTATTAAAAAAGAAAAACTGAAATATCACATGGTCCTAAGTATTCAGACCCTTTGCTGTGACACTCATATATTTAACTCAGGTGCTTTCCATTTCTTCTGATCATCCTTGAGATGGTTCTACACCTTCATTTGAGTCCAGCTGTGTTTGATTATACTGATTGGACTTGATTAGGAAAGCCACACACCTGTCTATATAAGACCTTCCAGATCACAATGCATGTCAGAGCAAATGAGAATCATGAGGTCAAAGGAACTGCCTGAAGAGCTCAGAGACAGAATTGTGGCAAGGCACAGATCTGGCCAAGGTTACAAAAAGATTTCTGCTGCACTTAAGGTTCCTAAGAGCACAGTGGCCTCCATAATCCTCAAATGGAAGACGTTTGGGACGACCAGAACCCTTCCTAGAGCTGGCCGTCCAGCCAAACTGAGCTATCGGGGGAGAAGAGCCTTGGTGAGAGAGGTAAGGTAACGTGTATGGTTATGAGTAAGCGATTTAATTCGTGAAACGCGTTAACCGGGCACGTCTGTTATGTGCATTGTACTGTCTGTCTGCTACACCGAAGAAGAATAAAGGAGTTTTGATTGTTTTCATCTTACTTTCCCGAGTGCGGTCTACTTTTTTGGATTCTTGAGAGAGGTAAAGAAGAACCCAAAGATCACTGTGGCTGAGCTCCAGAGATGCAGTCAGGAGATGGGAGAAAGTTGTAGAAAGTCAACCATCACTGCAGCCCTCCACCAGTCGGGGCTTTATGGCAGAGTGGCCCGACGGAAGCCTCTCCTCAGTGTAAGACACATGAAAGCCTGCATGGAGTTTGCTAAAAAAACACCTGAAGGACTCCAAGATGGTGAGAAATAAGATTCTCTGTCTGATGAGACCAAAATAGAACTTTTTGGCCTTAATTCTAAGCGGTATGTGTGGAGAAAACCAGGCACTGCTCATCACCTGTCCAATACAGTCCCAACAGTGAAGCATGGTGGTGGCAGCATCATGCTGTGGGGGTGTTTTTCAGCTGCAGGGACAGGACGACTGGTTGCAATCGAGGGAAAGATGAATGCGGCCAAGTACAGGGATATCCTGGACAAAAACCTTCTCCAGAGTGCTCTGGACCTCAGACTGGGCCAAAGGTTTACCTTCCAACAAGACAATGCCCCTAAGCACATAGCTAAAATAACGAAGGAGTGGCTTCACAACAACTCCGTGACTGTTCTTGAATGGCCCAGCCAGAGCCCTGACTTAAACCCAATTGAGCATCTCTGGAGAGACCTAAAAATGGCTGTCCACCAACGTTTACCATCCAACCTGACAGAACTGGAGAGGATCTGCAAGGAGGAATGGCAGAGGATCCCCAAATCCAGGTGTGAAAGACTTGTTGCATCTTTCCCAAAAAGACTCCTGGTTGTATTAGATCAAAAGGGGGCTTCTACTAAATACTGAGCAAAGGGTCTGAATTCTTATGACCATGTGATATTTCAGTTTTTCTTTTTTAATAAATCTGCAACAATGTCAACAATTCTGTGTTTTTCTGTAAGTATGGGGAGCTATGTGTACATTCATGAGGAAGAAGAATGAACTTAAATGATTTTAGCAAATGGCTGCAATATAACAAAGAGTGAAAAATTTAAGGGGGTCTGAATACTTTCCGTACCCACTGTATATTGCAATTTACCAATCCTTAAATATAGTTCTAGTTCTACACTTTTGAACAACAGCATTGTCAGTCGTGGGGGGGGGGGGGGTGTTTATATAGACTAGATGGACTTCAGGTAACACTTTTTATAAGCAGTTGCAGCAACAGTTTTGATCATTTCGGGATATGTGTTTCACACAAATAAATAAAATCTGATGATTGTAAAACCTTCTACCTGCTACATCTCGGGACCTTTTCTACTGCTGAAAAACAAAAAAACAACAGATTTACCAGCAGGCTCACAAGGTGAAAATAAAGAAAAGAAAGCCTAAAAAAACCCCACAATGCAGCCATTGCATCTAAGAATTTGTAAGCTGCAATAAAATAAATGTTGAACAATTTACTAAAGGCAAATAGACTGTGCACTTTGCAAAGTCTTCAAAGGCAGTTGTTCCAGAGGTTAGTAAATGATGTAAAGCTTCACTTTGCAAAGAGTACCCAATTACATGCAAGGAAAAAAAAAAAGAAAAACAGATCTTTTAATTGCACATGATTGGATTATGGAAGTCAGCAGAGCTTCTGCTCATTTAGTAAGCTCTAGAGCAACTGCACTTGCAGAGTGCAGCTGCACTTTGCAAAGTGCACAGTCTTTTTGCCTTTGGTAAATCAACCCCACAGTGTCCCTTCCCTACACCTTTTTAAAGGAATGCCTGCTGTACTGTGAATGAGCCCTTAGTTGCATTCATCAGCAGCACCCTTAGGGCTTGTTCACACAAAAAGTTGGGGTGGTAAAACCTTGCAGTTGAGCCACAGTTTTACTGCCCCCAATCTCTACCCCTTAGCTGCTGAGGCAGCAGCCAAAGGTGTACACATACCGCAGGAAATAAACCCTCTGTTGCTTTTGGTGGGAGCGACTGCCTGCCAATTACAACCCATTCAATTAAATGGGGCCATTCTGAAACTGTCCTGCAAGCTGCCTGTTTTAACCCCTTGTTTTCTTTACTGAACAAGGTTGCAGGGCATTTGCAGAGTGACCTCATTCACTTGAATGGGTCATGCTTGGCGGGCGCTACACCCACCAACCGTGGCTGACTTAAAGGAAAGGGGGGCTGCTAAAGGTGTAGTTACACTTGTAGGCAGGTGTAGTTTACACTCCCCTCTGTAGATGGCTTAGTGCAGGGATTCTCAAACTTCTGCTGTTGCAGAACTATACATCCCATGAGGCATTGTAAAACTCTGACATTCACTGACCTGATTAGGCATGATTGGAATTGTAGTTCCTGAACAACTGGAGGGCCATAGTTTGAAGACGCCTGGCTTGGTGTTACATAGTTAATCTGGTTGTTTAGTTCAACCAATTCTAAGTGTTGTTGGCCAATGTACAGAGGGAATAGCGATTGAGAGAAACTTTGTTCCTCTGAAGCCCCTGAGGTGTCATCAGAGGAGCTGCAACACTGAATGACCTCAGTGAACGTCACAGGCTTAAATTCCTTTACAAAATAGACAGCCCGACGGCACAACAGATACATTTCCTTTTCATCTTGAAACAAGGTATGGGCTGCATGTATGCATCTCTTTCAACCTTCCCTTCATCCATTACGAATTCTAACTGACTATCTACTGATTCTCATAATGGGCTGCGTAAGTTCTCTGAACATTTGTACCAGACTGTAAGGACTCTACCTCACAAGCCACCACAATATCCAAGATAATCTTATCTGCTGGCCTACCAAAAGAACAATCCACAGCATACTTGGAAGATACCTACTCCTCCAGGAGAACTTACTGGGACACCGTTCCCTTACTTTGCTATTCCTTAATTCTTACCTCCTCAACTTCTCCTCTTTCTTTCTTCATCCTTTTATTTAGGGCGCATTCACAACAGGTTGTAAGTTCTGTTGTGTTAATGCACACATTAATGTGCTTTTTTGCAACTTTTTAGTAGGGCCCTCCCAAATGCACTTGCCAGTTTACATTAGGGCACTGCATCATACCAACACTTGTAATGTGTGTTGCCACGTGTGACAGTGTGCTTTAGTGTGGATTGGCCCTTACTTTATTTTCCTTCAATTTCAACCTGTATATGATACTACAAATTATTCTACAAATTATATATCCCTCCACAGTCACTTCTGTTATGTAGTAGACTCTACAGAGGTACCTAAACGTGTAGTTCTACCAGAATTTGTTTTACTGGAACCCCTTTATTTCCCAAATAGATGCTACTGATTGTAAATGAGAAGAAACCTCTCTCCTCCTACTCTCCTCCTATGACTCCTATGTTGGTTATTTTCTGACCTTTTAAAATTTTGGCCATTATTCTTTTATATTGTTCTCTGCGCCTCTACATGTGGTTTCATTTTAATGTACCTTCCTAAATGTTATGCCTATAAAATAAATAACACTTAAAGTGAAAAAAATGATTATCCCTCATCCTCACTCTATTTCCCAAATAATCAATCTGGCTCTTTCAAGTAACAATTTTTATTTGTTGCTGAATATGCTTCTGCGCTAGGAATGATGCATGTTTTGCAATGCTTTGGGTATCATGCTAAGGTTTTATGAAAGGAGTATTTATTGAAGACAAGTCTTGCAATGTTTTCAATGATGCAGGAAGCAGAAAGGTAGAAAACTGAAGAGCACAGGCTCAAGAAAAGTCCACTACTATGATCTATCTCTCTGGTCCGGATACAAAAATGTGTTTAAACGTTTTTCAATACTCTAGACCTAAAATATGGATTTTTTCCTACAGCTTACCTGCAAAACCCATTTCTTAAAGTACATCACGGGACATGGAGATGTGAAGGTATGCATCCTTGATGTCTCTGGGTGCTAGAAATTCCTCTCACTGCAAGGAGGCCATGAATGAGTGAATTGACTCTATTCGGAAAGTAGGAATGTTTAGAAACTGGTTCAGAGTTTTGAGAACCAGAATAGGTCTCGCGTCTCCATTTGGCTTGGGGACTATGAAAAGGTTTGAGTAAAAAACCCCAGAATCTTTCGTCCTCTGGAACCCCTGTAATCACTCTTTGAGACCTTAAATGGTCCAGAGCCCAAAAAAGAGATCTTCTTTTTAGAGGATCTGCAGGTATGTTTGATTTTACAAACCAAGGATGCGGGAACACCCAAAATTCCAGTTTGTCATCCCTGCGAGATAGTGGAAATAACCCAGTTGTCCTGAATTATTTCTACCCAGACCTTAAAGAACCTTAGCAGCCTTCCCCCCACCCGATTGAGTGGGGGCGCCCCTTCACAAGGTAGGCTTAGAGGTAGACTTGGTAGATCTCTGGGCCCAGGGTTTCTTCTGCCCTTGCCCTGAAGGCTTGGCTCTAGATCCAGACAGCTGGGACTGTCGCAACTGCCTGAGATTAGAAGCACTGGGAGTCTGAGTGCTGGGAATCTTAAAAGAAAGACGTTTGCTTATCCTCTTAACAGGTAGCAACGCACTCTCCCCCCCCCCCCCCTGAAATCTTTTGAATATATTTATCCAGATCATCACCAAATAGGCGTTCTCCATTAAAGGGAAAGCCAACCGGCAACTTTTGTCACAATAGTTCTGCAGACCATTTTCTTAGCCATAGGATTTTGTGCATATGCACTGTTAAAAGAGCAAACCGTGACATTTGTTGTATCGAGTCTTTAGGAGCATCCACTGCAAAACATAAAGTGTGAGGTAGATCTGTCAAATCTTCCACAGACTCTCCTTGAGAAGGAACCGTCCTGGAAACTCGCTTAATACGGTCTTTCAAAGACTGACAAACTCCTATCGCTTCTACTGCTGGTTGTATCACAGACCCTGCAACAGCAAAGGAGGCCTTAGCAAAAATTCCAACTTCTTATCAGCTGGGTCTTTAAAAACATTATCCAAGCATTATCCACAGGACAAGTTAAACTTTTGTTAACAGAAGAAATGGCAGCAACCACAGAAGGTATACTCCATTTTCTCGTGAATTATTCCTCCATCGGATACAATAGTGAAAACCTTTTGGGAGGAACAAAAATCCTATCAGCATGATCCCAATCAGCATACATTATTAACTGCTCCAAGAGCAGATGTAAGGGAAAAGCCTGAGGACTATGAGAACGGCGCAATGAGCCTAGAGAGGAAAAAGAGACTTCAGACATCTCTAAGGGAGGCAATATGTATTCAAACTGGACCATTTCAGTGAGAGACTGAATCAATAATCTCTGGGATTGAGAGGCCGAGTATGAATCCTTAGGTCCTGACACCCCAGAAGTGAAAACCTCAGTTTGACCTTCTAAAGGGTCATTTACAGCTACTTCTTCCACATCCTCTGCCCAATCCTGAACTGACTCAGGGGGTGGCTCCACGTCTCTGTTTGGCTTGGGGACTACAAAATTATAGCGTTGCATTGCCGGAGCTTTCCAAGGAGACAAATGCGTGGGTGCTTTCGCGCCAAGGCGATAATCTGTACGCTAAACAACATGGGGTTAGAGCAGATTAAGCAAACAAAGTAAGTTTTGTCACCGTTGATACATCTTACAGATGAACAACACAGGGTGAAAACAATATGTTTAAACAAACAAGGTGTGCTTTAAAATAGGTGATACACCTACTGTTTTGCACAAATAGAGCAAAAATTGTTGAAACAAACAAGGTGTGGTTTGATACAGTTAATACACCTATTGCCTCCTTAGACCTAGACCAACATGGCACTTGGTATCTGTTATCTTTTAAAGAGAACAGTGCATAAAAATATTTTTAAAGTGGACTTACCAGTCCCGTCACAGGATTCTGTCTTGTAACAAGAATCCAATCTTAACCCATCACGGTGGATTTCTTGCCTGCTTTTGGGGGGCGACTCCTTTGGACCTGTAGATCACCCTGCCGGAGCGCCTTTGAGGTTGGTTTTACCAAGGGTCCAGATCCCGGGGTCCAGTGCCTGAAAAGGACAACATTTACAGGCAAAACCTCTTATCTCCTTTCCAAAGGTTCAGGTACCATCCTTTTAGTCTTTGACTCTTTTGGATGGATCTGATTGCTAACCCCTTAGATTCAGGGATCTTTATTCGGGGATTGTAGCATAATCTTTCTTTTTTTCTGCTTTGAAAAAACATAAAAGAATGTGGAGAGCTTCTCCACCGTGACCATCACCTTAAAGACACTGGTGAAAAAAAAACTGAGGTACTTCCTGTGTAGGAGGGGTTATATAGTGGGACTTCCTGTCTGATTGGTTGCCACTATCCATTCACCTATAGGTGGCGTATAACCATATGGTAATGAATACGGCTCTGTGTCCTGTGATGTACGATAAAGAAACAGAATTTAACCCTTGCAGTGCGGGGACAGACCCATGCAATGGAGGAATAATACTTTCTCTGGAGTTTATCTTTAATAGTGCAGCCTGAACAAAAGTTTAAATTAGTTCATTTTATGATGCATATTCTTTAGGATACTTCTCAAATGCATGTATGAAATAATTATTTAAATTTTGTTATTGCATTAAGAAAATTCTGACTTTATAACACAGTCCATTACATATGTATTAGTATATGGTATGTTGGTCATGAATTAACAGCAAACTCCTTCCTCCCCAGATGGTTATTTGTGTGTTGTTAGGTATAACCTAACCTAAAAACATAAATGTGATATATTTAAATTTACCAGTCCTTATATGCGGTGGCATAGGTTAAATGCATTTTCCAAAAGTATAGAAAAATACATGTTGTGCCTGGCAGGAAATATTAACTTCCTGTGTTCTGAAGTGACATTTAAAGCAATGTTATTCGCTTTCCCAGCTATCTTGTATAAACTATAAACCCCTTCCCCCTCACAATGTAGTGGAGAAAAGGAGGTGTTTGTAGTTCAAATTAGAGGAGCAGCCTAGGGTCCCAACACTGCTCCTCTATAGATACAGTTTATTGAGTAAGCTATGCCAACAGGATTGGTGCAGCTGTCAGAATCATCAGATGAAAATAAAGGAAAAGAGTCTGAGAAAAGGAAACAAATGCAACTACCACATATAAGGACTAGTAAGCTTAAAAATATTAATTGTTTGTTTTTGGTTTTAGATATGATTCTGTGTGATTTTCCAAAGCAAGCAAAGTCCTTTCTTGTATTAGGAGACAAATGGACTGCAGAGAGAGATATTGTTTTGCCCCTGTACAAATCAATAGTAAGACCTCACCTGGAATATACAGTTCAGTTTTGGACACCAATTCTCAAAAAGGATATTGGGGAACTGGAGAAAGTGCAGTGCAGATAAGAGCAACCAAACTGATAAGAGGCATGGAAGAGCTCAGCTATGAGGAAAGATTAGAGGAACTGAATGTATTCTTTCTAGAGAAAAGGAGATTAAGGGGGGATATGATCAACATGTACTGTATAAACACAAAAGGGGTCCATATAGGACCTTGGTGTTGAGTTATCCACTTTAAGGTAATCACAGAGAATAAGGGGGCACTCTTTACGTCTAGAGGAAAAAACATTTAGCCTCCAAATACGGAAATGTTTCTTCACTGTAAGAGCTGTGAAAATGTGGAATAGACTCCCTCCAGAGATGGTTCTGGCCAGCTTAGTAGATTGCTTTAAAAAAGGCCTGGATTTTTTTCTTAGGTGTACATAATATAACTGGGTACTAATGTTAATAGGTAAAGTTTATCCAGGGAATATCCTATTGCCTCTCAGGGGATCAGGAAGAATTTTTTTCATCTGCTGTAGCAAATTGGATCATGCTTTGCTGGGGTTTTTCGCCTTCCTCTGGATCAACTGCGGGTATAGGATTGTGTATATGGGATTGTGTGGTTGTGGTTTTTTTTTTCTTCTTTTTTGATGGAGCTAGATGGACTTGTGTCTTTTTTTTTCAACCTGACTAACTATGTAACTATGATTTTTAGTAGTGAGGGGAACATGAAAATAGAAGGTGGGAACAATAAATGCTTTTGTAAATTGTTCTGCAGCGCACTCTGTAGTCTCATCTTCTGTAAATACCAGCATAGATGGATGGATGGATTCAGGGCAAGTGGTTATAACATCAACATACATGGATGCAGTAATTCACTTTTTCTTTGTTTTTTAAATTTCCTTAACATCCATCAAATTCAGAGAAGGCAACTTGTCTTTTTTTTTAAACAATAATTTTTATTGAGTTTTTGCAAGAAAAAAAATAGTACAAACATTCGAAGAGAATAAACAATTGTAACAAGTCTTGCAAGGCCAAACGTGAATGGCAGTAAGGGGGGGGGGAGAGGAGGAGGAGGGGAGGGGGGGTAAGGAAGGATGGACATTGCTCCAGACTAGACAAAGTCAAGTTCAAATTCAACATCAAAATCAATAACAAAGTCAAAATGTAGGTCAAAATACATACATCAATCAATAGTTACCGGTTGAACAATAAATGTACTCCAAGACCCAACTGAACTGCGAGTGAGCCTAGGGTAGCTGTAAAAAGGGATAAAGACAGCGAAGCCAGGTAGGCATGAAGAGGATGACAGCCCCCCCCCCCGACATCCCAGTGGGAACATATGCGTCGGGGAAGAGGCTGACCCCACCACGCCACCCAACACCGAAGTCAGTGTTGGTGATACTTCCAGTATTATGTTAAAAATTATGTTAAAAAAGATTCAGCGCTGAATAAATTGTCAGGGACCAGCAGCTAACACTAAAAAGGGTAATCCAACACCTTCACAGTAATATAATAGAAAAAAGTGTAGCGCAGTCCATGTAGATAAATTCAATTGGTAATAAATATATTAAAACCAAACAATCAATAAATACGCATTATGATGAGAGTTCATATTGGTGATAAAATTAGAAAAGATGATAAGATGATAAAAAACACAGTCCACTGGTGATCCGGTGAAAAAATAGCAGCAAGTGTGACTTCAGTGCTCATACAATTCCCATCACCTGGCACTATCTGCCTCTCACCTCCAAAATTCGACCTCAAAGGGTCAAACAGCATGAACAATCATCCAATGATAATCCAAATCATCCAATGATAATCCAATGGAGAACAGGACCACAGCCTCTTATGCGGCTTTATGCTGGAGGCTGTGGTCCTGTTCTCCATTGGATTATCATTGGATGATTGTTTATGCTGTTTGACCCTTTGAGGTCGAATTTTGGAGGTGAGAGGCAGATAGTGCCAGGTGATGGGAATTGTATGAGCACTGAAGTCACACTTGCTGCTATTTTTTCACCGGATCACCAGTGGACTGTGTTTTTTATCATCTTATCATCTTTTCTAATTTTATCACCAATATGAACTCTCATCATAATACTTCCAGTATTGCTAGGATTCGGCGAACCTATGCAGCAAAATATCATTGGTTGCCAGAGCCTTTTCCAAACGATAGTTATCATTCACTAACATGACCATCTCAGAGAAACCTGAAATCTTCAGTGATTTCCACCTACGTAAGATGAGTGTTCTAGACGCTAATAAGATATGTAAGACCATCTGTCGAAATTGAACTGGATATTCGTCAATACCCAGATTCAACAGTGCCAGTTCTTTCTTTGGAGGGTTTAGAATCCCCGTGCAATCCGCCATACAACTGAAAATTTTTTTCCAATAACTCGTGAGTGAGGGGCACTCCCAGAGAATGTGCATCAGTGTTCCTATTCCTCCGCATTCACGCCAACAGTGGGCTGGGGTGGAGGGGAACAGCCTTGAGAGCCGAAAAGGGTGTGTAGTACCACCGATTCGTAATTTTGAGCATAAGTTCCCAGTGGGAGGTGCAGTGTGAGTATCGGTAGGTGGACTTCAGAGCTCTCGACCATTGAGTTGTGGTAAAAGTGTGCGCTAAATCTTTCTCCCACCTAAGCATTGGCATAGATTTAGGGACGTCTGCCAATTGGAGGAGGCTGTCATAAAAAATGGAGATGCCCTTGGATGTACGTGAGTCAGCGTGGTAGAACGCCCAGGGTTGTGCAGGAACATGAACAGTCGTCGGAGGGTGTTTAGCTAGGAAGCTGTGTATGCGTTGAACTGAGAAGATCAGTGCGGGAGGGACTCTATACTCCTGCATCAGTGAAGCCGTAGAGCGCAAAACACAGTGGACATAGAAGTGTGAGAGTGAAGTCAGACCCAGCTTAGCCAGTTGGGTCAGCTGCAGGGAAGGAATGTGGGCAGCCAGGATGGGAACAGGGAGTGACAAGGAGTTCAAGGAGTGTCCATCCGCCTGTCTCCCACCGGCAAGAGCCAGTCTGCGCCACGCCTTCACCGAAGACCGAGACGTGTGGGGCAGCTGAGATAGCGACCATGGGATCCATAAGTCACCGAGGAGAAACAGGCGGAGGTCTCCAGTGGGGGCAAGGTGGTGTTCGAGTTGGATCCAAGGAAGGGTGTTGGAAGTAGAGAACCACATTCGGATCTGGACCAGTCTAGTGGACCATAGGTATAGGTTAAGATCAGGAAGTTTAGCACCGCCCATGGACTTAGGTAGGGATAAGGTGGAGGCAGCCACTCGGGCTCTCACACTGCCCCAGATAAAATCACGCATGTTCCTAGAAAGAGCATCCAAATGTTTTCTAGGAAAGGTGAGAGGGAGCGCTCGAAAAAGGTATAAAATTTGGGGCAATATCGACATTTTATAGGCGGCCATCCGGCCACCCCGGGAGACCTCTACTTTGGACATGGCTACCACCTCTTTAGCAGTCTTTTTCAACAAGGCGTCTACATTAACAGGGAGGAGGCGTTTGGTAGTGGGAGTTATAAGTACTCCTAAATAGGGGATGGAGTCTTCGGTCCAGGGATAAGGAAAGTCTTTCTGAAGGCGGTCAGCGTCCCGTTTGTTAATTCTCAGGTTCAATACTAATGACTTGGATGTGTTCACCTTGTGATAGGAGATCGAGCTGAATTCAGAGAGAATTCTTTGGACAGCCGGGAGGGATCGTGTGGGGTTGGTGAGGGCGATCACGATGTCGTCCGCAAACAGGTTGACCGTATGGAATGCGGAACCCACCCGGAACCCCATTACCTCATTATCTGATCTAATGGCCTCTGCCAGTGGTTCGATCATCAAGTTAAAGATCGTAGGTGAAAGGGGGCACCCTTGACGGGTGCCATTGGAGATTTTAAACGGGTTTGAGGTTGTACCAGCAGTGAGGACCTTTGCTGAGGGGCAGGAGTACAGGGCAAGAATCGCAGAGAGTATGTCTCCCGAGAATCCAAATTTTTCTAGTGTGAGCCGCATGAAAAGCCAATTCACCCTATTGAACGCCTTCTCTGCATCCAGAGTGAGGAGCAGAGAAGGCGTTCTAGAGACCTCTGCCAAGTGGACCAAGTTTATGATCCGCCGGGTAGCATCCGATGTTTGCCTGCCTGGCATAAAACCCATCTGGTCATTCCTAACAAGCAGAGGGAGGAGGGGCTGAAGTCGGGACGCCAGAATTTTGGCATAAATCTTGAGGTCACTGTTCAATAGGGAGATGGGTCGGTAATTTGCCAGAAGGCTAGCGTCCTTGCCAGGTTTGGGGATAGTGGTAATGTAGGCACCCAACATCTCACTTGGGAATGCAGCTTTGCGGGCAGCTTGGTTGTATACCTCTACCAAATGTGGACCCAGGGTGTCACTATGGATCTTATAATATTCATTGCATAGTCCATCCGGACCCGGTGATTTCCCATTGGGGAGTAGACTAATGGCCTTGGAAACTTCAGTCAGAGTGAACGGGGATGATAGGGACTGTCGCTGTTCATCAGTCAGGGAGGGCAAGTGCAGTTTGTCTAAGAACTGGCGTATGAGAGCTGGAGTCGGTTGGATAGTGTTGGGATCCCGGGCTAGGTTATATAGGGACCCGTAAAAGTCGGCGAATTCATTTGCGATGTCCCGGGGATGGGTCAGTCTAGAGCCAGTCTGTCGTTGGGAGAGATGGGAGATTCGCGTGGACACCCTGCGTTGCTTAATCCTAGCTGCTAGAAACTTGCCAGCCCTATTCGCATGCGCATAATATTTAAGCTTAAGCACCCGCAGATGACGGTCGTAGCGTTCCATAAGGTGGGACTTCAGAGAGTCTCTCGCTCGGGAGAGCTGTGAGGCTAGGTCGTGAGTGGGAGAAGATTTGTGCACTTTCTCAAGGTCACGTATCTCGGTCAAGAGAGCTGTAAGCTTGCGACTGTTGGCCTTACGGAGTTTGTTGAATGCACACGCCTCGGACGAACGCCTTGTGTGCTCCCCAGAGCACCCAGGGGTCCGACACAGAGGGGACATTAAGGCTAAAGAATTCAGAGAGTTGCTCTCGGATTGACTTACCAGCAGTTGGGTCCTGAAGCACCTTAACATCAGATCGCCAGACCGACGTGCGTTCCCTGGGACCGGACTCCTCCAAAACCATCTCCACAGCCGCGTGGATGGACCACGTGATGCTTCTGATGGCCGAGGAGGAGACCTTTCCCAGTAAATGGAGGTCAGCCCAGAACATATCAATACGTGAATACGATTTGTGTCTAAAGGAATAAAATGAATAGTCTCTTTCCGAACCATGTTGGCAACGCCAGACATCAAAAAGCTGTTCTGAAGCCAAAAGAGAGCCCAGTGAAAGTTGTCGACCCCGGGCGGGCACCGAGGTGTCAAGCCCTGGGTCGACCACAGAGTTCATGTCACCACACACTACCAGGTTACCGTGAACATCACTGGAGACTTTTTTCATCAATCTGGAAAGGAAACGTTTTTGATGGGTATTGGGAGCGTAGACCGCCACAAGGGTTAATGGCATTGCGTTAAAGTCACACTGAAGGATGAGGAATCTGCCGTCAGGATCTTGGGTCAGGTTGCGGAGCGAGAAGGCAATTGAGTCTCTCAGAGCGATCATCACCCCTCGTTTCTTCACGGGGGCACTAGCAAAAAATAGAGTAGGAAAGATCCTATGCGAGAATTTAGGCTGGTGGTTATGCTTAAAGTGGGTCTCCTGGACACATACCACATCAGCCCCACTGTTGCAAAGTTCTGTCCACAGGGAGAATCGCTTAACTGGATGGTTCAGACCATTCACATTTAGAGAAAGGAACTTGATGGTCATGGTATCTTCAGAGAGACGAAGCGGGTCATCTGGACGAGGGCCGTGGGAAGTGTGGGTATCTCAATAAGCACAAGTCCGTTAGTCCGACTGGAGCAACAAAAAGGGAAGGGAAGGCAGGCAGGCTGGGAGTGCCTGACAGAAGATAAAAAAGAGTCTAGGGGCAGGTACGACCTGCAACAGGGATAGAGGGGCCAGTAGGTCAACAATACCTAGGCCAGGGACTAGCGTTGAGCAGGCTTAGGTGGGTGCTGGTGCTCACCTCCGGGTGAGGAGTGTCTAGAGTTAGACCTTTTGCGGGACACAATGTGCCAATCATCCGAGAGGGTCTGCGGCGATGGAGATCTGGAAGTCCACGACCAGGCGGATGGAGGCTCCGGGATAATTCCCCAGCGATGTAAATGGGCCATTCCTTCCTCCAAAGAAGCGATCGTAACAGTGCGGCCTTGGTGGGTGATGGATAGTTGAGCTGGATGTTTCCACTTGTGCACAATGTGATGATTCCTCAGGGCTTTGGTTATGGTGGCAAGGTTCCTGCGCTTCTGGAGCGTGTGCCTAGAGAGGTCTGGTAGAATCTGGACATGCGGAAAGTCCCCAGGGAGAGATTGAAGTTGCCTGGAGGCCATTAGGACTTTTTCCTTTGTCTGGAAAAAGTGCACACAGAGAAGAACATCATGAGGCAGGTCCTGTGCTATAAAGTGAGGCTTAGGAATCCTGTGTATTCTGTCTATCTCCAATTCAGTCGCAGTCAGGGAGGGGACCAGTGCAGAAAAGAGGTCAGTAGCCATCTTACGCAGGTGTTGAGGTTGGACAGTTTCCGGGATGCCCCTTAATTTCAAGTTGTTTCTCCGGGATCTGTCCTCTAGGTCCGCAAGTTTATCTTTGATCCAATCAATGTCATCCGTGTGACCATTATGGGCTGTGATGAGGATATTGAGGGACAGGGTGCATTTTGACATGGAGGATTCAGCATTGTCCATTCTCACCTCCAGCTGCTGAACATCCCTCTTTGTTTGGGCAAGGCTCTGCATCACATCCGTGTGCAGAGAGGACCATAGGGAGTGGAGCATACCTTTCAGGAGTGTGCCAGAGATCGGGTGGTCTCCCACTGGGAAGGCAGCAAAGGGGTCTGCAGGCAGTGTGCTTAGGCCTCCGGGTTCCGAGGGAGAGGATGCAGCCTGCTCCATCCCACATGGCTGAGAGGGATCGGGGGGGGGGGAGAGCTCCAGTGTGGGCGCTGCTTCGCCGGGCTCCTCGAGGAGGGAGAAGGAGGGGTGGAGGAACCGGAGGAGTTCCCACTGTCCGGGTTGGCTACTTGCCTGGGCGGCTGTGCTCTGCCTTGCTGGTTCCCTTCCCGGGAAGATGCGTGTGGCGGGGGCCTGCCGGCGCCATCTTGCCTGAGTCCAGCCGAGTTGGAAAGGAGGAATCCGTCCAACTTGTGCGATTGCGAGGGTCCCTTCTTGTTCCGCATGGTGCACGGAGGTGAGATAGAGAGCGTAGAGGCTTCTATGCCCGCTGTGGAGGCTGTAGTGGGTCGATGTCCCGGGTGGCCGAGCAGAGCCGAAGATCTAAGCGGCCATCTTCAGCGCTGGAAGCCACGCCCCTAAGGCAACTTGTCTTGAACAGACCACAATAGATTATTTAAACCAAAATCAGTCAAATAAAACATGATTAGTTTTGGTAGAAAATGACATTTTAATACCTATATAATAATAGACTCTGAGATTGATGGAATTACGTGAACACAAAGTTTTTTTTTTTTTTAACATTTTGTGATCAATTCTAGAACAGTTTAGATTTGGCTAGTGCAAATATTCATGAATGATGATAAGTGGGGAGGTTGCAGTCATCTTTAGTGATAGTGCAGTAAACGTTCCTAACAGTAGGCTGGCAACTATTCAAACACTGGTGCATAGAGTGTTTAGGAAATTAAATCTGATGAATCTGCTGGTAATTCGGTCATGTATGTACTGAGAAAATATGGCTGCTCCCATGTATACTATACAAATAATCATAAATATAAAAAATATTAAACACTATACATTTTCTTTAAAATTTGGAATAAATAGAAGAAGGGGCAGAAACAACCACTTTAAAGAGTAACTCCATCTGTTGAGACAAAAACATTCCCCTCTTGGTGTTCTATATATACAGTACAGAGATTTTAACAAATTTTGTTGGATTCCTGTGTTTTGTTGTTTTGAAGAAATCACTCTTTGTCTGTTTGGCCATGTGCAAAAGGGAATAGGAATGGATGTGATTTTAAAATTCCCAGTCAGCTGCGGCACTTGCAGGGTTCTAAAGCTGCAGGGTCTGCAGGAAATTACATTCCTGGGGGGTGTTCTATACACCATCTGTATACAGAACAGGGGCAGATCCAGAGTCTAGTTTCGGGAGAGGCACTGGCAGAAAATAGGGTGTTGCTTAAAGAACAGTCCTAACCTTGTTTACATGGTTTAAAACTATGCTTAGTGACATGTTTAAAACTATGCCACGACTTTCGGTTCCGGCTCTCCATGAGGAAGGTGTGAATGAGTTGAGCCCCCGCTGCGCCCGCCACAATTTAGCTTAAAAATAGAGGGACCCCACAACATGGCAAACAACCACCTACCCGTACCAGGGGATTGAACAGGCAGCTGGATCGGTTCATGGAGTGTACGCGATACCACACACCCGCAGCACCAGACCGACGGTACCGCGGGATGGCCGGAGGAAGCAAGCATGGCTGACACAGCACAAGCAGAAGAGGTGAGATCTACCTCTCTGCTCCACACTCCCCCACATGCACTCACTGCAAATACAAGGGACTTGGCAGATCCACCTTATGCTAAGATAGCAGAAGCAGTAGCAGCCACCCTCTACCCCGCAATCACCTCCGCAGTGTAAGCGGCCAAAGTACAGGGAATAAAAACAGAAAACAGGAGAGCGCCTCTGAGTGTAGTATTTAATAAATCCAGAGTATTAAGCACATGAAGCTCATCACGGTGAGATTGCTTCAGCGACGGGGAGAAAACTGGCATTCAAGCTTCATTATGGATTGCCTTTCTCCATACGGCGTGTTGTCTCAGCGAGCAGACAGGCTGGTTCTGGCTCTCAGCTGTGCAGGCCACTGGTTGAGGCTCAGCGCCGGCTGGCGTGTGACGTCACCATGGAGCAAGGGAACACAACGCTTTTCCGAGCATGCGCAAAGCTCTCACAGAGCATGCATGCTCCTTTTTTCAAGTGTGAAACACTTGCTGGAACCAGCCTGTCTCCTCACTGAGACGATCCATAACAGAGCTTGAATGTCAGTTATCTCCCCGTCGCTGCGGTAGTCCCACCCGTGATGAGCTTCACTGTTTTCCCTCTACTTATATGTGAGTTTTAAATGTGCTTAATACTCTGGATTTATTAAATACTACACTGAGAAGGCGCTCTCCTGTTTTCTCTTTTTATCTTATATGGATCCTTGAGTTGGTTTTACTCTAGAGGAGATGCTTTAACCCTAGTGTGGATTACTGACTTTCCACAGCCTACCATTGGCTCTTTGGTCTATTCAAGGTTTTATCATTGTTGTATACCTTACTGTTTATTATTATTTGATTTTACCTGTGCGCCAGCTTTCTATGTATAGTACAGGGAATGGCCCAAATCCATAAGGAGAAAAGCTCACACAAGCATCAAATACAAAAGGCTGAGCAGAGAATATCATCCCTGGAAGATGAGGTTACACACAATAGTGACATACTCTCCCATGATAAAGCTATACAATATAAAATAGAGGATTTGGAGAACAGATCCAGAAGGAATAACCTCCGCATTATTGGTATTGCCGAATCAGTCAAACCAGATTTTCTGATTTCACTGTGCGCATTAACCATCCCAACTGCGCTGGGGATCTCTACGCAATGTATGGTTGAGAGCGTGCATAGAATTGGTATGCCTGTTGAATCGAGAATAAATCCTAAACCAGTAATAATCAGATATCTGAACTATGCTGACAAACATCACATTTTGCTAAACTTTAGACTCCAGCAATCACTACAGGTAGAAGGCCACAAACTAACTAAAATAACCAATACCATTAAGTCCCTAACTAATCACAAAACTCCTGGCCCTGATAGGTACAATGCAGAGTTCTTTAAGATGACTATTGACTCCCTCCTACCTAGCCTCACATATCTGTACAACACAATATGGAATGAGAACAAATAAATGCCCACGGGCAACCAAGCGTATATCAAGCTAATAGCAAAAAAGGAAAAGACACCACACTGCCCCGTTTCCATCAGACAATCTCGCTGTTAAACATAGACGCTAAAATCCTGTCTAAAATAGTCACATCTAGACTTTCACCTATTCTGCCATTACTTATACATCCTGCGCAGGCAGGTTTTGTCAAAGGCTGAACTACCACATCTAACATACGTAGAGTTCTAGCTGCGCTTGAATACGCACCCCTCGGAGCAACTTGCTATCGTAACATTGGACGCAGAGAAGGCTTTTGACAACATACATTTTGAGTGGCTTTTCCTAGCTTTAATGGGTCTTGGCTTCTCGAGTCAAATAGTAGAATTCATACAGACAATGTACACAAGCCCAACGGCAAATATTGTCATCTCGGCGGGTATTTCCAATTCCATATCCCTGCATAAGGGCACTAGACAAGGATGTCCATTATCACCTATTCTCTTCAACTTAGCCCTAGAGCCCCTGTCGAGGTATTTACTAGATTCAGCCCCCCTGCATGGTATACCAATTGGTGGATAAGTACTTCGGACGGCACTGTTTGCCGATGGCATGCTCCTCTTCACGTCTAACCCCGCTTCTGACTTGTAACTCTGTAACCTCCTAGACAAATTTCGATCCATAACGGGAATCAAGGTTAATTTTGACAAGAGTGAGGTGTTACCCCTTACAAGAAAAACATTATTTTACGGCGATACGTTCTCCCTCTTTTCGCTAGCAGATAAATGTATTACCTACTTGGGCATTAAGATCGGGAAAGACTTGTCATCGCTATATTAATTCAATTTCCTACCACTTCTGGAAAAAATTAGGAGAGAGCTGGGGATTTGGATGACTCTGCCCCTATCCTTTTTCGGAAAGGGCCACCTGATTAAAATGGTATGTTTCCCCCGATTCCTGTATCCTCTTTAAACTATACCAATTTTACTCAAACCTAAAGATATGCAAACAATTAACAAAGCAATCACATCTTTCATATGGTGCGCAAAAAGACCTTGCATCTCTTTGACAAAATTGCACCTTCCGGGGAAGGATGGGGGAGCTGCCTTACCTGATAATAGATTGTATAATCTGGCATGTCTACTTAGATATGGGTTAGATTGGATATCCGACACTTCACTATGCCAACTTTGTCTTGGAATCCAACATAGCACACCCCTTCCATCTAACTGGAATACTACACTGTAGAATTACTGCCATCCCAAAAGATTTACGACATCACATCCCGATTAGACACACTGTTATTGCATGGAGAGAAATACGGAAAAAACTCAACTTGCCATCAAACATCTCAAGTTATCTCCCAATACATGGCAACCCAATGTTCCCGCAAACCTCTGAGCATAGCACATACAGTCTATGGAATGGAGTAGGCCTGACCAACATAACATTATTCCTTCAACCAGGAAAATATGTTGGTAAAACCTTTCAGTAAGGTATCCACGGAATATCAACTCCCTCAATCACATCTGTTCTGCTATCACCAGACGATTTCATACAATTCTTCCTGTTCTAAAAGCCTGGCCAGGAGCTTCAAAAGCGTCCATTATAAATGATATGGTGACTCGGAAAGAATATTCCATCTCAACTACTTACAAACTATTACAGACCAATGTAAATCAATAGAAAAATTAAAGAAGGCGCCTCGCCCTTTAAAAAGAAAGATAATTAAAACCTGCTGCCCCTTTAAATTGTATTAAAACAATAAATAGATATATATCATAGATAAAAGAGGCGCTGGTAATCTTTTTTTAGGATGTCACGTATTATAAATATTGGATAAAAAATTATCAAATTATTAAATATACTAAAATATACATGATTATAAAGTGCAAAAGATGTGGTTAATAATTAAAAAATGTGCTTCAAGTATTGAAACTAGAGATATTAATCTACTATTGGTGCAACAAACAAAGAAAGTGCATACCAGTGCAAATTCAATTAAAAGTGCAAGGGCTTAGTAAATCAATTCACAAAATTGTGGACAGATAAATACACCAATAAATAAATAAAAAGATTATATGAAAAAATCACATAGAAAAAAATATATAATAATTGTGCTCCAAATTAGTGTCTCTAAAATCCAGGCGATTTCATGCAATCAAATTGTGCTTAGTGAATCCTTGGTTTTTTTCCCATTCACAGTGCTCCAAGTGCTAGGGTGTGACAAACGTGGGCAGGGGGCTTGTGGAATCCAAATTACCTTAGAGAGGTTGGGATACTCCTTGTCCAGCTTCCCCAGCCCCTCTTATGTGCAAGTCATCCTGTGTCTATAAGGGGCACAGGGTGACCAAGAACCCCAGCTGGGTCTGCACTAATCAGACTCGCTGTACAACCACACTGGACTCAGTGTTACCCCGGTTATCCTGGGTTCTATATGTGTGGTTTGTGTTGAAACAGAGTGAGGGTCTCACTTGGGACAATAATATTTCTGAACAATATCCCTCAAGAAATATATGAAGATTAACAATTTGACTTTTCAGATTGCTAGAATATTGTAGGAGTGTCTCATAGACGCTTGCAATATTGTGAGGTGGGGTTTGTTATTGTTAAGTGCATGTATCCCATTGTTCTATTGTTTCTATCTGCCTTAAGATCAACCAATTATGGGATGTATATGTGTATGTTGATTAGCTGCTAAGGGGGAGGGGTTGTCCAAGAGTGTATATCTTTTTGTGCCTGTGTTTGAATAAACAGTTCTTATTCTGGTTTGCTCCAAAAGTGGTATTGGCTAGTTCTTGGGGTAACTATAGCCAGATTCACAGGTCTCGTGTTCCAGAGCTTAAGAAGCAGCTTCTTGGTGGAGATACCCAGTCAGGGTGTCCAATTCCATCACAACCCCCTTTCAATATACAGAATAGTATCTCAAGGCCGCAACAACCCACTTCTTAGGCAAGCTAAAGATTTAGAATGTATCCAGTAGTATCTGGACTTTTTGTTGCAACTCAATGAAACATTTCTTTACCTCTTACACCCCCGGACTGACCTCCATAAGCTTAACCAACCAAATCCCAGCACCAAAATACCCAAATAGGAAAAAAAAAACATAAACAAGTAACGTCCAGTACAGTTTACAACTGGTTTCTATCGTTTTAATTTATCAAGATATATTGAACAGTATAGATTCATCCAAATAATAGGTTGACGATCTCTTCCTGTACCATGCGAGACTATCAACCTCCCCTACATAGTTTGTTATTGTATATGGGTACTTACTTTAGAATGATTTTTACTAGAAATGTTATGTTTATATGAGCACATTAAGTATCAATATTGTGTTATATCTTGTAACCAAATCTTTCAATAAACATATTTATGACATGTGCATGTCCACTCAGCATATGCAGAGCAGACACGGACAAAGCCCTATCTACTCTATGGGTCCCTGATCTGATCCTCCCAGACAGAAGGGGACAGATCCCTTTCTGTTTTTTAAGTGGATCGGATTGGAGATAGGCGGTTGTAAACGAACACAAGTCCATTTACATCTATAGAGGTGAATGGGGGGTCCAATTGGGTTCACCCGAAAAACAGACAGGCAGACCCGATTAGACTGATTGTGTGAAAGGGGCCCAAGGCTACTTTCACATGGATGCATTGCCGTTTACCTGCACCTCAACTGACCTCAATCTTTATTTCTTCCTCAGGATTTCTGCAGGTATCGCTGGCTGCTGCTGTCCCCAGGCAGGTATGGCTGGTGGCTGCTGCTGGCTGTCCTACAGGGCTGGTAATGTTGGTGGGTACTGCTGGCTGGTACTGCTGGTGGGTACTGCTGGCTGGTACTGCTGGCTGGTACTGCTAGTGGGTTCTGCTGGCTGGTACTGCTGGCTTGTGCTGGTGGGTACAGCTGGCAGGTACTACTGGTGGGTACTGCTGGCTGGTACTACTGGTGGGTATTGCCTGCTGCTACTGCTGGTGGGTTCTGCTGGCTGGTACTGCTGGTGGGTATTGCTGGCTGGTAGTGCTGGTTTCTGCTGGCTGTTAGTGCTGGTGGGTTCCGCTGGTGGGTACTGCTGGCTGGTACTGCTGGTGGGTACTGCTGGCTGGTACTGCTGGTGGGTTCTGCTGGCTGGTACTGTTGGTGGGTTTTGCTGGCTGGTACTGCTGGTGAGTACTGCTGGCTGGTGCTGGTGGGTACTGCTGGCTGGTTCTACTGGTCGGTACTGCTAGCGGGTACTGCTGACTGGTATTGCTGGTGGGTACTGCTGGCGGGTACTGCTGGTGGGTTCTGCTGGCTGTTACTACTGGTGGGTTCTGCTGGCTAGTACTGTTGCTGGGTTCTGCTGGCTGGTACTGCTGGCGGGAACTGTTGGTGGGTATTGCTGGCGGGTACTGTTGGTGGGTATTGCTGCCTGGTTCCTGGTTCCCACCATTCCTGAGCATCAGTGTGACAGGAGCGGTGCTGGAGGAAGCATGTTGCTGCAGTAGAGAGCACAGTCAATGCTTCCTGTATCACTCCTGTCACAGGCAGAGTACATTTGGTTTCACTCTGCCTGTGACAGGAGCCGGCGCTATACAGGAAGCATCGGCTCTGCTTCCTCTATTTCCAGCTCCATTCTTCACACTGATGCTCGGGGATGGCGTGTCGAGAACCTGCAATCTGGGCTTTGCTGACCCGTCATCCCAGAACAGGAGGTGACGCCGTGATCCTCCAGACTAAGAGACTCGGACTCTGAGTCAGTAATATTTTCTCGGGGGAGCAATTGCCCCATTGCCCCCCCCCCGATCTGCCCCTGATACAGAACCTCTCCAGGTTGCCATATTACATTGAGTTTTACAGAAAATTACAGCTCTGCAGATTGAAAAGGAAAGGGAACTTGTTAATAACATTAACTCCTTCCCGCTGTCATCGGGAGGCGGAGGTGGGCATTTGGGTCATGTGTCCGCTTTGACTGGCTGTCACAGTGATCACATGATGGCAAAGCACCCAATCACAAGTATGCATTGGGAGCTTTCCAGTCCTCGCCGGGGATTGTGCTGGGAGCCCACTCGCCAAGAAGCTGCATATTGTGCCACGCTGGCGGGAAGAGGTTAAAATACAATATGACTTGATGGCTTGTGTAGGAATTGTATATGCTATATTATTTTATTTGTTTTCATTTGCTATTTTTTTTCCCCCACAAAAGTGGAGTTACCGTTCAAGTGGCCTTTCTTTATTCTGGACATAACGGCTCTCTGTATTTTTACAATCTTCTGACTCGTCTCTCGCATTCTAAACTAGTTTTCAAGGATTTCTGTTTCAATATAAACCAAAGAAAATTATATTCCGAGAACTGCAATCTGATGTGGAAGAACAATTGCCATGAACGGGCTTATAGCCACAATAGGGAATGTTTGCTATTACCTTTACTGCTGATAGCTGTGGAATTGTAGATGACAGTTCTCAGAATATATTTCCATATAAAAATGTCTTTTTCTTTTATAACCTATACTTATCAATTACAAACATCATAGATGTATTAATATACTTATTTTTTTTTATTATAGGTTTATTAATCATAGTTATATCTACATTCAAACTTTTTTTCTATTTCTTTTTTTTTTTTTTATATTTCTAATAAGTGTCATGGTATTTAAAGTTTTTACTAAACCCAGGATCCTGCATTCACTACATCTGGTCTCCTACAGTCAGGGGCGGGACAAGGTCATACGGTGCCCAGGGTGAATATGCTAAAATGCACCCCGCCTCCTTACCAAATAGAAAAATAGTAGATGGGGCTGGTTTATTAGCAATGCACACAGCATGCTGCATCCAAACATATGTAACATATTCGTTTGACAGCAGTACAACTTTTATTCTGCAGTAAAATATGGAGCTAATAATGATGTCGAGAGAATTGTCCCAGCATCAGTGTAAGGAAAACATGCCAGTTTTGATGGTGTTACTGGAAGGAAGAAATGACCCTGCATCAGTGGTGTCACTAATGAGAAAAGTTGCCTGTGTCCATGGTGTCACTGAAAAGAAAATGCTCTTGCATCAGTGATGTCATTGTTAGGAAAAATGCCCCTGTGGTGTCACTGTTAAGAAAAAGGCCCCTGCATCTGTGGTGTCACAGCAAATAAAAAAGGCCCTGCAGCTATGGTGTCACTGGAAGATAAAAATGCCCCTGTGTCAATGTTGTCCCATGATACCTGCTCAGTAAATTTGGCTATGGGGGTGTTTTCTGAAAACAGTGAGCCTGTGCGCAAGATCAAACGTTGATCTCTCATGCCTGTGAAAAAGTGTGGTGCGTACAGCACAGCAAATATTGGGTGTGGCTTTCATTGCACAGAGAATTGGCCATGTTCAGGGGTTAGTAATAAGTGATGACGTATTCAGGGGTCAGTAGTAAGTGGTGCAGAGTTCAGGGGTCAGTAGTAAGTGACAAAGTATTTAGGGGTCTGTAGTACAGCCTCACAATAATAGTGCCTGCTGAGGGGAGAAGTATCCCCACTGGCTCCTGTGAGAGGATTCTCATAGGGCAGTGTGGGAAGCCCCATCAGTGGACACATCCCAGCTTGTAACTACCCCAGAAGGCAGATTATGCTGCAAGGGATTCTTGGAGTGGGTATAAGTTTGGGGGGAAGTGCGTGGCACAGTGTCTTTGGCGGGAGCAGAGTCCCAGGAAGGAGAGTGCAGCTGTCTCTCCTCCTTGCAGAGGAAGGTGGATGTCTCGGGGTGTCGTCTGAGTATCCATAGAGAGTGCTGAGTTGAGCTGAGGGGATCCGGTGTGTAGAGAGCCTGCGGAGGGCGAGAGAGGGGTCCAGTCCCAGGAAAGCCTACACAGGTCGTGAGTACTGCGAATTGCCCATGTGGGTCTGCCTGAAGTTAAAGGGGACCACTCCAGAAGAGGTTCTGGGATCCAGTGTCAGCTAGCTGTAAAGGGGGTACCTAGGTTGAGGACCCTGAAGTTGTAAAGGGGGCACCTGCAGTTGGGCCCTGAATTGTACAGAGAGTGTCAGTTAAAGTTACAGCCATACAGAATTCTACATCATACTACCTCAAGCCAGGCAAGGCGGGGGAAAGTATTCAGTGACTTTTGCAGTACGGCAGTGTCAGAAGTTCTACAGTTCTCAGTCCTGGATCTTCTGGACTACAAGTCGAGGATTCAGCACTTCCATTGTTTTAAAGAGTGTTCTCAGTGTTAGTGAGCATTGGCTGGCGCTGGCTGGCATCAAGGAAGCGCCAACGGGCATTTTCCAGAAGCAAAGTCCCAAATGTAATTAGTTGGAGCCTAAAGAAGTATCCCACTCATTCCCTTCTCCCATCCCCTTAAATCCAATAAAAAAAAAACACAAACAAAGATGCCGGAGTTATCGCTGCTTCAGTTTTCACACCCAGGGTCACAGCTCACATGGGCTGGAGAGGTTACCGGTACTGATGGCAGACCCACATCAGGCCATAGGCCTGGAAAACTTGCTAAATTTGGGCGCTCGTCTGGGATTTTGCCATTGGTTACTGGGCCAGTTGCCCTTGGCAACGGCACAAGAAAAAGTCCAAAAAATCAATTTTTGTGTCCGGAACTGCTATACCAGCATCAGGCCGGGTGTGAGACTGAAACTGCGGGAGGTAGGGATAGTGGATTGAGGTTAGAAGCCCACGTAAAGGGATGTTTGTGGCAATGCAAATGCTCCAAGAGTGATTGTAAAGTGATCAAGACTTTTCATATGGATTATGAGATGTATTCTGCTATCAGAAAGTGGAAAGCAGGAGACAAGTGTGTCAGGATGCGGGAATGCAGCAATTGCCTGATAGCAAGGAATCCTGTTGTGGACGGTGAAAATGGCGTCGGGTCCAGGGAAGGACAGAGAAGTGGACACCAGAGGTCCCAGTGTGGACAGTGAAAACAGAGGCCAGGGGCACGGAAGGCGAGGTGCCAGGGGTTGGGTGGTGGTGCACGCTATGTGGAAGAATGTTGACCATGCATTTGACAGCGGGACATGTATTCTTTATGGCTGCTGCACACATACTGTGGGGATTGTAGTCGGCCACGCCGAGGAGGGCCGTGGAGCTAGCCCTGGAGCCAGTATGGAGGATATGGATTGCACGTGTGTGGCAAGGAAGAGGAGTATCGACCGTGCAGTCGGTGGCGGGATGCTACTCTTGCCGAGCAAGAAGGGACAGCTGGCTTTAGGCAGGAAAAGCGCAGTGGAGACCCTGGTGCAATTAAGGTGGGTGGATGCATGTTTAGCAAGTGACATACTCCGCTTTGCAGCTACTTCCCAAGTGTTTGCAGCGCAGCAGCATGGCAGGGGAAGAGTTACCATACTGTGCAGGAAAGCGAGCCACGAGCAGGACTGCCTAGAGGGAGGAGTCACCGCCCAATATGGTGAACGGGTGGAGATAGCGGGAACTTATGGCCAATCAGAAACGACCCAGGGAACCCTATTAATATCCCCTCCTCCAGGCGCGGCCCTGTGGGAGACACGTGTAGGAGAAGGAAGTATGTCATTCACTAGAGGAGAGAAGAGTGTCCCCGCTATGGCTACCACCGTGTCCAAAAAACCCTGCGGAGAGCCGAGAGCAGATCTACCTGCCCGATCCCCCGCTAGTTTAGGATACCGGTATCCGGATGGTGCCCGACAGCGGACCCACGTTGTGCACCGGAGGAGGTCGGGAGTTCCTTGGAGTGGTATGTCCCCAATGTGCCAATGTTACTCTGAGGGTGCAGACGTGGGTTCAATGTGGGCAATGTGGGGATTTGCTGCTCAGGGCAGACAAGAGCTAGGGCCATCCTAAGAAGCTTACAGTTATGTGGGAGACAGGCCTCACCCGGGAGGTGACGGGGAACGAGTCAAAGTTCCTCCGCGGAGCAGGAAGAGGCATTTTCAGGCTGATGATGCATATGGAGTCAATAGAAGTAGAAAACTGCACTCTGACTTGAAGATGAATAAAATATATTTATTGAAGTATCCAAAAATCCATAGCTGACAAAAATATCAGAGACAGGGACAAGACCTAGTTGACGCGTTTCACGAAATTAAATTTGCTTAATCATAACTATGAACATGCATGTGGAGACATTGCATAAATAGTAGTAGATCACAACCCAAAAACCACTATCGTTAATTGCACACAAGGCTGCTACTCACCAAGAACTGATTGCATGCAATAGTGTCATTTTGAAAAAATGCAATTTTCTGAAGTAGAAAAAACTCCACATGACTAAAGGTAAAGAAATAAAAAGAAAACCAAAAAAGAAAAAAAAAAAAGGGAAACCGGAAAAAAGAAGAAAAGAAAAACCTTTCACCTCTCATGTATGCGAGTGAATATAAAATAAATGAACAAAGTCGTGAGTACTGCGTTCATTTCCCATGGGGGTCCGCCTGAAGTTAGAGGGGACCACTCCGGAAGAGGTTCTGGGATCCAGTGTCAGCTAGCTGTAAAGGGGGTACCTAGGTTGAGGACCCTGAAGTTGTAAAGGGGGCACCTGCAGTTGGGCCCTGAATTGTACAGAGTATCAGTTAAAAGTTACAGCCATACAGAATTCTACATCATACTACCTCAAGCAAGGCAAGGTGGGGGAAAGTATTCAGTGACTTTTGCAGTACGGCTGTGTCAGAAGTTCTACAGTTCTCAGTCCTGGATCTTCTGGACTACAAGTCGAGGATTCAGCACTTCTATTGTTTTACAGAGTGTTCTCAGTGTTAGTGAGCGTTGGCTGGCGCTGGCTGGCGTCAAGGAAGCGCTAACGGGCATTTTCCAGAAGCAAAGTCCCAAGTGTAATTAGTTGGAGCCTAAAGGAGTATCTCACTCATTCCCTTCTCCCATCCCTTTAAATCCAATAAAAAAAAACACAAACAAAGATGCCGGAGTTGTCGCTGCTGCAGTTTTCACACCCAGGGTCACAGCACACATGGGCTGGAGAGGTTACCGATACTGATGGCAGACCCACATAGGCCTGGAAAACTTGCTACAACAGTAGTAAGTGATGCAGAGTTCAGGGGTCAGTAGTAAGTGACAAAGTATTCACGGGTCAGTAGTAAGTGATGCAGAGTTCAGGGGTCAGTAGTAAGTGATGCAGAGTTCAGGGGTCAGTAGTAAGTGATGCAGAGTTCAGGGGTCAGTAGTAAGTGATGGTTTTTTTTACTATCCTCCGCTATTTGTCTCTCAAAGTTGATTTTAGCCATCTTGATTTCGTGTTTACACTTCTTATTTTCCTCCTTGTATTGCTGGAAGGCCGATACGGTGCCCTCTGATTTATATTTCTTGAAGGCCAATTTTTTTCCCCTAATAAGTTTTTTAACGCTACGGTTTAGCCAGCCAGGTTTGGCTTTGTCTCTTCTAAATTTATTCCCCATAGGAATGCACTGCAAGATGCCTTTGCTTAATATTGTTCTAAAGCATTCCCATTTTTCCTCTGTGGTCAGTGATGCCAGGGTTTGGTCCCAGTTTACCCTTTCCATCAATGAGTACAATTTTGGAAAGTCTGCCCTTCTGAAGTTTAGGGTTCTTATGTTCCCCACTTGCCTTTTTATATTGTTATTTATACTAAATGTGATCATCCTGTGATCGCTAGAGCCCAGGTTGTCCTGGACTCCTACCTCCGAGATTATGTCTGGGTCATTAGTGATCAATAGATCCAGGATAGCATTCTCTCTAGTAGGGGAATCCACCAACTGCGACATGTAGTTATCCTGTAAGGTTTCTGTGAATAGCCGGGCCTTATGCGAGTGTGCAGTCCCCTCTTCACAGTCAATGTCGGGATAATTGAAGTCCCCCAATATGATGACTGATCCTAGTTTTGCCGCTTTACCTATTAGTGCTAAAAATTCAAGCTCTACCTCCTCCCCTTGGTTAGGTGGCCTATAGCAAACCCCCACAACTACTTTTCCCTTATCTTCTTCCCTATCGAGTTCAACCCACACAGATTCTAAATCCATGCTCATCCCATCCGTAATGTCACTCCTTTCTAGCACCTTTATATTGTTCTTGACATAGAGACATACCCCTCCCCCTCTTTTACCAACCCTGTCCTTCCGGTACACCGAATACCCTTGGATATTGGCCAGCCAGTCATGTGAGGGGTCGAACCAAGTCTCCGTTATTCCCACAAGGTCTATGTCCTCCTCATGTACTAACATGTCCAACTCATCCATCTTATTAGCTAGGCTCCTGGCATTAGCATATACCCCTCTTAGTTTTACGGAAGTTAAACGTGATTGGCGGTTTTGTTTATTTCTGTTTGGTCTGCTGTTCTCCCGTACAGACCCGCCAATTGATGTTGTTGACCTACTGTCGCTATTGACCCTACAACTGCCTTCAGTCCTCTGCTCCCTCCTGACTGATTCTATTTCTGAGCCCTCCCCCCCGTCTCCTAGTTTAAAAGCCCCTCCAACTCGGTGGCCATCTTTCTCCCCAAAAGAGCTGTACCGTCCCCATTTGCTGACAGTATTAGGACAGGAGATGTACCAGGGGATTGGAGGAAGGCTAACGTGATTCCGATATTCAAAAAGGGCCAGAGACATATCCCGGGAAATTATAGGCCTGTCAGTCTGACATCAATAATATGTAAACTTTTGGAGGGGATGATAAGGGACTATATCGTAGAGTATGCTAAAGACAACAACATCATCAGTAGTAACCAGCACGGGTTTACAAATGGGCGATCTTGTCAAACCAATCTCTTAGCATTCTACGAGGAAGTGAGCTGTGAGCTAGATAGGGGGAGACCAGTGGATGTGGTGTACTTGGATTTCGCTAAGGCGTTTGATACAGTTCCCCACAAGCGCTTAATTTATAAAATAAGGTCTGCAGGTATCGACAGCAGGGTTTGCTCTTGGATACGGAATTGGCTAAAAGGCCGTGTCCAAAGGGTAGTAATAAACAGCGCATACTCAGACTGGTCTGAGGTAGTAAGCGGGGTGCCCCAGGGCTCAGTCCTGGGACCAACCTTGTTCAATTTATTCATAAACAGCATTGAGGACGGGATCAGTAGTTCGTTATCAGTTTTTGCAGATGACACAAAATTGGCCAGGGCAATAACTGCACAGCATGAAGCAGATATCCTACAGAATGACCTGGACAAAATTACGGAGTGGGCAACGACATGGCAAATGAGGTTTAACGTAGAGAAGTGTAAGGTTTTGCACTTGGGGACCAAAAACATAAAAACACAATACACGTTAGGAGGGGAACCCTTGGGGGAATCAAAAATGGAGAAGGATCTGGGAGTCTTAGTTGATGATAGATTAGGCAACAGCATGCAATGCCAAGCGGCAGCTTCCAAAGCCAACAGAATATTAGCATGCATAAAGAAAGGGATGTATTCCAGAGATAAGACTATAATCCTTCCACTTTATAAAACTCTGGTCCGACCGCATCTGGAGTATTCTGTCCAGTTCTGGTCGCCAGTCCTCAGGAGGGATGTGTTGGAGCTGGAGAAAGTCCAGAGAAGGGCAACTAAACTGATTAGGGGGTTGGAGGACCTTACCTATGAAGAGCGGCTGCAATCGCTCGATTTATTTTCCCTGGAGAAAAGACGTCTGAGAGGGGACATGATAGCAATTTATAAATATCTTAATGGGGATCTCAGCTTAGAAGAAAAGCTGTTCATTCGAAGGAATTGCATGAGGACTCGAGGACATACAATGCGATTAGAGGAGAAGCGTTTTAACCTCAGGCAACGTGGGGGGTTCTTTACTGTTAGGGCTACAAGATTGTGGAATTGTCTACCACAAGAGGTGGTTTCTGCGGGTAGTATGGTGACTTTCAAAAGACTCTTAGACTTACATCTCAAGGATCAGGAGATTGAGGGCTATGTTAGATGATTACAGTCACACACACCTACACAGGTTGAACTGGATGGACTATTGTCTTTATTCAACCTCACCTACTATGTAACTATGTAACTATGTAAGAGTTCAGGGGTCAGTAGTAAGTGATGCAGAGTTAAGGGGTCAGTAGTAAGTGAAGAAGAGAACAGATTTTGCCTTACAGTGGGAGGACTTAAAGGTGGACAATAAAACAGAATCTGTGCCAAGTTTCTGTATACACTGCACACATATACCACCATTTTTTTACTCCTACTTAATATGTCACATCAGACAGTCTCACAGATGCACATAAATAAACCTTAGAATAAAGAATAATTTAAAAAAATTAACATTTCCATCACAAATGCTTTTTAGCACACAAAAACTGATCATGTTGTCCGTCTGAGCCTACCTTAAAGGAGAACTTCATTAAACACCAGCAACTGTTGGGACAATGAACACCTTGGACAGCACTATGTAATGCACAACATAATGTATAGAGTGTCAGGAATAAGTGATATACAAAATAACATATAAAGTACAGCAGTCAGGACAAAGCCCCCCCTGTTCACATCAGAGTCCCCCCTTAGGTCAAGGTCCCCAGAGTCACCGTCCTAAAATTAGGGTCCCCAGAGTGCTTCCAACTCCAGGGTCCCCAGAGTCATTTTCCTTTCATCAGGTAAACCATAGTCCCTGCTCCCCATTTCATCAGGCTCCCAGAGTCCCCGCCTTATGTTAATGCCCCCAGAGTCTCCCCCTGACATCAGGATTGTGGCAAACATTGCCACTTACAGAGTATTCTGTCAGGAATGATTGTCCAACTGTATTATGTGTTTATTGTATGTGCAAACGTAACCCGTGCAGCACCTGTAGGATTTTGTATTGTGTTAGCTGCTGGCTCATGAATGTGTATTGGAAACCCCTGCTGTCCCTCTGGGGAGACCCCGTGTGGCAAACACAGCCACTGGATATTGTCCTATTGTTTGTCTGGCAGAGTAAGGTATTATGGGATGTTCAGTTTTGTGTGTGGAATGTCTCGAAGAGGGAGGGGTTTTGGCTGAGTGTAATCCCTGTGTTTTTCAATAAACAAGGCAGTCTAGTGTTGACCTTCAAGCCATGTGTCTGCTGGTTATTATAGGGTTGTTAATATTATACGCTACCAGGGTTATTGTATGCTCTGCCTGACTACCAGTGGAGATATCGTGGATCGTACGGCTACTCCGCTACAATTGGTGGCAAGCGACGGGATCTTTATCCACACAGCAAAGCAGCGTTCGGCAGTATTCATGCAAACAAAGAGAAAAGAAACCATTCAGATGAAACCGGAGTTTGGCAGTATGTAAAACTACACGAAAGGCTGGTGAATGGGAACGGATTATACACGGCTAAAGCGGCAGACATTAAAAGCATTGCTGGAGGCAAGAGGCAAGATAGCCAGCAACAAAACCAAGGCGACACTGATCGAAGAACTCATGGAAGAAGACAGAGCAGCCATGGATGCAAGGCCAGAGGCAGAACGCAGCGAATTTGACAAGGAGCTACAGAGCAGACTGGCCTACTACCCAGAGCCCCACTCAAGAGAAATACTGGACCGGCTGATGGCGGACGTACAGGAATACCTGGTGGTCAAACACCAAGCAAGTCAGCGAGCCGGGGAGAGAGCTCCAACGCCTGTCCACATTACCCAGGGTAAACCCAAAATACCGTACCAGGCATTTAAAAACTTCACGGACACGGAGGGAGAAATAGATGGGTATTTGCAAGACTTCGAGAGGCTGTGCCAGTTACATAACATTGACCCAGAGGATCAGGTACAGATATTGGCTGGGAAATTGGCTGGCCGGGCACCGGTGCGTATCGGGCAGTCCCTAATGCCGACATCCGGGACTACCAGAAAGTTAAGCAGGCGATTTTGACCAGGTATGCCATCACCTCCGAGGCATACCGACTCCAATTCCGGGATCTTAAAAAGCAGGACCAAGATTCCCACACTGAGTTTGCCCATCGTTTGCACAGGGCGGCCACCGGATGGTTAGATGCAACACAAGCCACTTCACGAGAGGATGTTTTGCAATTATTATTGTTGGAGCAGTTTTTCCGGAGACTACCTCAAGAAATGCAGCTCTGGGTAAGGGACCGTAAACCTTGCACCCTTCCAGAGGCTGCTAAATTAGCAGATGAGCACCAAGACACTAGACGGGAACAACGACCACCGCCTAGGGTAATTGCCCGGCAACCCTATCACCGACCAGCAGTTACCGAACCAGCACACCCACGTTCAGGAGGAGGTAACAGTCAGTACCCCAGGTACCAACCAGGAGCCCATACCCGGTGCCATCTCTGCAACCAAATGGGGCACATACAGAAAGACTGTCCCCGAAATCGGCCTCGTCAGCCCTGGCCGAATCAGGGCTACGCACCAGCACCTCGAGCCGCTGTACACTGTTACCAAGCAGCCGCTGCATTACAACCCCCCACAGCAATCCAAATGGAGGAACCCCTGGGCACCCTACAAGAGGTTAACCCCATCCAAGCGGCATCGGACAATCGACAAAACCACCGGCAAGCTGTTCACCTGGAGGGGAGACAACTAGAAGGGTTACGTGACTCTGGGGCTACCATCACATTGGTCCGGAATCACCTTATTGCATCCAGACAACTCACTGGGGATTCTGTAGCTGTGCGAGTAGCTGGGGGAGCCATTTTCAAAGTTCCCACTGCGAAAGTACACCTGAATTGGGGAGCTGGGTCAGGGAATGTGGAGGTGGGCATGATGCAGGATTTACCCGCAGACGTTATTTTGGGCAACGATCTGGGGGAGCTGACTTCAGCTTTTGTTCCCCAATCTACCATCCACGAAGCTTATTCGGTTGTTACCCAGCAGCAGGCTCGCACCACAGGACCACTACTACCACAGACGGGGCAAAACTCCTCCAAACACCAGACACCCAGATACCCGTCCCGCAGTGGGGTACAGTGCCACAGGTGCAAGCAGTTTTGGCACTATCGACGAGACTGTACCCATAGCAGGAACCAAGCTGCATGGATCCGACCAGGGTCACCCCCTTCAGCACGGACAACGGTCCCCTACTATCCCACAGAGGTTTCCCCAGTTGTACCCAGGTTCAAACACACAGAGGAGCAATGGGGTACCCTTCATGAAGCTAACCCGGTGCAAGCCGCCACGGAGAACCAACAGCATCATCTACAATCGGTCCAGTTAAATGGAATGCCTGCTCAAGGTCTCCGAGACATGGGAGCCACTCTCACCTTGGTCAAGCGACACCTGGTTCCAGATGCCGCCCGAACCGGAGGCTCAGCAGTGGTACGGATGGCAGGGGGAGCAGTACACCGACTACCCACTGCGAGGGTCCACTTGAATTGGGGTGCCGGGGCAGGTCTGATTGATGTGGGGCTGATATGGGAGCTCCCCACCGACATCTTACTGGGGAACGATCTAGGCCAGTTGCCCTCAGCGATCCTGCCAGTCCAGAGCCCCAGCCCATATCCCGGAGACCTAATGGCCTTCTGAGGTCCAGACGCTTCAATGTTTGGATTAAGAACAGTACTGAGCCCGGTTGTTGCACTGGAGTTTGGTGTTACAACCTTATGACTTTACTAGTCACTACCGCCCCGGAAAACAGAATGGCCATGCTGACGGGTTATCGCGACAAACTGAACTGGAAAAATGATCTGTGAGTACTCCCCGGACATCCCCAAGCCGATCCGTTGGGATCAGACTGTGTATGCCGGCTTGGTTCTGGGGGAGCATTGTGGCAAACATTGCCACTTACAGAGTATTCTGTCAGGAATGATTGTCCAACTGTATTATGTGTTTATTGTATGTGCAAACGTAACCCGTGCAGCACCTGTAGGATTTTGTATTGTGTTAGCTGCTGGCTCATGAATGTGTATTGGAAACCCCTGCTGTCCCTCTGTGGAGACCCCGTGTGGCAAACACAGCCACTGGATATTGTCCTATTGTTTGTCTGGCAGAGTAAGGTATTATGGGATGTTCAGTTTTGTGTGTGGAATGTCTCGAAGAGGGAGGGGTTTTGGCTGAGTGTAATCCCTGTGTTTTTCAATAAACAAGGCAGTCTAGTGTTGACCTTCAAGCCATGTGTCTGCTGGTTATTATAGGGTTGTTAATATTATACGCTACCAGGGTTATTGTATGCTCTGCCTGACTACCAGTGGAGATATCGTGGATCGTACGGCTACTCCGCTACAAGGATCTACAGAGTTCCCCTCCAACTTCAGGATCCTCATAGTCTTCCCCTACTCCCTTTCATTAGGTCTCCAGAGTCCCACTTTCTCCGCCTTTACATCAGGGTCCCCAGAATCTCCCCTTAAGTCATCCTCCTTATATCAGGGTCTCTGAAGTCCCCCCATGTCAGGGTCCCCAGAATTCTCCCTTTGCATCAAAGTCCCCAGAGTCTCCCCCAATATCAAGGTCCCCCAGAGCCCCCCCAACTTTAGGGTCCTCAGACTAATTCCCCTATAATTAGGGTCCTCATAGCCGCTGCAGCTCCCTTTTATTAGGTCCCCAGAGCTCCCCTTATGTCAGGGACCCCAAAGTCTCCCCTTGACATCAGGGTGTCCAGAGTTCCCCCCCAACTTTAGGGTCCCCATAGTCCCCCCCCTTCCCCTTTTTATCAGGTCCCCAGAGTCCCACTTCCTCCCCCTAACATCATGGTTCCCAGAATCTCCCCATAATATCAGGGTCCCCAGAACCCAACCTTAATGTCAGGGTCCCCAGAGTCCCCCCTTAATGTAAGGATCCCCAGAATTGCCCTTTAATGTAAAGGTCCTCAGGGTCTCCCCTTATATCAGGGTTCCTAGAATCTCCCCTGTAAAGTCAGGGTCCCCAGAATTCCCCTTTAACGTAAAGGTCCTCAGAGTCTCCCCTTACATCAGGGTTCCCAGAATCTCCCTCGTAATATCAGGGTCCCCAGAGTCCCCCACAACTTCAGGGTCCCCAGAGTCATCTGCCTTTCATCAGATATCCATAGCCCCTGCTCCCCTTACATTAGGGTCCCCAGAGACCTTCCCCTAACAGGGTCCCCAAAGCTGCCCCCCAACAGTTAATTAGGGTCTTTAGAGTTTTCTTACCCCACCTTGCATAAGAGTCCACTTCGTTATGTTCTCAGTGCAGCCCGCAGCTACAAGTAAAGCCACCCCTGTTACATCCCTAGCAAGAAGGGCAGCCTGCCCTCACTCTCGGGAATCAACGCCTGTCTGTGCTCTCAGCACAGAGCTGCCCCGCCTTCTCTCCTGCCCACATTACACTGCTGCTGGAGGGGAGAGAGAGCAGAATTGTGCCTTCAGCAGCTATTCCAGCACTGTACCGTGCTGTGTTTTTAATAGTAGGAGTGACGGCAGCGTCACTTCGGTAGCGAGCATTGGCTGTCATGTCCCCCTCTCCACATAGTGTTTCTGCACCCAGGGCACGTGTCTCTTCTTCCCACCCCTTATCTTGGCTCTGCCAACAGTAAACCGAACATGGAAATGCAATAGTTTTAGTAAATACCTTTTTTCATCAACAGTTACAGCAGTCTTGTGACTTCTATCAGTGTCTGGATAAAGCTTGTAGGAGGAGTTTTCATTCTGCTCTGACTGTACTATCAGGCTGCAGGACATCTGACTCTCTGTCTGGACAGTGCTGTTTGGCCCTGTGCTGATCACATGCACTCCCAAAGAAAAAAAAATAACTCTCTAGTAATACACACCAAACTGAGCATGTACAGCTCATCCCCTAGCCTCTGTTCTATCAGCAGATGGATTGGGGGACTATGGAAGAAGGGGAGGAACAGAGAGGACAGGATCAAACAGACTTTTTACACAATGCAGAGGATTAAACCTCTATATTCCACAGTGAGTATACTGTAACAAGCATAGGTTACTGTATATAGGAACTGATTTTACTGTTGTGGGTTTAGTAACACTTTAAGATGAATTTTCATACCCTAGGGCAGTAATGGTGAACCTTGACACCCCAGTTGTTTTGGCACTACATTTCCCATGAAGCTCATGCACTCTGCAGTGTAGTTGAGCATAATGGGAAATGTAGTTCCAAAACATCTGGGGTGCCAAGGTTCGCCATCACTGCCCTAGGGCTTCCTTTGTTGAATACAAACTGTCATCTTTTGTCTATTTAGAGAAAAAGAAAAACAAACTACAGTGGCCACATCTTCAGTATATCAGGACGGTTTTTCAGTTGCCGTTCTGTTATTGTTTGGCTGTCCACACCCGGCTTGTCATTTCTCCTTTCTTTGTACTAATGAGGAGGTTAATTGATCAGTGTCATGTCTAGGGAAGCCAAATACAAGATGAAACAGGGAGCTGAATTCAAAGTTTACTGAAATCGTGAAAAACCAACAATCTCCTGCTCTTAAGAGAGATGTCCAGCAATGATTGAACACAATCCTTCAGCTACTCCACTGTTGGCAAAGCTTTGCAGCCCCCTCAGGGCTGGGGGCACCCAAAAGTGTCACTAGAAAATAAAAGCAGAGGGTGCACCAGCCTTGCGCATTACCTTTGTGATATGTTTATTAAAAGATAAAAACCGATGTATACTCACAAACAGCATAAATAAACAAGCACATTAGTGTTCACAGTATTCTGGACCACCAGATCTGCCAAACAAGTCCCAACCATTCAAAGACTCTCTGAATGGCTGAAGCATTTCAAGGTAAAATTCTCTCTTCTTCAGGGCTCTGAGAAAGAGGGGATCTCCCCTCAAAATGCTTTAGAGCCCTGAGAAAGAGGTGATCTCCCCTAGAAATGCATCAGACATTCAGAGGGTCTTTTAATGGTTGGGACTTTTTCGGAGGACCTGGAGGTTCAGGATACTGTGGACACTGTTGTGCTTGTTTATTCATGCTGTTTGTGAGTATACATCTGTTGTTATCTTTTAATAAGGTTATCACACAGGTAATGCACAAGGCTGGTGTACCCTCTGCTTTCATTTTCTAGTTTTACTGAAATTTTCAATGGGCACACTGGCTCCAGTTCGGCAGCACTCCGCAAAACTGGGACTACCCTCGGGAACAGGAAAATGACCCAGAGTTTAGATTCCACATACATACACTGCAATGAAACAAGTGTGCAAGGGTCCTCTGCTGCATTCACTAACACTGCCTTGACCAGTCCTCCTGAAACCATTCCAAGCAGTAAATTACAGTACAGATCTATTTGTTATCTGCTTACCTGAGTTTTGTGTAAGCAATGTCAACAGTTCTAAGCCCTGATGAATGGGGAGTGTGTTTGGCCCCTGAAACATGCTGGATTTTTTTTCTGCTTAGAATCAATTTTATCATTAAAAACCGTGGACTCTTATACATTTGTTTGTCGCTCTCATTGGATTCTGTGTCTATGGAAGCAATCCAGATAGTAGGTAATTAGCTGGAAGAGAGATGATGGAGAATTTTGCTACACAGTCATCTGTGAAGCTTGGTGAAGACCATATGGCACGCACAATTCATGGCATTAGTTACATTGTGTTGTGGTAACACGTAAGTCTGAATGTGCCCTAACTTATTTTAAAAGGCGCACCATTGAAAAATTTAAAACAATTGTTCTCATTTGCACAGTTTGGTCTGCTCCATCGTAGGTGTATTGTGGTGCCATTCAAAATGAATGATATTGCAGCACACTGCATGTTCAAACCTTCATTGACGTAACGCACATTACAATTCGTGTTTGTGAAGCTGGCCTTAAACTACTTTTTGTGTTAGGGCCCTTGCAGACTAGTGAAATGCAGTAACGCATAGTAAATGCACATTTTACCAGGCATTGCTGCAATGGAAAAAATACAAGTTAATTTCAATGCTATTCATTTTGAATGGCACTGTAATGTGCATACACAGAGAATTACAACACCCCTATGTCTTTTTGTGCATCACACCACACAGATGTAAGCAAAATGGGGTACTGTAGGTAAATTTTTTCATGCACCAGGATATTTTCTTTAAAGTGGTTCTAAAGCCTTAAGGTTTTTCACCTTAATGCATTTTATGCATTAGGGTGAAAAACCTTCTGTACTGCAAAATCCCCCCCCCCCCCTCTTTCCTTAGTCTTACCTGAGCCCGATCTGATCCACCGATGTGTATGAGAGCAGCGGCTCTCGCTGCTGTCTCCCTCCTCCCCTGGCAGATTTATAGCAGGGGGAGCCAAAACCCTCCCTATGCAGGTAAGGGGGGGGGGGTGGTCGACTGTAGAAAAAAACAGCCGTGCGGCTTAGATAAAAGTTGCACAATGGTCTTGCTATAGGTGTAAGCTATTTACATACCTCGTAAAGCCTGACTAAAAAACTTACAAAATGGGTATCATCCCATCCTGCCTAGGACACTGCTAAGACACTCATAGCTGTTACTGCTCATCCCCATTATCACAGGAGCAAGCTCTTGAACTCCCGCACATGTGTGGTCCACTATCTCCTCTATTGCAGCATCACTGGGCTCAGAGCTACTGTGACGGGGTGGGGGGGGGGGCATGTGAGGGGGTTTGAGTCGACTAGGAGTGGCTTTAACAATATCCTAGCCACAAGGCAGAACAGGGTGATGCCATCTCTTGCAGTGTCTTGGCTAGGCTTCAGTAGGTACACCTAAAGCAAGGGCAACATTTAGTTTTGGTCATAGCTGCACAGTTTGTATTTATCTACAGGCACCTCTTACCTACATAACCAGTTTTTTGGTAAAGGTTCAGTTCAGCCTAGCATTAATGCCACCAAGACTGTATAGGATATTTTTGCAGACTTAAAGTGGTTGTAAACCTCTGTCATGAAATGTGAACAAAGCATATCCCTCTATATTGTTTACTTGTCTCAATCCAAAGCACTAAATGTAATTTCTCTCTGCTGCCCCGTTCCTCTGCCATCTGCCTGAATCACTTCTCATAAGTTTTCCTGACACTAAGGGAATAATGATGACAGGGGAGGCAGTTCCAGCTAACTGACAGCCTCAGCTCTGTTCCTGTTTGCTGTGTGTGTCCCTTCCCTCCCTCTGTATAAGCTGTAAAAAAATAGCATTTTAACCACTTTACCACCGGAGGATTTTGCTGTCTTACGTCCAGGCCACTTTTTTGCGATTTGGCATTGTTCAAATTTAACTGACAATTGCGCGGTCATGCAACGCCGTACCCAAACCAAATTTACGTCCTTTTTTTCCCACAAACAGAGCTTTCTTTTGGTGGTATTTGACCACCTCTGTGCTTTTTATTTTTTGCGATAATAATAAAAAAATGTGAACATTTTGAAAAAAATAACAATATTTTTCTACTTTGACAGTTAAAAAGTATCCAATATATTAAATTTTTGTCATATATTTAGGCCAAAATGTATTTAGCTACATGTCTTTGACAAAAAAATTCTCAATGAGCGTATTTTTAACCGCTTTAAGACCGAAAGATTTTACCCCATTCCTGACCAGGCCATATTTTGTGATTCGGCACTGCGTTACTTTAACGGTTTAATTGCGCGGTCGTGCAATGCTGTACCCAAATTAAATTTATGTCCTTTTTTTCCCCACAAATAGAGCTTTCTTTTGGTGGTATTTGATCACCTGTGCGATTTTTACTTTTTGCGCTATAAACAAAAAAAGAGTGACAATTTTGAAAAAATAGCAATAATTTTCAAATTTTTTTTTATATGAAATTCCCCCCAAAATAATGTAAAAATCACAATTTTTTAACATTTTAGGCCAATTTGTTTTCTGCTACATATTTTTGGTAAAAAAAATCGCAATAAGTGTATTTTGATTGGTTTGCGCAAAAGTTATAGCAGCTACTAACTACGGGAAATTTATGTAATTTTTATTGTTTTTTTTTTTAACTAGTTTTTTAACTGCGATTTTCTTCTTTTGCGGGACTGCGACATTGCGGCGGACAGATCGGACCCTTGACTGACATTTTTGACACTTTTGGGGGAACCAGTGACATTACTACAGTAATCAGTGCTATAAATATGCACTGTTACTGTAAAAATTACACTGGCAGGGAAGGGGTTTTTATTGGTGATCAAGGGGTTAATGTATGCCTAGTGCTTACTAACGTGTGTGGGGGGAGAGGACTGAGTGACACAGGCACAGATCGCAGGTTCAGCTATGCTGAATCCTGCAATCGGTCCATGCCTGTCACTTAGGAGATCCGCCTGCTTTGTTAACACAAGCGGGGGCGGATTTCCACACTCGATCCCCGACGATCTGGGAAGAGCGGCGGTGATCACCGCCTCTCTTCCCCTGGCCCGACTCCCGCTGTGACTGAATACAGCGGGCGAGACTCCGGGGGCGCACGCGCACCCTGCCCACAAGGGGAGGAGTCCAGCGACGTAAGTCTACGTCGCTGGACGATAACGAGCCACTTTGCCGCAGTACGGTCATCGTGACCGGTCGGCAAGTGGTTAACAGATGTAGAGAACCGAAGACTGCGGATAAACAGGTACAATTTATGTAGGAGGATTTGTTTAAATTCTGTGTATCACATGATGCCAGTCTCTTTACTGGGTATATAGAAGGGTTTACAACCACTTTAACTTGTTGGCAGGTCCAGTTAGCTTGCCTTCCACTAGATTGAACTGTTGCCATTATAGTATGGTAAAGGGGAAGGTGTTATCCCTTTAGAGCAGACCCTCCTCTAATGATGTCATAGGTGTAGGGAGTGACCATATAAAGGCCAGCTGTGGGAGGGGCCCAAGAGAAGGGGCATGAAAGTGAGATATCCCAAAGTTGCTAAGATGTAGTCCCTGCAATGGTGATTTTAAATAGTCATTTGCAGGAATTTAGTCTTAGATCATGGGAGGAATAACTGTAGTTGCCCTGTCTCAACTGACCTTCTTGTGCAGGTCCTGCAGTTTGGTGCATAAGGCCTGAGAATGAGTGTGCCATCTGTTAGCATGCCCAGCTGTGCAGAGCTATGGAAGGGACATTGGAAAGAGAATAGTATACTAAAAAAAGCATCCTTATCCTGCTGACCTTCAGGTGGAAGTCCTGTGATGTGGTGATGCATTCTTCATGCTGTGGACTATACTGTATACACAGAAAAGTGGTCCCATCTCTGTGATGTGGTGTTCCCCAGGAGAGGAATGAAGGTGTAGATGGAAGATGGCTTAAAGCTGGGTACCTGCGCTCTGCGCTTGAGTGACTGCTGCAGAATGTCTAACCTTGCATGTTGCATTTCACACCAATGATTCTGCTAGTATGTCAATGTGATGTTAGAGAAAAGTTACAGTAACGTGTGGGAAATTCTCAAATATTTAGGCCTCTGACGGGATATCTTGAGCAGGCCTCAAGCAGGGAGTATGACACAATATGGCAGAGAGTTTCTCAACAACAGGTGAATGGTTGTCCTATCTAAAAAGAAGCGGGGGGGGGGGGGGGGGGTTTACATAGTGTGGCGCCATCACCTGCCCAATGTTACAAACTGCTGAGGATTTTTATTACATGTGGATTATGGGTTGCTGAAAATAGAATTGGACAGCATGAATTTAATAGAAAAACAGAATACACCAATTTATTAGAAAGGCTAGTTGGTAATGCTCAACTAAATCCAAAGCGGAGAATTGCGTATTGTGCAGAAAAACTATTTGTATTCTGAAGCACCGTGGTATGTGCACACATTGCTCCTTCACACAGAAAATAAGTATAGTGTGAAAGAAAAGAGCTAGGTATCATTATAAAACAAACGTAGAACTGTGAAATCTTATTACATAAATATTTTTAGAGTTCACTGATGTCAGAAAAACACAGAAATTTACCCCATGATCCTGTCAGGAGGTTTCTTAAATAGGTTGTTTGTTCCAGAAGATGATATTACTTTGTGATAGAGACACATGATTTTCATGTTCATTAACGTGGTTGTTAACCCACTTATACAACTTTATATAATCCTCTGTATAGCCTGATTACTAATGCCCCTGTCTCTGTGTTTTATAAAAAAAATTGCAACCTTTACCTTATTTCAGAGCGACGATCACGTGACCGGCCAGCTCTCTCCTCTACCCATCTGACAGATGCAGGGGGCAGAGCGATGATTCCCTTGCTGACGTCAGCCGGGGTGAGAGGAGGGAGAGCAGGCTGGTCATGTGATCGCCAGGAGCCACTCTGAAATATGGTAAAAGCAGCATTTTATTATATAACACAGGGACAGGAGCATTAGTAATCAGGCTACACAGAGGATTATAGAAGACAAGAAAAGTTTTAAATGCAGCAGGAGGGGAGGGGGCGGGCTCTGACACAGGAGTAGACAGGTAGGGAGGGAGGGGGAGAGGAGCACAGAGAAGTAAAAAGCACTGCAGATGATGATTACACATACACTGACCACGGTGTCAGGGCTAAACAGCCATGATATACCGTGGTCAGTGTACAGGCGGGAGGGATAAACTGGCAGGATCAGTCAGGTTTTTCAGGTGATACGGGGTGCCAAAATACATGCTTTAAAGAAACAGGATCTTTATTTTTATTTATTTTTTTGGGGTAACAAACGCTTTAAATACTGAAAAAACGCACTTTATTATGCTAAAATTATCTTTTGACACAGAAGAAAGGCGTTATTTTAAAACATTTTTGTGTTATTTCATGCATTTATTGTTAAGAATAACTGGTTCATTTTTGTTGATTTTCCATTTCTTCATGTCAATATCCAACAAGTGAGAAGAAATTTGTGCAGTGGAAGCACAGACGGGAATCAAAAACACACACTAACTCTTTTCAAATATGCCCATAAGGGTTGGGTTTTAAAGGAACAAAAACATTATTTTTTTTTGTCCTAACCACAATAAATAAAGTATGTGCAAAACCACTATACGTTCCATTTGAACGACCTTTGCTATCATGTCAGGCAAATTAACAGTATGTATGCATGCTTAATGCATCCTGAGAGCTCAGCAAGTGTTCCACCACCTTTCTGCACTATTGTTTCCCCGGAAATCTATTTCATGCTTCACATGCAAATTTCCTACTTTAAGTGAACAGCAAGTTACTAGGCATTTAAGGGCAAATACATTCTTGCTTTTTGCAGGTCACGGGTGCAGGTTTTAAGCAGAGCTGCTAATTATGTTCACTGATATATGGATGGTAAGTAGAGGAAGCATTTATCAATCGCTCTATAAAAAAAAAAAAAAAAAGAATAAAAACATGCACATAAAAGTGTCAGTCACATAAAAAAAACTACTTCAGGTAAATTATACCACTCGTTATAAGTCTTACTAATTAACCAATTTAAAATCTTGCATTTTTTTTTTTTGTAATTAATAGGTTGATTAATTAAATAATACAAAGCTGAACAATTTAATCATGAATTCTTATAAAGAAATTCTTGATTTTAGATAATGACTGCCACTCAAATGATAACAACATTCCGGAAAATATACCTTTCTATTAATATAGTGCAGTTATTAGTAAAGCTCAGGGGAAATTTTCCTAATAGTGGTAATCACAATAAGTTTGCACTCATTCACTCCTAACATGTAGAGAAGTTTTTCAAATACTAAATTTTATTAAAGCGGAGTTCCAGACGTTTCTCTATTTATTAAAAGCCAGAAGTTACAAAAAGTGTAGCTGCTGACTTGATAAACACGCATTTGACTGTCCCACTATCCAGCGATGCGGCCGCTTGAAGCCTCAGTTATCTCCCTTAGCTCTTGTGCAGGCATCACTACTGTGGGCACCCAGCTGTGACAGCTTGTGGCTTTACAGTCGGTTGTACACTGCACATGCGCAAGTCGCACTGCGTACCCTGGAAGGCGGGGCAATTTTCTAGGACCTGTAATGTGTCCCAGAAGATTGGAGGGAGGGGGAGAGGAGAACTTCCGCCTAGGCAGCCCGAGCGGAAGTGGGAGCTGGGTGCCTGTCAAAACTAGGTACCTGCTCCTCCTCCCCAAAAAAATGACATGCCAAATGTGGCATGTTAGGGGGTCCAGAATCCTTAAAGCGGAACTTCTACTTTTGGGTGGAACTCCGCTTTAAAGATACAAATTAGACTAGACTATAGCTTGTGCATATACAGTGTGTGTTTGAGTATTTTTGTTTTATTCATTTAATTTTTATTTAAAAAAACATAAAAAAATGATTCTCTGTTTCAGTTCACATTTTAACAATCGAATTTACAGCATAGAAGATGCACAGAACAAACAGACCGAACTTAACTAAAATAACAAGAAGGAAAAAGAGAAAGAAAAAAGGGTGTGTCAATCACCCAGAGTCTAGACTTCATTTTATAAGATATAAATAATAGTAATATCTCTTCAATAAACCGATATACTATTTACATTTATATAGTAAGATCAAATGTTTAATCCAAAGGTTACTTATTCCTTTGGTCTTTCATTCTGAGAACTTCAAACCTGTAAGTTTTGAAAATTCTCCAAGCCGCCCATATATTGCAATTCAAAGTCTGTTGGTTACACTTGGCTAGTTCCTCCAGAGACATTATATGATCTATCCTATTAAATCAAGATATAATAGATGGTGCTATTGGTGATTTCCAGTGAGAAGTCACATTGTTCTTTGCTGAGTTTATTAAATGAGGAATTAAACTATTTCATCAAATATTACGCTTATAGGGGAGATGTATGTTAACCACTTTACCACCGGAGGATTTTCCTGCTTTACGTCCAGGCCACTTTTTGCAACTTGGCACTGCGCAAATTTAACTGACAATTGCGTGGTCATGCAACACCGTACCCAAACAAAATCGACGTCCTTTTTTTCCCACAAACAGAGCTTCCTTTTGGTGGTATTTGATCACCTCTGTGCTTTTCATTTTTTGCAATATTAATAAAAAAAGAGCGAAAATTTTGCGAAAAAATTGACATTTTCTACTTTGACAGTTAAAAAATATCCAATATATTTAATTTTTGTCATATATTTAGACCAAAATGTATTTAGCTACATGTCTTTGACAAAAAAATTCTCAATGAGCGTATTTTTAACCGCTTTAAGACCGGAAGATTTTACCCCATTCCTGACCAGGCTATATTTTTCGATTCGGCACTGCGTTACTTTAACGGATGATTGCGCGGTCGTGCAATGCTGTTCCCTAAATACAATTATGTCCTTTTTTTCCCCACAAATAGAGCTTTCTTTTGGTGGTATTTGCTCACCTGTGCGATTTTGAATTTTTGAAAAAAAAGAGCCACAATTTTGAAAAAAAACCAAGGCCCCCCTTGAACTTTGCGAACTTTTGCCACATTTCAGGCTTTAAATATAAAGATATAAAACTGTAATTTTTTGTGAAGAATCAACAACAAGTGGGACACAATCATGAAGTGGAACGAAATTTATTGGATATTTCAAACTTTTTTAACAAATAAAAAACTGAAAAATTGGGCGTGCAAAAATTATTCAGCCCCCTTAAATTAATACTTTGATGCGCCACCTTTTGCTGCGATTACAGCTGTAAGTCGCTTGGGGTATATCTCTATCAGTTTTGCACATCGAGAGACTGAAATTTTTGCCCATTCCTCCTTGCAAAACAGCTCGAGCTCAGTGAGGTTGGATGGAGAGTGTTTGTGAACAGCAGTTTTCAGTTCTTTCCACAGATTTTCTTTTGTCATTGTGTATCTTTATAAAGGGCTGTTTTAGATTGCCCCATAAATACAGACTTGCTTCCATTGTTTACTTACTATCTCATTGATTGGGTTGTTTCTCTGTGGCGGGATAAACAAACAAATATCTCCTAAGTTAAAATCTTCTTTGAGAGTTTACTTTGCAGGCCACCCTAAATTGTTCTACCATTGGGTAGTATTCCCCCTATGACACACTGGTATCCCTGTATGCAATCCTTCTGGTTCCATGTATTCTGATCTCTTTAAGCATTTGGGTGACATGATATTTTCTCCAGTGCTTCACAAGTCTCCTAAGGAAGCCATCGAATGGTGAAACATGTTGAATGGGAACTACTGTACATACATAAGGATCGCATGAATTTTATGGTTTTTATGAATTACTGGTTGTAAAACTTTTGTATACCTATAATAAAATTTTAATTTTTATTAATTTCATTGTCCTTTTATTTCTCTGTTTGGCACCTTATAAATCCCTCCTACATATTTCTAAAATATCTTGTTCATTTTTTGTAATATTGTCTATAGTCCTGTCTACAAGTCTTATCCACAACATAGCACTGTAGTCTCCTAAAATTAGGCATTAGCAAGTCACCATCCATCTAAATTAGAAAAATAAGTGGGAGCTTCCAGGATGTTTTGAGTTCCAAATAAACTGTCTTAAAATCCTATTTATAGTTTAAAATGAAAGTACAATTTGTAAAGGTAGCATCTGATATAAAAAAAAGAACTATGGGAAGTACATTCATTTTTAAAATATTTTTCTCCACCCATGAACAGGAGTTTTTTTTTCCAGGATAGTACCTCTTACTGTAAGTTCTGTAGGATTGGACCGTAATTCATTTTAAATATCCTGTAGTAAAATTTATTTCCAAATATTCGTTTTTCTTGCTGCCACTGACATGAGAAGTATGAGCCCAAAGAAAAGGCTTAGGAGGGGGAAAACTAATATTTATAACTTAAAATTTAAAAATTGTATTTAAAATGTAAACTTTTGTGGCAACACTCTAGCTCTTTCAAAAGATTATGGATGGATATAAAAGCTGATTGGAAAAAGAAAGGGAAATCATTGACATACAGTGCCTTGCGAAAGTATTCGGCCCCCTTGAACTTTGCAACCTTTTGCCACATTTCAGGCTTCAAACATAAAGATATAAAACTGTATTTTTTTTTTTTGAAGAATCAACAACAAGTGGGACACAATCATGAAGTGGAACGAAATTTATTGAGTATTTCAAACTTTGTTAACAAATAAAAAACTGAAAAATTGGGTGTGCAAAATTATTCAGCCCCCTTAAGTTAATACTTTGTAGCACCACCTTTTGCTGCGATTACAGCTGTAAGTCGCTTGGGGTATGTCTCTATCAGTTTTGCACATCGAGAGACTGAAATTTTTGCCCATTCCTCCTTGCAAAATAGCTCGAGCTCAGTGAGGTTGGATGGAGAGCGTTTGTGAACAGCAGTTTTCAGTTCTTTCCACAGATTTTCGATTGGATTCAGGTCTGGACTTTGACTTGGCCATTCTAACACCTGGATATGTTTATTTGTGAACATTCCATTGTAGATTTTGCTTTATGTTTTGGATCATTGTCTTGTTGGAAGACAAATCTCCGTCCCAGTCTCAGGTCTTTTGCAGACTCCATCAGGTTTTCTTCCAGAATGGTCCTGTATTTGGCTCCATCCATCTTCCCATCAATTTTAACCATCTTCCCTGTCCCTGCTGAAGAAAAGCAGGCCCAAACCATGATGCTGCCACCACCATGTTTGACAGTGGGGATGGTGTGTTCAGGGTGATGAACTGTGTTGCTTTTACGCCAAACATAACGTTTTGCATTGTTGCCAAAAAGTTTGATTTTGGTTTCATCTGACCGGAGCACCTTCTTCCACATGTTTGGTGTGTCTCCCAGGTGGCTTGTGGCAAACTTTAAATGACACTTTTTATGGATATCTTTAAGAAATGGCTTTCTTCTTACCACTCTTCCATAAAGGTCAGATTTGTGCAGTATACGACTGATTGTTGTCCTATGGACAGAGTCTCCCACCTCAGCTGTAGATCTCTGCAGTTCATCCAGAGTGATCATGGGCTTCTTGGCTGCATCTCTGATCAGTCTTCTCCTTGTATGAGCTGAAAGTTTAGAGGAACGGCCAGGTCTTCGTAGATTTGCAGTGGTCTGATACTCCTTCCATTTCAATATTATCACTTCCACAGTGCTCCTTGGGATGTTTAAAGCTTGGGAAATCTTTTTGTATCCAAACCTGGCTTTAAACTTCTCCACAACAGTATCTCAGACCTGCCTGGTGTGTTCCTTGTTCTTCATGATGCTCTCTGCGCTTTAAACAGACCTCTGAGACTATCACAGTGCAGGTGCATTTATACAGAGACCTGATTACACACAGGTGGATTCTATTTATCATCATTAATCATTTAGGGCAACATTGGATCATTCAGAGATCCTCACTGAACTTCTGGAGAGAGTTTGCTGCACTGAAAGTAAAGGGGCTGAATAATTTTGCACGCCCAATTTTTCAGTTTTTTATTTAATAAAGTTTGAACTATCCAATAAATTTCATTTCACTTCATGATTGTGTCCCACTTGTTGTTGATTCTTCACAAAAAAATACAGTTTTATATCTTTATGTTTGAAGCCTGAAATGTGGCAAAAGGTCACAAAGTTCAAGGGGGGCGAATACTTTTGCAAGGCACTGTAGGCTGCCAGCTTGTGTTTTGATAATTAATATGTATACTTCATGTATCCAGAATAAAAAAAAAAGTAGATTATTTAGCCAGGTATCTCATGGAAGGGAGACGAGGAGTAGAGCGTCTCGGGAGGGTACAAGTGCTGTAGCTTCAGTGATATTTCAAAACAGAGATTAAATTGAAACACTAGAGGACCCCCCCCATTTTTTTAGAGTATATTACTCATTAAGTGTGACATATTAAAACAAAATAAATATAGTATATGGAGGATATCTAGGATCATTTAAAATGGTGATTTTACCTGTATCCTATGTACTTTAGCCTGTGTCCAGTGTGATGTATATCCAAACTCAAATGGCAGGCTGCAGCTCACTGCCTTGGAGTCTGTCTTATATGTGGAACAATTTTACCTGGACCTAAGAGGCTTGGGGGGTGGTGGCGGGCTCATCTTTCCCACCAGCGTACAGATGTGGCGTGGGTGAGCATACAAGAGTATGCTCCTCACATCAGAGTTCCATATCCTGATATTTTCCACCACCTTTATTGGGGTGGTGGATGTGGTGATGGGAGCTGCCTTCCTCTCCATGAAGAGACCTTGTTCCCCAATGTAGGGGGAAGGAGGGTGGAGCTATGGCCCGAAGTAATGCAGCCCAATGGTCTTGTCCTCGCCGGATGTTATAAGTTTTATAGGGCAAATATCTAAATTGGAAAAGACGTGACCCAGCGCTGCGTCCCTTTCGGATATGTCAAATGCGTTCTAAGACTATGGAGTATCCCGCATCCCACAAAGGACTGGGGAGACAAGGGCCAGGCACAGATCACCCCACCATGGATGAGCAAAAACATTACATTACAATAAACAAAAACAAGTAATAAAGAATAAATGAAAAAATAAAATGTTAAGGATAATATAAAAACAAAAAAAAACTTGTGTGAGTAGCTATATATGTATATATACTGTGTGTGTGTGTGTGTGTATATCTATATATATATATATATATATATGTGTATATATGTATGTATATATGTATGTATACACATTTATGTGTCTATCACCTCATCTAGAATTATCACAATGGATTTACAATGTAGATATGTATGTAGCACCCTTGTCTTTATGCAAGGTTGCTGTTAAATTTAGTTTGCTGAGCCTTACTTAGCTTGGCTATAATTATTCTGTGGTTTAATTGGACTTCCCTTCTTAATCTGGTTTGACTGTGTTTCTCCCTTCCGTCAGTAGGTGGCACTGTAGCCTCTGGCACTAGAGTGAGAATTACAGTTAAACAAACTGTTAATGTCCATGTGTCCCTCAGCCAATCAGAGTGCCACTACGGCATTGTGGGAGATCTTATAAAAAGGATGGGAGGTCCAATGATCGGTCTCTTCCCGCCCGGACCCCCCTTGGGGGAGGGTGTGTGCTGCTGTTGCTGCTGACTAGGCCTGAGGCCTGGTCAGATACCTGGGATTCTGCTGAGGAGAGCCAGCGACCCACATGGGAAAGATCATCCACAGACATCCAGTAACCTGTGTGAGTAACCTGCCTGTTTCTTATGGAGGACAGCTGTCCAGACAGTACAGACCACCAAAAAGGGATTGTGTCTAGTGGAGAGAAGATGTCTCCCAGATCAATCTGAAGCTCATGGATACCTAATCATTCTCAAGGTCTGCTATCCTGTACCGCTGTCTGAATAACCTGTCTTTTGCAATAGGAGTCTGCCTAATAGACTGTTATTAAAGGGTGTCCTGGACCCTACCCCTCTCTCCCCCTGTTTATTCTTGTCCTGTTGAGAAGAAATAAACTATTCCTTTACTTCAGCATAAAAGTGACTGGCGCCCAACATTTATTTTACCTGCATCACTACCCACCATGCCTGACAATCCACACCCACAGGAGGTATGTAGCCCCTCTCTGCCACTGAAGGTCATCACTAGGCCCTAGGGGGTTCTGGGGGGTCCGCTACATGTAGATATCACAAAGAGCAGTTCATATGTACAAAATTGATCATATAAAATTAAACATAAGGGGTGGGTCACTCAAATGTTCCCTAACTATAGGAAGGGGGAAAAACAAATGGCATTGTTTAATCTTGGCAGGCTAGTTTCCCTTAGTTTGTATATCCATTTAGCTTCTATTTGTAAAATCTTTTTGTCGAAGTCCCCTTCCCTATCTGTAGGATGAACTCTCGCTACTGCTTGGAAGAGGGAAAAGATTTAGTTTTATAGTCATGGTGTTTCAGTTGTCAGTTTTTCCATGGTCAGTAACTCCGCCATGTATATCCATTACACGATCTCTAATGCACTTCCAAAAGTTGCGTTTTGCTTTGCCTACATCGTATCTCCTGCACCCACATGTGAGCAGGTATACTTCGCCAATAGTTCTGCAGTTAATAAAGTGGTTTACCTCATAATCCACCCCATTCGGGAGTGTTACTGTTCTACACTGTCTAACAAATTGAAAGTATGTGCACATACCACATCGGTAGATACCCCGTGGTATCAACCCACAGGGGTCCCTTCTTTTCTCTCTTAAAAAAAGACTCAACACTAGCAGATCTTTAAAAGGGAACTTCACTCTGTCAATCAACATTGTTTTTTTTTCTAATGCTTATGCTGCTAGCATTAGTAAATAGATAGGAAAGTATATCCTATTTACTTGTTTTACACTTTTTTTTGCATTTCTTCAGTTACTTCCTGGTTTCCAGGTCTCGGCAAACGATGTCATCCATCACAGGAGTCTTCAGAAGGGGAGGGAGGGTTCTCAGCTCAGCCAATGCCTGAGATGGATTCCAGGAAGTAAATGATACATGAATCATCTCACCTTACTCAAGATCACCACTGCCAAAAATGCCAGGGGGCGTTTTTCAAAATAATTTCTCAGCAAAATAAAGCATGGAGACATGGATGGCTGGGGGAGTTTGTTTTAAATACTAAAAATGAATAAAATATCATTTTTGGTTTGTGGTGCCCAGATGCAGTGCAGTTCCACTTTAAGGGATTGATTAAGTTTGAATGTAATGTATTGTTTCAGATCAATAAATAAATTGAGTGTCGGGTCATCTCTCAAGAGGTGCCAATGGCTATTTAGGATGTGTCTTATTGTGACATGTTGATTATTGAACTTTGTAATGGGACGTATATTTTGTTGTTCAGGAGGGGAGGGTTCTCTTTGAAAGAGTAGGAATTCTTGAGGATTATCAAGGGCATTCCTTCCATTCTATTTTCATATAGGCTTGCCTAAGTGTCTTCTGAATGTAGCCCCTATTGGTGAAGTGTTCTCTCAAGCTATTAGCTTGTTCTAGAAAATATGTATTCTCACTACAATTCTGTTTAATTCAGAGATGTTGGCCCTTTGGTATAGAATCAATGAGGTGTGATGGATGAGCACTTTGGAAGTGAAGTAGAGAGTTGCCAGCTGTGTCTTTGCAGAATAAATCCGTAGAAATTGACCCATCTGATCCTTTTCGGATTATCAGATCCAGTAAAGGCAGAGAGTCCTTGTGCCAATGTAGGGTAAATGATAGACTAAAATCATTTTGATGTAATGCCTTAATAAACTATATCAGGAGTTCCACTGGTCCCGTCCAAAAAATCTATATTTTGTCGCTATCCCTGCACCACAGTAGTGTGTGGCACAGATATAGCGACATAGGTTCAGATGTGAACACCTCCTGCTTCCACCCTCCCCCCCCCCCCCAGGTACAGGTTTGGGTATATTGGGGCACACTTGATCCTTTGACACATTGTCATATAGTCATCAATCATTTATGAGGTTGCCCCTTTTGACGGTTTTATAATTATATCCTGTCTAGCTTGCAATAGGTTGATGGCATCCCTTTGTGTATGTGTTAAATTTGATTCCCTAGATGTTGGATGTATTTGTTGAATATCTTGGGTCACCAGTTCAACAAATAGTTTCAGATTTGAATTGGAGAAGAAAGGAAATTTGTCTGATTTGTTTTGTATTTTGTATATTCTGGAGGGGTGAAGTCAGAACTTGTCACCTCCTCTGATTCTGCCAAAACCCAGAACATTTCCTGGGGATCATTCCATACTCCTCCTTCCTTTTCCAATTGGTTTAACATTTTGAGCATTGTATAGTCTGCCCGGGACCATTTTACATGTGTATCACGGTTTGATTATGTTGTTTGATTGTGCCAATGCCTCTTAAAATGTAGTTTCCTTGCAAAAAGATTTTTATCTTTAATGCATTCAAATTGATCAAGGTTGCATGAGGGGCAAAAGTTTAAACTGAATTCTAATACTTCTATTTCTGTGGAAGTAAGGTGTAAGGGGTCAGGTTGATAACATCAAAAGTGTGTGACTTTGTTAAGTTGGATTAACCACATATTGGTCTATGTTGCTTTGTGCTGGGGTGTTGTGTGATCGTTGTGTAGTGCTTGCCTTCTGTTTGGAAGCTGGTGTCTGAAAAAAAGACTTGGGGGATTTCAGAGTAGCGCCTGTATCTGGGCATGTGGGATGTGTTTTACCATCATTGTCGCCCATCGTGTAACTATTGTCTTCCCCATCCGAGGGTGGGGGGGTTTAAGTTTTTGTGCTTGTGTGCGATTAGTGTCAGTATCACCACGTACACCATCACCTGTGCCTGACATAGTGGGGTGAGACATAGAGGTTTTCTGTGATCCTCGATGTGTTCTATTATGTGTCGACCTGTAAAAAGAAGATGCAGTTGATGCGTCAGAAACATTATCATCTAGTAGTCTACTTCTATTGAAGTTGCCTTTTCTGGGACGTTCCATCAATTTAAAACCTATGAAATTATAAATCATCTGTATAGCGATATCTAGTGGGGAGAAAATAGATTGCCTGTCATCCCAAATGGTGATACTCACGCTACATCTCAAATATCATATATTAAATTACCAATAAAAAAAAACACACACATACTGTGTGTATATATACACTAGATTACCAAAAGTATTGGGACGCCTGTCTTTACATGCACATGAACTTTATTGGCATCCCAGTCTTAGTCTGGAGGGTTAAACGTTTAGTTGGTCCACCCTTTGCAGCTATAACAGCTTCAACTCTTCTGGGAAGGCTGTCTACAAGGTTTAGGAGTGTGTATATGGCAATGTTTGACCGTTCTTCCAGAAGCACAGTTGTGAGGTTGCCTGATGATGCCTTTCCGGTGAAATGCATTGAGGTCTTAGTAGTGGCGGAACTTCTGGGTCTTGCTGATGTCACATCCGACTCAGGTGAAACGCACACTGGCTCACAGAGGTGAGCGTTAAGAAATTTTACTTTACAAGGGTTGTGCAGTGGGTGCCGCTTTCTGGCACATGGAAATGTAAGTGCATTGGCATATGTTTTTAATTAAAAATGTTTAAATAAACGTACTGCACAATTATTGCGCTATTGTTTTTTCATTCTGGGACTTTCCTGCTGGTGATATTGGATGAGAGAATAGGACATCAAGTATACACTAATCTTAGGATTAACCACATAACCTGTGAGGGTCCTGGTAGCACATAGATATCTGGTGAGTGGGCCCCCCCTTATAGTAGCTGGTGGAGCACATTTTTTTAAACTGGAGCACTTTTAAAGTGCGAAGAGCATGCATCAAGTGCAATAGAAGATTGTTTCCTGTTTAGATATTTATTACTACAAGACTTATACTTGTTATCAATTTGGTTTCACAGACTTGGTTGTTTTTATTTCACAATTTTTTGTATAGTGTCTATGGCTATTGGAACATTCATATTATCACATATATTTTGATTTTTTTTTTTTTTTTAATCAGAAAATTTTTATTAAAGAAAAATTGACAATACAACAAGATAGGTACAATAATCAAAACTCAGACCCATATATATATATATATATATATATATATAGACCAGTATAACAACAGATCTATGTACATCCATCAATACATATATAAATGATCATTATTTATCTCTATACAGAAATACCTTCATCTCGTTACATGCACATACTCTAGTATATAACTATTTTTCTCATTTTATTTCCTAACTAACTACATGTTTAGCACAACCCCCCAAAAAAAAAAAAAAAAAAATTCAAGCCCACTCCTCTCTTTTTGCCTCTGTATTAACCATCTATTTCACCTCTTTCTCTGCCAAGACCAGTATTCTCGGGATCAATATAGTTTTCTTCTAATATATTACATTGGTCTACCTTTTAGGGCCTCTGAAAGTCAGTTGTTTTCTAAACTTAAGGAGGACATGCCTCCAAAAATTCTAATGGAGGCCAGCTGTGCCGGGGCCAACCCCGGAACAGCTAGCCATTGTTCCCAAGTACGATCAAATTTTCTCGAACTGCCTCTTTTATGTGAGATATTCACAAAGTAGTGTCATATTCACCTCCCCAACCCATTCGGAATGACTGGGAGGAGAAGGAGAGAGCCACTTCTTTGCAACAAGCTTTCTGGCTAAAAAAGCACTACAAGAATTGCCGTCTGTATATATGGAGAATATTCCTTCCCATTCAAGCAACCTAACAGACCTATTTTTGGTTCATAAGGGAGAGTAATATTCCATGTATTAATAGTTAATATTATTGTTTTCCAGTATCGGGTAAGTTTGGGGCATTTCCATAACATACAGTATGAATAAATGTACCATTATGAATCTTACACCGAGGGCATAACGGAGAATCCCTCCTCTGCCATTTATATAAATGAGTGGGGGTGTGGTATGTGCGATGCACAATAAATAACTGTGTAAGCCTCTGTGTGGATGTGAGGGAGACCTTAGTCACATTCTCCAAAATATTGGACCATTCCTCATTAGATATGGGACCAATATCCTCCTCCCATCCCTTCCTACATGTTAAAGACATCACATTGGATACTTGATTCAGAAAGGAATTATATAAAAATGAAATAGTACCTCTTTTAATAGATTTTCCCAGAAGCCTACACAATATCACCGGATATTTTGATTTTAAGCTAGCGCCTCAACACATGGATTAAATATATATATGTCCCAATACTTTTGGTAATATAGTGTATATACGTGTGTGTGTGTGTGTGTGTGTGTGTGTGTGTGTGTGTATGTATGTATGTATGTATATATGTGTGTATGTATGTATATATATATATATATATATATATATATATATATATATATATATATATATATATATATATTAAAAATGGTACATTAATAAAAAATTATTTTAAACAAAAAATACTTTTACTGACCATGAATTTAATAATTTGATATACAACTATTAATGTCCAGTTCTACACTGAGGCCCCTGGGGCAGAGGGTATCCATGTCATATTCCCACCTGGTTTCTCCAAGTCTTTCCTTTTGAGATTTGCCCCTCTCCAATGCTGGGTGACTTTATGCCATAAAAGGTTAAGTATGTTGGGTCTTTCAGATGGAGCAACCTGAAATGGTTCAATACACTGTGTTTTTTGTACCCATTTTGAATATTGGTATTGTGTTCTCCAATACATGTAGCACAGCCTACATATTGCAGCTCACATGTACATTGTAACACAGCCCTCATAAATTCCACTCGCCTGCTCTCATTTTGCGATTGGAATGATGAGGATGGCGAGTAAGGGCTGTGCTGTATGGGGGATGTAGTGCCTACCGCCGCTGCCGTTCACAGCGCAGACTGCATTGTAGTGAGTGCATTGTTCTTCAGAAAAGGGTGGACCCGGGGCGCAGAGGAGTGCGCCCTGAGCCCACTCATTGTGTTACAATAGCGAATGATTCGCTATTGTCACACGGATCCTCCTCCTGGCCAATCAGGAAGCCGTTTCCTGATTGGCCGAAAGGCAAACAATTGCCATTGGCCAAGGAGGAAGAGGACTTGGGAGATGCGGTGGATTAGGAGAAGCCGCCGCTGCATCAGGTAAGTGAACGCTGGTCTAACTCTTCATTTAAGGGGGCACGCTATGGTCACTCTACATTTAAGGGGGCACGCTGTGCTAACTCTGGATTTAAGGGGGCACGCTATGGTCACTCTACATTTAAGGGGGCACGCTGTGCTAACTCTGCATTTAAGGGGGCACACTGTGGTCACTCTACATTTAAGGGGGCATGCTGTGGGCACTCTGCATTTAAGGGGGCACGCTGTGGGCACTCTGCATTTAAGGGGGCACACTGTGGGCACTCTACATTTAAGGGGGCACGCTGTGGGCACTCTGAATTTAAGGAGGCACGCTGTGGGCACTCTGCATTTAAGGGGGCACGCTGTGGGCACTCTGCATTGAAAGGGGGCACGCTGTGGTCACTCTGCATTGATAAGGGGCACGCTGTGGTTACTCTGCATTGAAAGGGGGCATGCTGTGGGCACTCTGCATTTAAGAAGGCATGCTGTGGGCACTCTGCATTTAAGGAGGCACGTGTTTAGGGGCGCAGCAGGGTAGGGTTTGGGTGGGGCAACAAGTGGCGAGTAACTCTTAAGGCCTGGCTAGTAGCTCATGACTTAAAATTTTGAGCCCTGTTGTAACACATATATGTAAATATGTACTGATGCACATAATTAGATTTATAGTATAAAATTCCTGCTGAGTCTGGTTAGATTTGAACTTGATCTTTTTTCCTCTTTCCCCACCTAGTTATTCTACAACACATGCATCTACCTCATCTGAAAAAAAACGTGTCATCCACAAACGTAACTTTTTTTGGGGGGGGGTCCAGGACATTGTGAACCACTTTAATCCTAAGGCCCAGTGCTCTTCTATACAGTAGATGAACTGCGATTTCTTCTGTAGAATCTTTTATCAGAATGGGACAATGCTTTATTACACTTTTTTTTCAAGTAATTTAAATTGACAATTGTACCCGGTTATAAAGGCCATGTCAGATGACTTACCCTTATTTTTCTTCTCCAGCAGGGAGGTCCTACACATCTTGCTTAATGCGTATAAACTGACCTTTTGTTATTGCCCTCTTCCATTTTGGATGATGACAGCTACTGACAGGAATGTATCTATTCCTGTCAGTACCTTTTAAAGAATGTTTTTGTACAAAACTTGTTTCCATTCTTGAAAATAACCAAATCAATAAAGTTTATAGTATGTTCATGGGTGTTGAGTGTAAATCTATCCAGTTCCTGTTTTCTTCCTTGCCAAATAATTATGATATTATCAATATACCTTCTGTATAGTTGTAATTGGGGCCATTTCTTGCCATGTATCTCCTCATTAATATTATTCAAGAAAATATTTGCCACACTGGGGGCATAATTCACCCCCATAGCTATGCCCTGCACTTGGTTTAAAATTTGCTGTTAATGCCAAAAAATATTTATAGATGCACAATAATTACATATATATATATATATATATATATATATATATATATAGTATATGAGAGCACTGTCTTTATCCTATTATTATTATTATTATTACTATTATTATAATACAGTATTTTTTATGCAGCGCTTTACAACTTGAGGGTAGACAGTACGACTACAATACACTTTAATACAGAAGAAATCAGTAGGAAAATTTGTTTATGTAACCGGAACAGTAGATATCTGATTGACAGCAGCTCTCCTTCCTTTTCTTTTTTCTTGTTTTAATTTGTGTATGTTTAGTTCACCAATGTGCACATACATTTAGTTTAGCATGGGTGTAAATACATATATGTTTAAAAAAATAATAAGAAATAACGTTCACCTCTTACTGCTGTCATAAGTTTGATCCTATTTTATTCGCCTCCTGTGTAGTCAGTGCTCCAAAACAGCGAGAGAGACAGAAAAAGGAGAGAGAGAAAGCAAAAAGTAAATAAGGGAGAGCAGGGTACCTGCAAAGATTGTGATTGGGGGGGGGGGGGGGGATCTTCTCAAGCCAGTATTTGATTTTTTTTTTAACCCTGAATAAATTAAAGGAGAACTCTTGGCCTTCACTTCACTTAACATTATAAAAAAACAGCAGGACATCAGTGTCAGGTGGAGGTAGGCCTTCCCTTATTTTGTAATTGGCTGTTTAAGTTGCCTGTTAGCATATGGTTACAGAGTGGCGAGTAATAACCACTGTAACACCGAGAATAATGTAAGTGGGTTACTTTTACTTGCTTGTGATAACATTAGCTGGAAGCAAAATTAACTTTTTGTGTGGGTGTAAAATGAAAACCCTTTCTAATATATATAGTTGATTTGTTGTATGTCGTAGTTTTGGCATTTCTTCAACCTGCTACTTTGTTTCACTTAGGTGATCGCCTTCATGAACTCCCCCATTGGACAATACTTGGACGAGCGCCCATTCATATCCCTCTCACTTATGGTCTTTATAGCACTGTCTGCAGTTCCATTTGGCCTGTTTCTGACTATGATCGTTGGGACAGCAGTAGTTGCATGCCTTGGGGTCGTAATAATTGAAGGTAATCAAAGATACTTGAAAAAATACATGATTTATAACTACTATATATTGTGTTTTACATCAAACTGCTTACATGTATGAATTTTAACATTATGTATAAATGTTTGGCCAGTATTCCGCTTTAATATGGGCAACTTTTTATTTTGTAGTAACTGTATGTAACAAGAATTTCTGGAATCTGCAAATAACATAGAAATTACAGGTATCAATTAAACAAAATTAATGAATAAACACACAACATTTACCTGGAGACCAGCAAGGTATACTGAAATGTTAACCTAATGTAGATCTATACCTAAAGGACAGCTAGACTTTAATAATAGTTGTCCTTTAGCTGCACCCAAACTCCTAAATATAGCCTACTGTGTAAAATACTTACCTTCTTTGCCATATCAGCGTTTTTGTAAGGCCTCATCTGGCAGAGCAAGTGTCAGGACAAAGTCATCCAGTGCCCAGGGCAAAGATAGTACTCTCACCCCCCCCCTTCCCATATGGAGAAAGGGATTGGGGCAGCATGCGGAGCAAAATATATGTCAGTGGCATGTGCTGAAATAGTACCAATAGTTGTGGTACACTGCGAGACAATTGCCCCCCGCAATAGTGGTGTCACTGGAAGGAACAAACCTCCCTGTGCCAGTGGTGTCACTGGAAGGAAAAAATGTCCATGTGTCAGTGCTGGTGCTAGTCTGAGGAGGACTATTAAGCATCTTTGTCAGGAAGATGAAGGAGGGAAAACATGGTTTAATCTGAGTGGTGCATAGAACAAAAGGGATCTCGTGGGGCTCTGAGGAAGGAAGGGGGGCTGAAAGGAGTCTAAGAGCTTGTTCAGACATGCAACTATCATTGCTGCCCCTTCAAAGAATGATCAATGGTGGATCACTTTTTAGAGGGCATGTAATAGGTGGTGAGAAGGCTCCTTCCTGCCTGTTTAAACCCTGAAAATGCTGACCCACTGTGCTGCAGCCATGCTCATTGAATGCAGTTGCAGTGGGGCCACATTCCAATAAATTTTTCTGTTGTCATGAAGCAAAGCATCGTGCCATGGCATGTGTACAGCCCTGAACAGTTGCATCTCCTTATTGAGGGGCTTTAGTTCTAGCTTTTGATGCCCTCCGTCCTCCCACGTGAACAAGGCTTTAGGGCCTCAACAGGGTTCTGCATGGACCGGTCAAGATTCAAACCATATATTAGCAGGCTGATTGTTTACAAGTCGTTCTATTGATCGATTGATGTCGGATTTTTACCTGCGATTATTGCCAGCTGCTATACTGCTAACCGTAATCACTGTGTTCTCCCAAAAGGGACAGGCCCCCCTGCCAGGAGAACACAATAGCTCCGCAGTCAGTGTTGATGGGGGAATCAAGTGATTTTCTTTCCTGCATCCCATGGTTACAGGAATGAAAACTGCAACACCTATGGCCCGCTTAAGGTGTTGGGCAGCTGTATACATATGTGCAGCAAAAATGATTTCCTGTCATGATCAATGGGCAGAGCTGTCTGCTGAATTCAACCCATGCAAGTAAATGAAGGAAGCTGCAACTGAATGCAATGCACACGATTTTGGCATGGTGGTGAGGGATTTTAGGGGTTAACCACTTCCCTCGTTTGGGTGGACCTTATACAAGGTCCTCCCGGAACATGCCTAGCTGTCACGGGTGTGTCCTCTGGTGGCCGTATGCCTGCTCTGGGGCTTCATGCTTGAATAAGGGTCTGGTAGGGATTTTGGGGGGAACCCCATGCCGTCTTTTTTTTTTTTTTTTGGGGTGGAGTTTCCCTTTTTAAGATCCATACCAGATTCAAAGGGCCTGAAAATTTTCTAGGGCATGTGTCTTCAGAAAATAAATAATGTTTTGGGGTGTTTTGAATAATCTTTAGGTCTAAATTTTTGTTTTATAAACGTGTGTAAAAATTGCCCTGGCAGTGAAAGAGTTAATGGTAGGGGCAGACTGTATTAAATATAATATATATATCATTTGCCCAATGAAACCCCTGGGTGTGTGGAGATTCTTCACACATACTGATTTCCAAGTCAGGCTGTTTGATTATGCAGAGAATGTTAATGTATGGATTTCCCAGAGCATTAACTGAAAATATTCCAGCTTCATTTAAATATTAATCAAGACACCATAACATTTCGATTACACATACAATGGTTTTCTACAAGCAGCTTCCATAAACGTTTGTAACTATTAGTACAGTAAAATGACACATACATCCTCATAGTGATATTTTAATAGAAATGAAACGTCAAATTACGCCTCTGCTGTTTTTTTTTTTTTTCTTTTTTGCACATGTCTTAAATGGACACTTAAGGCCTGAAGATACTTAAAATGTATGTTACCCTATCATATTCCTGATATGGGTTAAAAGTTCTGTATCCTGTTCACTTTTTGTATTGGGAATGGTGATCCTGCCAGTCCCCCTGCTTTCCTATTCCAAACTAACCACGCTAGACATAGAAGCACATCCATCCCAGCCTGGACAGCCTGCTTGTCCTGACCACTCCAATGGCGGCTAGACTTGTGCTGACACACCCTCCCTTTACTCTTTACTGGGAAGATCAGTGTACTGCTCTCCCTCTGTCTTCTGCTGACACAACTCCTGCAGTCTCCACCCCCACCTCTCTGAATTCCTTAAAGGAAAACTAAAGACAAACCTTTTTTAAATTTTGGTTAGAGTAAGGGAGGGTTTTAACCCCTTTATTTTTTGCCAGTTGTGGGAGGGCGTCCATTGCAATATAGTTATTTTAGGCGTACACAAATACAATAAATTCCCCAATTTGTGGAAAAATAGAAAGATGAATTTGCTTTGAGTCAATAGATACCAAACATATATCAAGTCCTAAAATTGCACCCGTGAAACACCAGCAAACTTTGGTACCCAATATTGTACATAGCCTATGTTTTAAAAGCCTTTACTGGTCATCGATTTAGAGTTAGATGGTTCTAAAATATTTGATTTCACCTCTAGTATGCGTGACGATACCTAATATTTGTGATGCAAAGGTGCATCTGGCATTAACATTCAAATGTATGTGTAGCACCCTCCTAGGTAGGTGCTAGGTTAAAGCATTTTTGGCTCTTTCTACTTATCAGGGGAGCCTGATCTATTAGGTTGCCTGTTACATGTTACCAGGTGTGATTCACTTTGTCTGAGGGAGTGTCTCCTTTGTATCCAATAAGGGAGCTTGTTGGACAGTGTAGGAAACCCAGCCAGTGACACATTGGCTTTTGTGGGAGTCTCAGTGGGTAGGCACTGTTGCAGTGCATCCTGGGATTTCTCATAAAATCCGGGGGGACATGTGATAGGGCATCTTTGGTGGGAAGCAGAGTCCCAGGAGAAGGATGACGGCATGTCTCTCCTCCTGCTGTGTGAAGAAAGTGGTCTTAGGCAGTTGGCCTAGTGAACCAGGTGTGGAGCTGAGTCGCAGTGGATCCAGTACAGCTGACAGTGGAGCTGCTGGCAGAATCTTCTGGGAAAAACAGTGTCCATGGGTACCAGGGGACTTGCCAAAGGGTCTGCTCAGAAAGGGAAACCACTCCAGTGAAGTCGGAGGATCAAGGCGGTAGCTCACACAGAGTGTCACAGTAAAGGGGGTGCTGTGTAGAACCCTGAAGAATAGGGATAAAGGGGGTGCCAAGTAGGACCCTGAAGAGTTATCCACAATACAGTGCAGTTCATTTAATTCTTCTTCACTATAGTGGCAAGGTGAAGCAGCGGCCTTGCCACATTCAGCTAATCAGAAAGTCCCAGCAATTGGGCATAGTTATTCAGTTGGAGTATGCCACCCATCCCTTCTCCTATCCCAGTTCTTAAATAAATCAACAAAAACCCAAAACCCCTGGACTGTTTTCTTACTGAGCCAAGCACTTAGAATATGCTATTTTGTTGAGTTGTTGCTATGGGTAACCCAGGGGAATCTATAACCAGCAGCTACATTTGTGTATACAGTATGAGAGCGGGTGTTTTAAAATTTTCAGTTTTTTACTGCTCATTTACACATGTAGTGCCCTCCACGTTGGATCACTCTTCAGAGAGCATTTAACAGGGTGGTGGGGGGAGAAGGTGCTATGTCACCTCCTAATGGTTTCATTTAACCCTGTAAATGCTGCACTACCACTCCAAAATCATGTACATTGCATATTGCATGTGAGTGCAGGGCAGTTGCAGTGCAACCCCATTGACTTGCATTGGTTACGTTTGTGGTGGTAACGCCCACTGAATGCGACATACTGTTTAATTCTTGCCACAATTGCAGCATGTGTACAGCCCTAAGCAGCTGTTGCTGGAAGGGGTTTAAAACCTGGGACCGACCCTCTGTACTTGTGCGGCTGTTCTCTCTAGACGGAACATCTCACCTCCACACTCGCCTATGTTCCCAGTCCTGGGCAACCCAGCTTTACCCCCGGGTTGTGAAGGGGGCAGGTTCAGGGACCTGTTAGAAGAAATACACTTTCAAGCCTCGCACTTTCTTATCTCCGGTGCCTGGCCAACCCTCTCGCTCCTGACGGGGCCTCGGGGACTGTTTTCCCTCTCTCGCTGACAAGCCCTGCAGCTTACACATTTCCTGCGTAGCTTAGGACCCCCCCTCGCTATTCAATAGGGTTCGGACACTTTTCGAGGACCTGCTCTCGGGGGGGGGGGGGACCCCCTTCCTCATGCGCGCTCTCAGATGTGCACTCTACTTTCCTCGCCCCTGGAGGATTTTATCCTCCCAGGTGTCCTGAAATGGGAGGGAGAGCTGAATAGGACCTTTTCTGTGGCCCAGAGATTAAATATTATGCAGTTCGCACTCGGATCTTCGATCTGTACCCGTGTTCAAGAAACGAACTACAAGTTGCTCACGCACTGGTAAGACACCCTTATGAAACTCAAGCATTTCTTCCCTGAAGCATCAGACAGGTGCTGGCGGTGTCTTAGGGAACAGGGCACGTTACTGCACATCTTTTGGGGCTGCTCCAAGCTCCGGAACTTTAGGCAAGAGGTGCGGAGAATTGCTTAAAAGAACAGAATACCCAATTCCAGATGACCCGGCCTTCTTTTCACTACACTGTTCCAGTATCCCACCTAAACAATACAAAAAATCAGTCCTCCACCATCATTTTAATGCTGCCAAGGCCTGTATTGACCTTTGTTGGAAAGACTCGGCTCCACCCTCGCTCTCGCTGTGGTTGAACAAGGTGAAAACGATCAATACATTTGAGGACCTGGGGCTGTCTTCGCAGGGCAGGAGAGAACAATACTCTAAAACTTGGGACTGCTGGAATATGTTTGCATTTTTGGACGAAGGGCAGGCTCTGCATGATGTAACCCCTGGCAGTTGAGCCTGAGGCCTGGTTCCCCGCACGGGTTTCCTTACTCCTTCTTCTCTTCTCTCTCTCCTTCTGCTTTTCCACCCCCCCCTTTCTCTCTCGTCCTCCCCTCCCCTCTCCTTCCCCTCCTCCCACTCTTCCCCCCCCCTACTGTTTTAAAAATAAGACCTCCATTTACACACTCCGGATTGAACTTTCTTTAATTTGTATTACAACACATGCATGACCTAAGGTTTATGTTTCCACATTGTCTGACCTGGACAGACTGTTGATAGCAATAATCCTTTTCATCCTGATTTTGAGTTAGATATCACGTTATTCATTGCTGTAATATTGCTGCTTTCATTTTACAACTGTTTCTTTTGGACCTTATCAACGGCCCAGTTGAGTGTTGTTTATGTGTCTTATTGATTAAATAAAGAATTTGAAAAAAAAGAAGAGACGATGTACCAAATATGGTGGCAGTGTCTTAAGGTAAGGCAAAACTGGTTTAGGCTGTATAATTTCATCTACACTCTCACCTAAGTAAACTTTGTCAAATCCCCAAGACAGGCTTTAATGGGCTGCAAGGTGGAGACAGCCTCGAGACCCCAGAGACGTCTCATAGCCTTTAGATTCATGTCAGAAAAAATTATCGCAAAATTTTGGAAATCGTCCATCTTGCCATTCAAACAACTCAAGAACAAACTTTCCTGGATTATGATTAATGAGAGCCTGTCAGTGATCTTGAATGATAAAATGTGAATGTTTGAAAAGGTTTGGGACCCATGGGTCAAGTACCTGACTGGAGACCCTCGATCCATACCTGATTTAGGCAGCTTCAGGATGGTGGGTTTTGACGTGTGAGCTTCAGGATGGTGGGTTTTGACGTGTGAGGTCATACCCTACTTTCCCTCTCAACCTTTCCCCTCTCCTCTTTCTCTCTTCTCAATCTTTGCTATTATATCTCTTGGGTCTTCTCGCTTATTCCCTATAAAACTACAGTAGATAAGTGACTACTTCCTCAGAGTAAAGACTGGTTACTGGGTGAAGAGGGATGCGGCTTCCTTTTCCTGGAGGTATAGGCCCCCTCCCACGAATGTATACAACTATAGCTGGGCGCATCTCCTTTACTAATAATAAAACAGAAAAACACAGCGCTTGCAGAAAATATAAAATGCCTAAAATGACTAAATAATTAAGATCCACAAAATTGGGAATGCAAATTTCCTGTGCACAAAGTGCAAGGTGTAACCAAACAAATAAATGGAAGTGCTGGAATCAAAAGTATATAGTGCCTGAAATAACAAAATTCATAGTAAAGTCCATGAAAATTATATATAAAAGTTCAAAGTTCATGTGCACAAAGTGCAAAATATAAATAAAAGTGCTGGTAGTGCAAGAAAATTGTGCAAATGCAATAATAAGGTGCTCCTGTGTAAGTGCTGGGGTGCTCCTAGAATAATCACTGGTGTCAGGTGACTTGGTCCTCTTCAGAAAACCTACTCACCAGAGAGGATGGACCCTTGTCAGGGGTCAAAAAAAGGCTTGTATTCCCCCTGACAAGGGTCCATCCTCTCTGGTGAGTAGGTTTTCTGAAGGGGACCAAGGCACCAGTGATTATTCTAGGACAGTGTTGCCAACCGTCCGTATATTTACGGATAGCCCGTAAAATTAGGGCACTTTTCTCCTGCCCGTAAATGCCCATAGCAGGAAAAAGGTGCCCGTTAAAAAGATGGCTGCGGAGAGACAAACTGACTGCGCATGCGTGGAGTGCACCTCTCGGTCACTCACACTCAGTCAGTCTCATCATGTCTCCTCCCCCGCCTGTGCCCTGCCCACATGGCCCACCCAGAATTTTCCCACCACTGCCGCCGCTACCTCCCCAGCCTATAAACAGCCCAGGACCGAGCGGGTGGCGCTGGGGGACCGCGCGCGAGCAAGCCAGGAGGAAGGAGACTGCCGGAGGTGGACGATGGAGGAGTCTGACTCCCGACGACCGGACCGACCAGTAACAGAAAACAATGCAGAAAGTGAAGTAAGCACAAGCTGCCGATTAAATCTGATTGGTTGCTGCAGGTTACTGTTGTCACTTACCCCAAGGGTGGCTTTCTTGACATCTGTCACGTCAAGCAGCTGATGGGGAGAGCCGGATTGGTAGTTGAAGAAGTAAAGTGCGAGTTGGGCTGCATGTCGGGCTACTCTGTTATTAGTGGGGATGTCGGAGGGGGGCTGATCCTGGGAGGGGGCAGCATGGATGGCGAAGGCACTCCTCCTCTCTCCTTCCTTCAGGGTTGGTAACTCACTTAGTGGTGCGGCAACGGTACATAGAAAATATATGGAGGACTAATAGTGCATTACCTTTTTCATAAGGAGTTTATTAAACAGATTGCACTTTCATATGGGTAGATGTTACAAGCGGGAATCGTCAATAATTCGGGCAGAGGATCTCTGTTTCAACTCGTGTCCGGCTGCAGCACGGACCTCCGAGTGACGCAATAACGGCACGCCTCCCTCCTGACGCGTTTCCTCCAATAGGGCTTTGACTGAGAATGGGAGATCTCCATACATCTACCCATCTGTTGATTTAAGGCTGTTTTCCCTCTTTTATTTGGTAAGAGGCTCTTATTGCTTGTTTGCACTTGGGGGTGCGCACGTTTGCTGGTGTTCATAAGAAATATACGAGGCATCTTCACAGGAATTAAATTTTTTGGGCACTTACCTTTATTTCCGCCGGGTAAGGAGGCATTTCACCAGGTGGAGGGATCATTCATCACCTTATTGATTTAATATTGGACTTTTCACCAGAACACGTTCTGTCTACTATATTCTAATCAAAAGGATTGGAAATTGGACTTTGTTTTCACTATATTACACATGGGTTGGTTGCAATCCAAACCCTAGGACTGTTCACTATTAGCACTGTTCCATATATGATTTTTTACACACACATATGGTTGAACACTGTTTATTTATTCATGTGTTAATTGCTTTGGCTATACACCTTAATCACACATTTTTTGAAATATTGTGTTCAGGAATACACGTTTATATTTTTATAACTTTTTTGTTTCACATTGGAAAGCGCACTATTACACTTAAACATCTATTCACATATTTTTTCTGGTAGCAGCTTTTCACAAATCAGCGCACCCTTCTCTATAACATACTTTATTGCATCATGTTTTGTGATATTCATGAGAGACATAGGGCACTGAGGACAGCCTGTTTCACAGTCTATGACAAGCTCGTTTGGTGACGGGTCTGTCTGTCACCACACACTCCACACAGTTACCTTCTAGCTGTAAGAAGACACACTTTTGGGTAATACACACACACAACCACTACTGTATTAAAGCTGAATTCGCAGGAGAGGCTATAACGCACTACGTATGACCCATTTACTGTCAAAAGGTTAAAGTGTTTTCTTCTAAGGTTATCATGATCAAGAGCATGCAATAGAATTCACAGGACAGGAAAAAAAAAAGGTTAATATATTCATATATACTAATTATATACCATTGCCAATGCTCCTACATCACAAAAAAAACCTGCTCTTTCATTTCCAGTAATTCATGCAAGGTAGTGAGAAAATAAATGGAATTGATAAGAAGCCTGAAAAAAGTCCATTGTGGGCAGGCCCAGCCCCCCACCCTGACCCCATTCAGTCCACTCCACTCTAGTCGTAGTCCAGTCAGAGCCAGCAGGTCAAAAATGACAAACATTCTTTTACCTTGAAATCTCCCCCAAATCACACTGTTAATTTAATATTGTATTTGTTTGCAGCATAAAGACTGAAATTTGCACTTAAAAATGTAATTTTGTACATTTTTGAAAATGCCAGTAAAAAATTTGCTCTGTCCGTAAATTTTGGGTGTTGCGTCAGTGATTTTTAATGTGACGGGTTGGCACATCTTCTTGGAGCACCTTAGCACTTACACAGGAGCACCTTATTATTGCATTTGCACAATTTTCTTGCACTACCAGCACTTTTATTTATATTTTGCACTTTGTGCACATGAACTTTGAACGTTTATATATACTTTTTGTGGACTTTACTATGAATTTGGTTATTTCAGGCACTATATACTTTTGATTCCAGCACTTCCGTTTATTTGTTTGGTTACACCTTGCACTTTGTGCACAGGAAATTTGCATTCCCAATTTTGTGGATCTTAATTATTTAGTCATTTTAGGCATTTTATATTTTCTGCAAGCGCTGTGTTTTTCTGTTTTATTATTTTGTCTAAGTTTTTACCTGGTGAGCAGCAGCTGCACCACACCTATCTATTTACATTATAATATTTGATATTATATTTATTTAAGCGCGGGTTTAAATCATTACATCGCATCTCCTTTACTGTATAACCGACCTGAGATGAGCCTTTTTTATGTAACATTTATAGTTTGAACGAATTTTGAAGTTAGCCCACACTCATAGTACAATCTATACTGACTGTGAAGATTTTTATTACAAAGAACGCCCTTTTTTCATATATTCCTTTATGTTTAAAAATGTATTTTGCCCATTCAGTATGTATTTTACACTATGTAAAATACGTATTCTCTGTCGTATATTATGTATTCTTTCTTGTGAAATGCTTCGAAAAAACATTTAACCACTTGCCGACCGCAGCACGACTATTTACTGCGGCGGTCAGCCCCTCACAGGCAAAGCGACGTAGGACTATGTCGCTAGCCTGTGAGGCTCTAGGGAGCGAGCGCGCCGCCGGAGGCGCGCTCCCACTCCTGCTCGCCCACGGACCCCCCCGCGCATGTGCCCGGCGGACCCGATGTCCGCCTGGCACTCGCGATTGTCCGTTACAGCGGGAGAAAGGCAGGCAGCTAATGTAAACAAAGCCGCCTGTCATTCTTCCCTGTGTAAGAATGGAGATCATACGGTTCTGCTATGTAGGACCGTTAATCTCTGTTCTTACACCAGTAGCCACATCCAATCACAGTTAGAAGCACGCCCCTAGGGACACACTTAACCCCTCCCTCTCAAAAAAAAGTTAACTCCTTCCCTGCCAGTGTCATTTTTACAGTAACCGTGCATATGTATAGCACTGATTACTGTAGTAATGTCACTGGTAACCCCAAAAGTGTCAAAAATGTCAGTCAAGCGTCCGATCTGTCCGCCGCAATGTCACAGTCCCGCAAAAAAATTTGCAGATCGCCGCCATTATTCAATTAAAAAACAACAAAAATGACAAAAAATTTTCCCTTAGTTAGTAAACGCAATAACTTTTGCGCAAACCAATGAAAATACGCTTTTTGCAATTTTTTTTACCAAACATATGTATTATAAAACAAATTGGCCTAAAATGTTAAAAAATTTAGATGTTTGCATTTTTTTTTGGAATTTCATATAAAAAAATTTGAAAAATATTGTTATTTTTGCAAAATTGACGCTCTGTTTTTGTTTATAGTGCATGATCGAAAAATCGCACAGGTGATCAAATACCACCAAAAGAAAGCTCTGTTTGTGGGAAAAAAAGGATGTCAAATTTGTTTAGGTACAGCGTCTCACGACCGCGCAATTGTCCGTTAAAATCACGCAGTGCTGAATTGCAAAATAGGCCCTAGTCAGGAAGGGGGTAAAATCTTCCGGGGCTTAAGTGGTTAAACAGAACAAGCTGAAGTTAGAAGCTGATTGGTTACCATGCATAGCTGCACCAGATTCGGAGTGCCCCAGTTCTAGTAAATCTCCCCCAATGACAGGCCATTCTTCAAGTTTTCCATTGATGCCACTATTGGCTAGCCAGATGGAACTGTTTGATTTTTGTGGACCTTGGGTAAATGGCAAAAAAATGGCATGTTGTAGTATTCCTGGCTTAGGAACATAGGAGAGCCTTTCAAATAATCTCCTTGATCTTGGAAAACAATTCCATCCCCCTTTTTGAGGTATTTTTTATTGTTCCTTGGTATATAATAAGTACAGAAAAGGCAGTACCATGTAACTACTACTCCTTTGCCACAAAAAAAAAAGTATAAAAGTGAAAGTGATATAACCATAAAATCTAAGTCCATATTGGGACTATTTGAGACCAAAACATTTGCATCATGATTTCACCAGGTCTCTCTTTTCATTTCAATAAGTTTTTATTGAGTTTAAAAAAGTATAAACTGTACACCAGCCGATGTTTACATATAAACAAGGGCACATGTAAAGGGCAAAAGGGTGTAAAATAAAAGTAAAACTAACAGTATTGGCATCTCTTACATCCTTAACAAAGAGGTATGTATTAGAAGCAGAGATTAAACATAAAACATAAGATATAACCTACCGTAGTAGAACTACACAGTCAATTATATTGTCTATGACATGTTAGTCTTGGGGTATATATTTTTAGGTAGGTTTTTAAGGGAGCTGGTTCTGCACATACCAGTCGAGCCATGTCCTCCTAGATGAACTAACTACCTGATATTTGCCAATAGATGATGCAAATAATAGTTTGTATGTGGAATGAGTGTGAGTTATTTGAATCACCTCTTTGATGGATGGCATATGGGGATCTCTACCATGTTTGACTAACGACAGACGGGCTGCCAGCAGTATATGAATTATTGGACCTCTTACTTTGAGTGGCACTTTTATCCAATCCTAAGGAGAATAAAGATGTACCTGGGGAAACAGGGATTGTGAAGCTGTAAACTGATTGATCAAGTGGAATATTGCTAGCCAAAGGGATGATACCGATGGGCAGGACCATAATATATGGTGTAGAGTACCCACAGCCCCACACTTTCTCCAGCATGTAGATGGTGAGTGTGGTGAGAATTTTGAAATCCTTTTTGGTGTCAAGTACCAGCGCAGTAGGATCTTTTGTGTAAGCTCCCACAGGCTCTTATTTTTTGTGGCAGCATAGGTGGAACTGGGTGTTGTTTGCCATTGCCCAGGATTGTAATCCGTTCCTAAATTATGTTTCGAGGCTTTAAAGGGTGAAGATTTGTCAAAATTTATCTTTAGTATTATGCACACTATACATTAAGGAAAGGCCTTTGGTTTTGTAATTACTGTAGGTTGCTTGAAAAACGGAACTATCCACTAGGATGCGGGAAAATGTACAATTTGTAGATACCTATGACAGCCATGAGAGGACAACCCATACTCTAGTTGTAAAGCTCTAAATGTTTTAATGGCTGGTCCCACACAAGGTCTCTTTTTCCAGATAGAGCCCCCTTCATTGTCCCAACAACTTTTTAACACCCCAGATCTTTAATCCCCTAAAATGTTTGTTGTTGTAATGAACAACGACTTTTTGTGACACATTGTGACCCTTAAATCCTCTCCTAATATTGTAAACCTCTTCCCTGAGTCTGGTCACTAATTTCTTGGTGGTCCCTAAATACTGGAAGCTACAAGGATATTGAAGCAAATATACCATGTGATATGAACTGTTTAATGGTGACCTTTTTTTTTTTTTTTATTACTATAAGTAATAAAATCTTTCTTTCTCTTATAATTCTTGAAAACTGTTTTGCAGACATAACAACAACCACACACCCACACATATAGAAACGCTTGAGGTCTAAAGATGCTGGTTTATGATCACCACCCACCCTGTAGTTGGATTATTCTTGGTGCATCCTACCTATTGGCTGGGGCTCCATTATTCTATCTTGTCCAGCAGTTTCAGGGGTTCCTCTGATTGTCCAAGGTCATCTACTGTATTACCTCCTCAACCACTGCCTGGGGATATCCTATAGTCCTAAATAAATTAACAAGGATTCAATATTCAGTTTCTGCACTGACCAGGTCTTGGTCTAATACTATTATTTCTAGATTATTCAACTTGGTTGAAATTAGGTAGAGTCATCTTTGTTATTGATGACTGGCCCATCTGCTTGTATATTTTCCCAGGAATGTTTTTTCCTGCATTTGTTTTCTTTCTTCGGACCTCGTCTTTTTTCTTTTAATTGCTCCTGTCTGCAGAGGAGGAGGATAGGCTTGAGTGGGGGGTACTAGGAAATACAGTCCAGTGCAGCTGTTAGTCAACACTTTCAGAGACAATATACCGTAAGCTTGATCCTCAGTAAAGTGCCAGAGATGAAAAGGAAGTTTAAAGTTTTCGTTGAGGCTTACGCCTTATATATATATATATACTTTTTGATGCCCAGTGCATTGAATAAGGACTATTGATTCTGATAGAGAATGACCACTATTTGGTTGCACAGGAGGACACTGATCTCATGATAAGTACTGTGCACTAATGATCAACATCCTTGTAGCCAAGATGAGGCTAGGACCAAGACCCCTGGGACAGAGATAATGTGCCAGCTGGGCTATCGTTATTTGTTCTGTTCCCCCTTTGATAACAAGGACTCGGATTCCCAACACAACAGACAAATGTCTCTGATGCATCTATTTCCAGTATATCTCTGTTGCGGCCCTTTTCAGGTTGCTGAGCCCTTTGATGTACTGTATTACTAAAACCGAAGGATGATGTAATTGGATCATTTCTCATCTGGTTCCTCAGCACATACAAAAATACAAATATATCTAAAACCAAAATTAATGTTAATATATTACAATGTTATCCGCTGTGCATGTTTACTCACTGGTACATAATGCTTAACCTTCCTAGCGGTATTCCCGAGTGTGGCTTGGGGTTAAATTTCAGTGCCAAAAGCGGTAACCCCGAGCCACACTCGGGGTACCGCTAGGAAGATCGCTGGATCCTGGTAGAGGGGTTACTTACCTTGTCACCGGGATCCAGCGATGTATCCCAGCGGTGTGTGGTGGTGGATCTTCCTCCGGATCCTCTGTGTGCCCTGGCTTCCGTCTCCTGCGACGTGACGTTCGCAGGGGGGTGGAACCGGCGGCAAATTCAAATGTAAAACACACCAAACACACTGATACATTGCAAAATAAAAAAAAATTCACATTAATTTGCCCCGAGTGTCCTTTTCTGCAGTTTTACTGTACTTTTTTATGTGTATATATATATATATATATATATATATATGTGTGTATATATATATATATATATATATATATATATATATATATATATATATATATATATATGTACAGTGCCTTGCGAAAGTATTCGGCCCCCTTGAACTTTGCGACCTTTTGCCACATTTCAGGCTTCAAACATAAAGATATAAAACTGTAATTTTTTGTGAAGAATCAACAACAAGTGGGACACAATCATGAAGTGGAACGAAATTTATTGGATATTTCAAACTTTGTTAACAAATAAAAAACTGAAAAATTGGGCATGCAAAATTATTCAGCCCCTTAACTTTCAGTGCAGCAAACTCTCTCCAGAAGTTCAGTGTGGATTTTTGAATGATCCAATGTTGACCTAAATGACTAATGATGATAAATAGAATCCACCTGTGTGTAATCAAGTCTCCTTATAAATGCACCTGCACTGTGATAGTCTCAGAGGTCCGTTTAAAGCGCAGAAAGCATCATGAAGAACAAGGAACACACCAGGCAGGTCCGAGATACTGTTGTGGAGAAGTTTAAAGCCGCATTTGGATACAAAAAGATTTCCCAAGCTTTAAACATCCCAAGGAGCACTGTGCAAGCGATAATATTGAAATGGAAGGAGTATCAGACCACTGCAAATCTACGAAGACCTGGCCGTCCCTCTAAACTTTCAGCTCATACAAGGAGAAGACTGATCAGAGATGCAGCCAAGAGGCCCATGATCACTCTGAATGAACTGCAGAGATCTACAGCTGAGGGGGGAGAATCTGTCCATAGGACAATAATCAGTTGTATACTGCACAAATCTGGCCTTTATGGAAGAGTGGCAAGAAGAAAGCCATTTCTTAAAGATATCCATAAAAAGTGTCGTTTAAAGTTTGCCACAAGCCACCTGGGAGACAAACCAAACATGTGGAAGAAGGTGCTCTGGTCAGATGAAACCAAATCGAACTTTTTGGCAACAATACAAAACGTTATGTTTGGCGTAAAAGCAACACAGCTCATCACCCTGAACACACCATCCCCACTGTCAAACATGGGGGTGGCAGCATCATGGTTTGGGTCTGCTTTTCTTCAACAGGGACAGGGAAGATGGTAAAATTGATGGGAAGATGGATGGAGCCAAATACAGGACCATTCTGGAAGAAAACCTGATGGAGTCTGCAAAAGACCGGAGACTGGGACGGAGATTTGTCTTCCAACAAGACAATTATCCAAAACATAAAGCAAAATCTACAATGGAATGGTTCACAAATAAACATATCCAGGTGTTAGAATGGCCAAGTCAAAGTCCAGACCTGAATCCAATTGAGAATTTGTGGAAAGAACTGAAAACTGCTGTTCACAAACGCTCTCCATCCAACCTCACTGAGCTCAAGCTTTTTGCAAGGAGGAATGGGCAACGCTTTAGTCTCTCGATGTGCAAAACTGATAGAGACATACCCCAAGCGACTTACAGCAGTAATCGCAGCAAAAAGTGGCTCTACACAGTATTAACTTAAGGGGGCTGAATAATTTTGCACGCCCAATTTTTCAGTTTTTTATTTGTTAAAAAAGTTTGAAATATCCAATAAATTTCGTTCCACTACATGATTGTGTCCCACTTGTTGTTGATTCTTCATAAAAAATTACAGTTTTATATCTTTATGTTTGAAGCCTGAAATGTGGCAAAAGGTTGCAAAGCTCAAGGGGGCCGAATATTTTCGCAAGGCACTGTGTATATATATATATATATATATATATATGTGTGTGTGTGTATATATATATATATATATATATATATATATATATATAATGTATACATACTGTGACAGGAAGTCAGGTAAATCTGGGAATGTAGTCACTGAGAGGAGACACATTCCCACCTGTTTTGAAAAGTTCACTGATACTATAGGGTGTTGGCTGCAAAAAGAGCCAGCAGGAAGTTGAAAACCATTCAGCTGTTCAGAATGAGGGAGTTAAGGCTCTATAATTTGTTCAGAGAAAGTCCTATTGATTGCTGCCTCCTGTCGCCGTGTGGGCTGGGAGAGGAAGGCAGACATACGTGTACCTCCCGACGCCGTGTGGGCATGGGAGAAGGACTGCTGCCTCCTGTCGCCGTGTGGGCTGGGAGAGGGGGACAGTCGGATGTGTGCCTCCCGACAAGCTGGTGAGCATGGGAGAAGACCCCCTACAGCGATGTGAAGCTAAGGAGGGTAACCACGAGTGAAGACGTCTAAAAGGTGAGAAGACAAAGTGTTCCATGTGAAGAGTGTGAAGAGTAAAGGGACCTGTTAAATGAACTGTGTTCAATGTGAAGAATCTGAAGAGTAAAGGATCCTGTTATAAATGAACATGTGCTGTGTGAAAGAAAACAAAGGGACATGTTCAATGGACAATGTTTGTGCTGTGTGAAAAGCAAACAAATGGACATTTGAGTGTCTGCTGTAGGATCAGCAGTGTCGGCCCAACAGTAGGTTGGGAAGACTTCTTAGGTAGGTTCCAGCGTGAGAAGGTAGCCGCCCACAGAGGCAAGGATTTATTTTGTCTTTTATTTTATTTTGATGTTTTTGCTGCATGCACTGGTATGAAGAAAATTGACCTAATAAACCAAACTATTGTTTTCAACCTCTGCTCGGCTATCTCTCTGTGAAAACGCACCCCCAAAGGGGTCACCCATACGCCTACCACCGAGCTAATCCCTTACATATGGTGGAGGTATGCAGTGGGCATAAGCAGAGATCCCTGCAAGGAAGTGCAAATGTTTGATGAACTTTGTCTGGTGCATGAGATTTCACAATCTATGTGTGCAGGAGAGAAGATCCTGACAGAAAAAAAAAAAGTGTTTTAAAGAGACAGCGGTCTCAAAATTATTTGATGAACTTTGTTGTGTCTGGTGCAAGTGACTGCACAAACTGTGTGCGCAGGAAAAGAGATCTTGCAAGAGAGAGAAAAACTACATGTGTTAAAGAGACAGTGGTCTCAAATTTTGTTTGCTGGACTGTGAAAAATTTGTTTGTGGAGTTATTGAAGATGGGGCGATCCAAACGCCTGAAAAATGCAAAGATAGATGAAATGAGAGACCGGATTCTATGGATGGAGGGGATGCTACCGTCTGAACCAGCCCCATCCATGCCTAAAGAGAGTCTACTAAAGAGGAAGGGTGTTGTCCCTAGCAACACTGATGAAACTGCTATGGAGACGCAGTGTGCTCAGATGAAAAGTAAACTCAAAATGGAGGAGATGTTGAAACAACTGATTATATCAAATACAGCTCAACAGCAGGCAAATGCAGCTCAACAGCAGGCAAATGCGGATTTTCAGCAGAGCTTTGCAGCTCAACAAAAGGCTCACCAAGAGAGCATGGCAGGCTGGAAACAGAGACGCCAGCAGCCAATGGAGGCCATCGGTTTGGAGAAAACTGAGTATGTGTGCAGGGCTGAGTTGGATGCCTTGCAACGGAAAATGGAAGAAAAGGAACAAGCCTTGGAATTGCTTAAAATGGAGCATAGAAACTTGCAGGAAATGAATGAACTACTCAAGTCCCATGTGTCACAGTGGGAAGAATCCACTGCTCGTCTTTTGGTCGAGTTGCAAAAACGCAGAGAGACTATAATGGAGAAAGATACCATCCTCATGGAAAAGGAAAGTGAAATTCAGACTTTGCAGAAGCAAAGTATGGCTGATATGTTGGAGTTGCGTAATCAGCTGGAAAAAAGTCTTCAGTCTTTGGGAGCTACAAAAATAGACCTGCAGGAGTCGCAGGAACAGAATGTCGCTCTGAAAACGACATTGTCTCTCAGCGACAACGAGAAAAGTGAAAGAGAGGCTAAATTACTGAGTACTGTGTATGAGCTCACCACTTTGAGCAATGTGGTAGATGAATTACGTGCAGACTGTGAAAGTTGGAAAGGTGAAGCCCAACGTTTCCAGCAGCAGTTAAAGGAGAAAGAAGCCTGTGTGGCAGAATTACATTGTTATTCCCAGATGCTAGCCAATGAGGTGAAGGCTCTTATGCAGGGAAAAGGAGATTCTGAACACAAGAGAAAAAAAGTAGAGGCACAGCTTCTGGAATCGCAAGTCAAGGTGTCAGAAGGTGACCGAGTGTGTGCTAAGCTGTCAGAGAAGGCAACCCGATTGCAGGTTGAGTTGGACAGTGTCACAAATCAGCTTTCTCAAGCAGACAGCAAATCTAGAGAAATTGCGGAAGATTTTTCTATCTTGGAATCGCAGCTGCAAGACACGCAGGAACTCTTACAGGAAGAGAGGTGTCAAAGGCTGAGTTTTAGCACAAAGCTCAAACAAATGGAAGATGAGAAAAATGGCTTCCTGGAACAATTAAAAGAGGAGGCGGAAGCAAAGAAAAACCTATCAGAGCAAGTCGCAACATTGCAAGCTCAGATAGCGGATATGAAAAAACGCATGGAAGAAAGCGTTGGTTCATTAGAGTGTGTTGAAGATGTGAAAAAGAAGCTTGATCAGATGCTTGGTGAGGAGAAGACTGTGTCTGCAAAATATGCAGAAGAACGCGACCGCGCAGAAGCGGAGGCGCGTGATAACGAGAGCAAAGCCCTGTTCTTGGCTCGCTCCTTGGAGGAAGCTCTAGAGTGTAAAGTTGAACTAGAAAGAGTTAACCAACAGCTGTGTACAGAAATGGAAGATTTGGTCCGCTCCAAGGATGATGTTGTGAAAAGCGTTCAGGAGCTAGAAAAGTCTAAGCGAGCCTTAGAACAGCAAGTAGAAGAGATGAAGATTCCGTTGCAGGAACTGGAAGAGGAATTACAGGCAACAGAGGATCTGTCCCAAAGAGGGGATAGTGTGCCTGATGCAGTTTTTAAAAGGATCAGAGTTTTGGGGTCTGTCCTGAGTGAGCCTCAGAAATGTGATGACATGTGGCTTGAATCACCCCTGTGGAATAAACCGTTCCTTCAAAAACTTCAGCAAACAAAGGAGCTGTGTAAGAAATGTGATGTTTTCTCAGTTCAGGCTGAAAACCTAGTGGAGAAAACTAAGGCTGTTGGTGAAAACGTGAAGCAAATGAATAAGTGCCTTTCAGGGAGTGTTTCCAAAATGGAACTGGTGAAAGACGGGTGTCAGAAGTTTGATCGTGATCTTGAGATGCATTCCATGTGGAATTCAGATAGAGAAAAAGAACTAGGTGACCTTGAGCGGTCAAATAGTTCAGCAGAAAGTGCATTGAAGAAACCTGTAAAAGAATGTGTTGCAGTTCCATGCTTCTTCACTGATGCAGAGAGGAGGTCTATAATGGATACCACCCAGATCGCTGGGTTCAACTGTGTTGTTGCCTTTGACCCCTATGTTGGTGGAAGGAAAGTTGATAATGTTCTGATTGGCTACTTCTGTGAAGAGTTGGGCAAGAAATATAAACTGGATATCAAATCAAATAGTAGGCCTTTACTGCGACTCGCTCAGGAGGGCGAAATATTTAAGAAGTTGATGAGTGCAAATGCTTCAGATCTGCCTCTGAATATAACATGTTTGGTGAATGATATTGATGTCTCTGGAAAAAGGAACAGGGGTCACTTTGAAGAAATGGGTGACAGCCTGGTGTTGCAAATGAAAAATCCTCTGCACAGCATCTTAGAGCAAGCTAAACTCAAGAAACAAAGAGTCAATGATTGTGTACAGCTGTATGGAGAAGCAACTCCAGTCACAGAGGGACGTCAAGAGTCCCTACTTGGAACAAAGCTTAGTGAAGCAGAGGTTCTCAAAGTTTTGTGGAAAACCTTTATGGATTGCAGAGAGAGGCGGCTCAAGAATGTTGAAGACATTAAGACTAGCACAATTGAGTTGCCTATGGATCACGGTCCTCCATGGTGGATTGGACAGACGGTTATGAGGGACAAGCTGTCTGACATTTATGAGAAAGCTGTCAATGAAGATGACAGAAACGAGAAGGAGCAAAATTATGCCAAAAATGCAGTTGAAGAATGTGTATATGAGATGAGAGACAAACTGTGTGGCATTTATGAGAAATCTGTCAGTGAAGATGACAGAAACAGTTTCATCCGGAAGCTTGAGGATAATAGGAGGCTTATCAGTGAGTCAGCAGTGCCTGACACATGCGTGCCTGGAAATATGTGTCCCAACCCTAGGGTTGAAACAAGAGGGGGGGGTATGTGACAGGAAGTCAGGTAAATCTGGGAATGTAGTCACTGAGAGGAGACACATTCCCACCTGCTTTGAAAAGTTCACTGATACTATAGGGTGTTGGCTGCAAAAAGAGCCAGCAGGAAGTTGAAAACCATTCAGCTGTTCAGAATGAGGGAGTTAAGGCTCTATAATTTGTTCAGAGAAAGTCCTATTGATTGCTGCCTCCTGTCGCCGTGTGGGCTGGGAGAGGAAGGCAGACATACGTGTACCTCCCGACGCCGTGTGGGCATGGGAGAAGGACTGCTGCCTCCTGTCGCCATGTGGGCTGGGAGAGGGGGACAGTCGGATGTGTGCCTCCCGACAAGCTGGTGAGCATGGGAGAAGACCCCCTACAGCGATGTGAAGCTAAGGAGGGTAACCACGAGTGAAGACGTCTAAAAGGTGAGAAGACAAAGTGTTCCATGTGAAGAGTGTGAAGAGTAAAGGGACCTGTTAAATGAACTGTGTTCAATGTGAAGAATCTGAAGAGTAAAGGATCCTGTTATAAATGAACATGTGCTGTGTGAAAGAAAACAAAGGGACATGTTCAATGGACAATGTTTGTGCTGTGTGAAAAGCAAACAAATGGACATTTGAGTGTCTGCTGTAGGATCAGCAGTGTCGGCCCAACAGTAGGTTGGGAAGACTTCTTAGGTAGGTTCCAGCGTGAGAAGGTAGCCGCCCACAGAGGCAAGGATTTATTTTGTCTTTTATTTTATTTTGATGTTTTTGCTGCATGCACTGGTATGAAGAAAATTGACCTAATAAACCAAACTATTGTTTTCAACCTCTGCTCGGCTATCTCTCTGTGAAAACGCACCCCCAAAGGGGTCACCCATACGCCTACCACCGAGCTAATCCCTTACAATACATACTGTACATACTTTAATTTATTTATAGTTTTTTATTATATTATAATTTATGATTTTGTGTTTTAAACTTTATCATACCCGATATGTTATAAAGAAGAGCACACAGAAAAAAAAAATCATATGTAAATAGTTGGTTTGGGCTGCTCATTCTTAAGAATTACATGCAAAATAATGGTACCGCTTTTAGCACCTAAAATCCGAAAGAATCATGCCGCCAGGGAGGTTAAGCAGGTCTGAATCAGGAAAAAAACTCCAATGATCATTTTCTGCTCTAATGCTGCAGCATTAAAGCTGAACTCTGAAAAAGTCCTCCTTTGCAACGGGGCTACTCCTGCGTTGCAAGGGTTAAATGCTCGTTTATGACTAGGGGACCGTAAAAAAGCACTTTTTCTTACCTAATCTTAGGATTCGACAGGCTCTTTTGTACTGCTAGACTGGTTCTAGCAGCCTCTTCTTCCCTATGCTTTGGAGGTCTAGGGTCCTCTGATATCATCAAGACCAATGCAGGAAACAGCCCTGCATTGGACATGAATATGCCAAGGTATAGTTTACTGCCGGAGAAGAAGGGACAACTTTTTTGTTTTTCTGAGTTCAGCTTTAAATTCCAACTCTAGGAATTAGAAAAAAAATCTTCCCATGCATTGGGCTTCCCCTAAGTCCTACTACCTGCTTCTGCGAGGTCTCTTCTCCCCAAAGTTCCAGTGTGTGGGCAATCTTTTTACATCGAGTACAATGCAGAGCAATCAACTCTGCATCATATGTGGTGTGGGCAAATTTTTGAACATGGCCATGAGCGGCTAAACTGCTTGCCGACCACATCACTTAGATGTACTGTGGCAAGACAGCCTCTCTGTGCTGGATCACGTACCTAGTACATGACCCGTACTGCCAGGCAGGGGGCATGCTCGTTCCACTGGACCGGGGATGCTGTCATTCGGTACAGCACCGATCAGTCATGATTTTTGGTCTGGAACTGCTGATCATCTGTACTGAATCCGAGATGAGCCTGTGTTTACAAAACACAGACACAGCAACTGACGTGATCTTCTCTCCTGGAGCCCTTCTCAGTTCCAGAGAGAGAAGATATCGGTCACAGTGAGTAAAGCAGCACACATACACAGTAAAACGCATAGGCATATTTTAACTCCCTGTAATAAAAATAAGCAAATATAATCATAAAATGCATTGAATAATGTCCATAAATGAATGTGAAAAATTGGATACAATGCATAAATTGGTTGATGACAGAAAGTGCACTGGTGCTTGAAAAATAATCCATAAATTGTGCATTATCTCTAAAAAGTGCAGTCGGTGCTGAAAAAGTCCATACAAAGTGCAATGTCCTTAATATAAAGTGCTTAGAGTGCTTCAAAAGTGCTGGGGTGCTTCACTCCCCTACTGTGTGCCTGCTCACCAGAGGAGATGGACCCTCAGCGATTTCCGTCTGAGGGTCAAATGAGCTGGAAACTGATATAAAAACAAAAAGATCCCCTTGATGGTAGTGCTCTGTTCCTATGATCACTTAGTGCCGATTCTTGAGCAGCTCAAAGAGAACAGATAGCCAACATAGTGAAGTTCATAATATTAATTTTATTGGCCCATAATCATAAAACGTACAGAATTTCCATATTAGAGGCGCATGTAGAAAAAACGGCTTGAAGGACTGGAGGAAAGCTCTTCCAGAAACGCTGACTCACGTGCATTCCACGGATGCCAGGAAGTGACGTCAATGGTATGACGTAACCGGAAATACGTTGACGTGTTTCGCCGCACCTACCAGGGCTTCATGTCTATTGATGACGCCCTGGTAGGTGGGGTGAAACGCATCAACGTATTTCCAGTTTCCGGTTATGCCAACCATTGACGTCACTTCCTGGCATCCGTGGAACGCAAGAGCTGCTCCGGTCCTGCACTTTCTGTCATCAATTTATTTATAAACTCTAATAATTTATTTATAACTATAATAGCATGTCCAATAGTATGGAGTTCCATACTATGCAGGGTTAGCAGGATCAGCCCCAACACCTGCCAGATTTTGCCAAATTTAGTTGCCAAAATGTTCAAATAAATGTACACTTATGAAGAGGATTCACAAGAGGATTCCGAGTATGTCAGATGAGAGCAAAGGGGAGTCCTCTCTGACAGAATCGGCCTCAGAATAGGAACCTGTAGAGAGCAGTGGAACCCCAACAGGTAGCTCTGAAGAAGGAGAAGAGTTCCCTGCTAAGGTCCGGCATACCCGACCCCATGCCCAGAGGTGCTAGAATCACATGATTATTCTCATATTCAGCGTATTAGTGCAGTACTACCTTTCGTTGCACTGGCAACAACTGCATTATCACTTGATGACGTAGCGAGTCCTATAAATGCAGTCCAAGCTGGTGAGGTGGCTAGCACTAGTAGCGTCCCACAGCGACCAAGAATTGGAACACAGGCTCGGAGAGCCCATAATGTCCGTCCACCTTTTATTGTCTAGCACCCGTTATTCCTTCATTCATTGCCCAACCTGGAATTTAGGTAGAAACTGCAAATTTAACAATTCTCTTTGATTTTTTTTTCAGTTGTTTTTCACAGAAGATCTGTATCAATTTATTGTGGACCAAAGCCGTTTATATGCTGATCAGTGTAACGCTCCGGCGTTTGTTTAGTGAACTGGATTTGCAGCTGCAGAATTTCCACTCAGTAGTCGTGTAGAGATGTGTTGAATCACCATATCCAACTCTCCAGACTCATCATTGTGGCCCAGCCTGCCTCAGCATGCAAATATACAGACACTCAGATAAGATGTTCCTGGAGTGATAGTTTGTATACGATAGTATAGAGGTGATGTGCTGAAAGGACAGGCGTGAGTAGTGATAGCAATGATAGGCACTCAGTAGTAATGTTCAGGAGTGTTAGCAGATGGCGATAGATAGTATGCAGATAGGTTAGCAATCATGTACAAATAACAGGTGGTAGGGGACAGCAGATGAAATGTACAGGAATTGCTAACTCAGTGCAAGGATATAGATGGTAGTAGACTCTAGAGCTAGCAATCTATGTAACAGTGCAGATGATAGAAATAGTAATGCATAGATAGCAACAGTCTTTAGTATGCAAGAGTAGATAGTGTAAGTTGATAAGAAGGAATCCCCTGTGGGGTACTTATAACTAGTTGGTTTAGAGAGATGAGGGGTCCGGTAATGAGATAAGGATCAGGTAGCGAGATACAGGATCAAGTAGCGAGACTCCGGTCTATCCAGATACTGGGGAAATAGCTGGAGGCTTCGGCAGCGTCAGACAAGGCTGTATAACAAGCGGTTTGCACGAACACCTTGTGAGTGAAAGCCGGCGATTGAAATAGCCGCTCAGAGCGGCGCCTAGTGATGACGTCATGCGGCTTAAAGAGATAGGCAGGTATATGCTTTCCACCTAGCTGAAAAGGTGGGATGCAATGCGGAAGAAATGGGCTGGAAGGGTACCGAAGGTACCAGAATCTTACAATCAGTACATCACCGCCAACCCAAATTCGTACCTTGCTAGACCATTCGCATAGAAACCTATCACAGTTTCTGAGTTAAACATTTTTTGGGGTCTAACCTTCAACGTGGGCATTACAAAAAAGAATGATTTGCGGTCGTATTGGTCCACAGATCCGATACATTATGCACTCATGTTCTCTGCTGCAGTGGCGAAATGCAGGAAACGCACTATAATGCGTTTCCTGCATTTTCAATGACAATACAATGTGTTGTCCTCAGGGTGACCCTGAATATGATTGGCTCCACAAAATTCAGATAGTCACGTGGAGCCTGACTGGTATGTTTCGCTGGACTTTAAGCCATGTACAGGAGCCCAAAATCTAATGACCACCTTCAGGCTTTCAAAAGGCGTTATTTCCTCATTTAACTTCCTGACTACCTATCACAATTTTGGAAGCCCTAAAATGTCAGGATAGTCCAAAACACCCCCAAATGACCCCTTTTTGAAAAGTAGACACTCCAAGGTATTTGCTAAGAGGCATGGCGAGTAATTGCAGATCTCATTTGTTGCCAGAAGGTTTTGGGAAATGAAAGAAGAAGGAAAACAAAATTGTATTTTTTATTATTATTTATTTTTATTTTATTTTTTAATTTTTTAAAACCTTGTGACAAAATAGGAAATCTGCAAAATACTTACCATGCCTCTTATTAAATTCCTTTGAGTGTCTACTTTCTAAAAAGGGCTCAATTGGGAAGGAAGGGGTGTTAGTACTATCCTAGGGACCTCTAAAACTGTGATAAGTAGTGAGTAGGGTCGAGCATGAGTTCAGGCCGAACATTTGCCTGTTCGGAAGTTCGCCGAACACCTGGATTTGCGAGGTGTTCGCTGGGTGTTCACCCCCAACTAACAACCTGCAATTCACTGAGTGCTGCACAGTGCATTCTGCACCCTAATTGGGCAAAGCTTTGCCCAATCAGGGTGCAGTGTAAGCTGGTTGTTAAGGAGCGGGGCCGGGAAGCCTGCTGCGGCATCCTTAAAGCGGTTGTAAACCTAAAATAAAAAAAATAAAAAAATGCGCGCGGGAGTCATTTTCCGGCAAGCTCCCGGCAAGGTAGCCGGTTTAGGAGATATTAATTGTACCTACAGGTAAGCCTTATTATAGGCTTACCTGTAGTTAAAAGTGAAAAAAAGCGGTATATAACTGCTTTAACAACTGATAAAAAAAAAGGGTTGATTAAAAAAATAAAGAAAAACAATGTAAAAAAATGTAATCTTCCATGCAGTCCCTCTGCCCCAAAGCACCACCCCCCCCCCCATGTTGAGGGCATGTGGCCTGGTATTGTTCAGGAGGGGGTCGCTCGCCTCCCCCCTTTCCTGCCAGGCTGCATGCTTGAATAAGGGTGTGGTATGGATTTTGGGGGGGGGGCATTTTTTTTCTGTTTAGTTTTGGCATGGGGTTCCACTTAGAATCCATACCAGACCCAAAGGGGGAATTTGGGTGGGCACACTTTTTTTTTTTTTTATCCATTTTCTATTGCCGGCATTCTTTTATTTACATTTCAGCTCTCAGTGGGGAAGCCCACTGACAACTGAGGAGTTATTGGTTGTTAGGGACGCATCGGCCAGCTTCCCGGTCAGCTCCTTAACAATCAGCTAGTCTTCACACAGAATTTGAATCAGTCGATCATTTTTCATCTGATCCGAATTCGAATCATTCCGAAAATTTGGAATTAATTTGTAAACAAATAAACTAAATGAAATTAAATGAATTTCAATTAAATTCATTACTATTTTATTTGGAAATTTTGATTCAACCGAATAACCCAAATTTACATTCAGGCCGAAACAAATTGCACATGTCTACATGAGATGAAGTTCTAGATCTCTACGAGCTTGTGCCAGATTGCAATCGTGGTCACTGGTGGGCAAGAATACAAATTCAGAGGCTGCCACGGATCTCTGCCTGCTCCAGCAAGGTCAGCTGTGTATTATGCTCGACTCTTGCCAATTTTATCGCTGAGATTTATTGTCTTCAGGTGTATGCTTTAACCACTTCCCGCAAACCGACGTACCTGTCCATCGGCTTGAAGAAGTTCTAGTACCGGGATGATGCCTGTAGCTAGAGGCATCAACCAGGTGCCATTTTTTAGAGGCGGTGGTCAGCTTTCTAATGATAACAGCCGATGCAGCTCAGCAGCCACTTGGCCGTTATCACAGGGAGCAGGGTCTCCTGTCCCACTGGGGACCTGAGCGACCAGCTGACACGTCTGCCAGCTGGTCAGAGTCCCGAATGAAGCCAGATTTGGCTTTGATCGGGTCTCCAATGAAGTAACCCAGGAAGCGACCTCACAACATAATTTCCGGTTTACTTGGCTGCCAATGGCATTGATTAAAAAAAAAAAAAGGGACAGTATTCAAAAATGACAATTTTGACGTTTTGAATACTTTTAAGTGCAGTAGAGGGGTTTGGGGTCTTTTAGACCCCAGATTCCTCCATAAAGAGTACCTGTCACTGCCTATTACTGTTTACATTCCTTGTGACAGCAAAAAACGTGATCAGATTTTTTTTTTTTTTTTTTAAAGGAACAGTGAAAAAAAATAAAATAAATATAATTTTTTTTTTTTATACGCTCCCATCACCGTGTGCTTGCACACCAAAGAAAATGCAAATGTAAGTTGCGCCCGCAAATGTAAACGCTGTTCAAATCACACATGTGAGGTATTGCTGCAATCATCAGTCAGAGCAATAATTCTAGCAAAAAAAAAAAAAAAATATATATATATATATATATATATAATGTTTGGGGGCTTGGAGTAGTTTTCTAGCAAAAAATACAGATTTTAACTTGTAAACAACATGTGTCAGAAATAGGCTTGGTCCTTAAAGGGGTTGTAAAGGCATTAAGATAAAAATACTTCTGTGTGCAGCAGCCCCCTTCAGCCCCCCCTAATACTTACCTGAGGCCCATCTAGCCCCAGCGATGCTGTAGGAATGTCTCAGCCATCTGGGACTCCTCTCCTCATTGGCTGGGACAGCAGTGCAACGTCATTGGCGCCTGCTGCTGTCAATCAAAGGCAGTCAGCCAATGAAAATAGAAAGGGCCAGGCAGCATCTCCGTGTCTGAATGGACACACAAAGCTGTGACTTGGCTCAGATGCCTCCATAGCAAGCTGCTTGCTGTGGAGGCAACCAACAGGAGGGGCCAGGAAAGCTAAAGAGGGACCCAAAAAGAGGAGGATCCAGGCTGCTCTTTGCAAATCTACTGCAACAGAGTAGATGAGTATGACATGTTTGTTTTTTTTTTTTTTTCCAAAATATGACATGTTTGTTATTTTTATTAAAAAAAAGAAAAAAAAAGACTTTACAATCACTTTAAGTGGTTAAAGGCGTTCCACACTAACTGGGGGATGCAGAGATTAATCTCCCAATAATCAGTAGTGAAGTCTGTCAGCAGTTCCTGTACTCATTATGAATCAATTGGGAGCCTAGGTGGCGATGGCCTTGGGATTTATTACCCTCTACCACGAGGGTAAGTTCTAATGGGGAATGGTCTGAAATGCCTGCAGGCAAGTGGGAAGCCACCTGTATTGCCGACAACATCAACTGAGAGCCCAATGCTAGATCTATACAGGAACCAGATTTGTAGGAGGCAAAGTAATGTAAATAAACTCGGTCTAGTGGAAACAAATCTCCATATTTTTGTTAGGTCAAAGGTCTGAGCCCAGGACCCAAGGTCCCTACTGGATGTTCTCTGGGGATTCAATGAGTCTAAATCAGCCTGAAATACAGCATTGAAGTCCCCAGCCAATATGACTCTGGTGATCTTCAGAGGCACGAGTTTTTCCTGGATGGTATAAAGTATGCCATGGAGAAAAAAGGCGGAGTAATATACACATTTACAAGCACATATTTCACAGTGGCTAATTCTGAAATAAAATAATAGATCTGCCCCCTGGATCTGAACACACATTATTACCTTATGTGCAAGGGATTTATTTAGAAGTATGGCAACTCCCCTGGCGTAACTAGAGTAAGTGGCGTGGAAAACCTGTTGCACCCATGCTCTATGAAGGGGTAGGATTTTGTTCCCTAAAAAATGAGTTCCTTGTAAAAAAAAAGGATATAAGGTTTATGAGTATTCAGGAATTTAAACATTTGACACTTTAAAGGAATATATTATCAAAAGGGAGACCATGTTTAAAGGAACAGGGCTGTTCTAGAAAAACTGACCAGAGGAAAAAAAAATATTGTACCCACGGGGGGAGTCACCATTCCCCCAGACTTTATCAGCACTGTGGGAAAGAACATTCTCCAGATATCTCCAGCAGTTCAGAATAAACAGCATAGGAGACAATTGGTTGCCATAAAAAACCAACATTATTAACATTACAAACTCCCTACCGACTGGCGTCCCCAGAAACTGTCAGTCAGTTTAATATCTGTAACAAGCTAGAACATCTGTCTTCCTTGAAGTCACTCCAGAGAGTGGCAATAGCAGGTCTTCCGATGCGACTTCACGAAGGCAAAAATGAAGGGGGGTGAGTGTGGCGTACAATCAACTAATTGTCAAGGTAGCTCCAGTGGGATAAGGATCAAGATGAAGAAACAGCTGTTTATGCCTGTGGCATCTTTAACTTGGAGTTTGTCAAACTCACCTTTTGAGTTTATTGGGGCAGCAACGCAATCATGAGTCAAAAGCTTGACACAAAGTTGCGGAGCCATCTCACAATGTAAAATTGTCGTTCGGCAATCTAAGATTAAAGGAAAAGAAAAAACAAAACAAAAAAACAGTGCCTCCTCAATGCCTGTCGGCTATTGCTATACTCCCCTCTGAAAAAGGTGCAGATCAGAGCTGAGCATTTGATTGTGGTTGCTGTGCGCTCCCATTGATCTCAATGAGTGAGTTTGACAGGTGGTGCCAGCTACCAAAATCTGCAGCTCAAGTTTAAAAATGCTGCAGCCACAAAGCTAAACATCCTGGCCGAGGCATGTGTACAGCCCTGGCAAGCTGTTAGGACTTGTTCACATGTGAGTTTGAGTAAAACCCTGCAGTATATCCGCACAGAGGCAGTGGCCAGGGTGTACACATGCCGAGGCAGAACTTATACCCCCTGTTGCTTCTGGTTAAATGCAACCCATTCAAGTGATTGCAAGCAGTTGCAGTGCGCTAATGCAGTGATCAAGGGGTTAAAGCAGCCGGTGAGGAGGCAATACAACACCTTCCCACCACTTCTCAAATACTCTCTAAAGAGTGATCCGAACAGAGATTGCTCTATAGAGACCAACGCTCATGTGAATGAGCGACAAATGTTAGCGTTTGGGTGGGTGGCCAGGGGACAGTAAAACTGGCTCAGCCGCCTGCATGAAAACAATGCAGCCACCATATCCAATGATCAGTTAGCTAATATGTATTTCATTAAAAAAAAAACATTTTTGGAAGGGTATATACTTTAAGGCAGTCCATAGATTCCCCCATCCACACATTTGAGGTGGATAGGGGAATCATCCCCACTGAGTTATTGATTTCTGACAGCTTGGAGACTTCCCCTCCATTAGAATACACTATTTAGCGATGCAGGCTATAGCCTGTGGCACTGATTGAGCAAGGAAAATCCAACATGGTTGTTGAGCAAGGAAAATCCAACATGGTTGTTGTACAGAAGTTGATTGGTAGATCTACATCTGTACAACCATAGTGTCCATACTTGGATACAAATTTGTCTGGTCCCTGCTGAACCGGCTGAATTTCGATCCATGTTTGGCTGGTTTAAGGTAAATATTGAGGAGCACTCGCTTGGTTGTAGTGTTCTCATACGCAGTGAGAAAAGATCTGATGAGTGTACAGATATAAGTTTGTGATCTGGCGTGGTGACAGGGCAGAGTCAGCACTGGAAGAATGTCAGAACTTCATGTATCATGTAAAACAAAACATGAGAGATAACAAAATGTGAACCGCTTATGCAGGAATGCCAAAAATGTGGGTGAAATAAAAGTGATTTTTAAAATTGAAATAATAAATAGGTATATACTTACTTGTTCTGTGCAATGGACACCCCTTACATCCTCTTGCAGGGTCCCCCGCCAGTGATCTTGGCACCTTCTATTCTGTGTCTGCCCCAATAGCTATGGGGGCAGACATGCAGGCACACTCCTAAGCCAGGCTGTGTGTGTCCATAAACATACACAGTTCAGCTTGGCCCCACCCTCCGCTTTCTGCTCACTGGATTTGACTGACCGCAGCAGGAGCCAATAGCTCCCGCTGTCCTCGACAAAGCCTTTGAGACCAGGAAGACAGGGAGAGAGGACCTACAGCCAGGCACAGCTCTGGATCAAGTCAGGTAAGTATTAGAGAAGGGGAAGAAGACACAGTGGAAGGTTTTTTACCTTAATTAAGAGAATGCATTAAGGTAAAAAAAAACTTTTTACTTTAGAACTACTTTAAGCTGGTGTAGTGCTACCCCTGTAGGGGCTGCTGGTAATAGATGTTTTTCCCCAAATAGTACAGAGGCTGTCTGTCCCCACAAGCTCCAGTCCATGCAAACCAGATCTAATAACGCTAGGGGGTGTCTTTTAGATCTGTATTGCTTGAAGAACTTTAAACAGGAAAGGGGTTATGGCATGGCAGTGTAGGGTGTCAATGACTGACTGCAGGGGTGTGAGGTCTGAGAAGTGTGGGCATAATATGTGGGGGGTCCTGTATATAAATGCATTGTGCGCATATTGGGGGATCTTGTATATAAATGCAATGAGGAGTGTATATATATATATATATATTGTAGAGAGGCGAGCCAGTGTAAATGTGTAAGCAATTTATGCCTGAAAGGCAGGCATGCTATGGTCCCGGGGTTAGCACTCAGGGCTCCCACTTTGAGACAGCTCCACCCAGGCAGAAAGGAGTCTGGCCCAGGAGTCTGGAGGACTCCACCTTTCAGACACGAGGTCTGTGTATGGGATTTAGGAGGGCTCCCACCTTCTCTAAGAGAGAGAGGCTCCAGGTGGCAGTTTGGACGTACATGTCTGCAGGAGGCAGGCATAGTCCGCAACAGCACAGCGCAAAGCTGATCTTAAGTAAGCTTCAAGGGAGCTTGACCGAAGGGTACTTGAGTTGGTCTTAGAAGCAGACCTAAAGCCTAGGCACGAGGCCTGAAGCAACCGTGTGGCAAGTAAGCCAGGAGGCTAAAGTAGCAATTTACAGTAATGGTGGAACCCCCTGCGAGGGAAATTTGCTGTATTTTTGTAAACTTTCCCTTCTTCTAAATAAAAATGTGCTGCCATGCCCTTATGGAGTGCAGTCTGGACTGGCACAATTACTTGGAAACGCGTGCACCATTTGAGTTTAATCACCCCGGATCTTTACAATATATATTTGGGGGAGTACTGTACATGAGTTGAGCAAGAAAAATATGTATATTAGGTGGTTCCGTACATGAGTGCAGTGAAAAGGTGTGTATATTGGGTAGCAGGGGGTCCTGTATATGAGTGCAGTGAGAAGTGTGTATATGTTGGGGGGGGGATGTATATAAATGCAGAGTGTATATAATAGATGGGTCCTATTTATGACTGCTGTGTGTATGGGGAGGGGATGGTCCTGTACATGAGTGCAGTGAGAAGTATGTGTTTATTGCGGGGGTCCTGTATATGAGTGCAGTGTGTGTATATTGGGTTGTTCCTGTATATGAATACATATGGCGGGGTCCTGTATGAGTGTAGTGAGAAGCGGGAGTACTGTATATTTGAGGGGGGGTTCTGTATATGAGTGCAGTGAGAAGTTTGAGTATATTTGAGGGGTGAGGTACTGTATGTGAGTGGTGTGTGTATATTGGGGGGGGGGGGGATCCTTTCTGCTCTCTTCTCAAATTGTACAGCTTTGACCAAAGTTGATGCCTTTGCTATAGATGTAGGATATTTATAAATTTACAAGAATGGGGCTGTTCTGCAGCTCTCCGAAAATGCATGCAGTTTTGAGCAGTGGTACAGGATTTCAGGGGTTAAAATAGGGTGTGAGGAGGTGACATAATGGGGGGGGGGTCTAAGGTGGAGAGGAGATGGGAGATCTAGGGCTGAGATGTATTTACAGATCATGCCCCCCTCCCCCCGAATACAGGGCATGTGCTGCTTTCTTTTTCTCAGTTCAGGTTCTGATTCACACATTAGGTACTCTTCCCAAGAACTGATTGCACAATAAAAAAATATTCAGCCTCCCCAGCACCCCTTTATACTTACCTGAGTCCCATCTCTATCCAGCGATGTCCACAAGTTCCTCGGCCACCCGGGACTTTCCCTCCTGATTTGCTGAGACACAGCGGTGGTGCTATTGGCTCCCATGGCTGTTTAGTCAAAGTTAGTTAGCCAATCAGGAGAGAGAGGGGGTGGGGCCGAATGGCAGCTCTGTGTCTGAATGGACACATGGAGCTGCAGCTCAGCTCGGGTGCCTCCATAGCAAGCCGCTTGCTGTGGGGCACTCGATAGGTGGGAGGGGCCAGGAGCAGCAACAAGGGACCTGAGAAGAGGAGGATCAGGGCTACTGCCCTGTGCAAAACCTACTGCACAGAGGAGGTAAGTATAATATGTTTTTTTTTTTATTAAAAAGAAAAAAAAAAGACACTTTACAATCACTTTAAATATATAATTTACCAGACCTTCTAGACCCTTCGCCACCATTGACTCTCCCAGCTGTTTACCTCCTAGAATGTATGATGCATGCATGATTTCAGACCCAAAGTGCAAAAATTTACATTTATTAACATATAATCTCATTTGCCACATAATTGCGCAATAAAGTAGTGCATTGAGGTTGGCTTGTAAGTTGGAGACATCCTATAAGGAAGGTATTCCACTACACAGTTTGGTGCCATCTTCAAACACTGAAATGGTACTTTTAATCCCAGACCCTATATCATTTATAAATATGTTAAAAAGTCAGAGGGTCCCAACACTTAAACCTTGGGGTACACCTTATATCATTTAGAGTATGAATCATTAACCCTTACTCTCGGAATATGGTCTTTTAGCTGGTTTTACATCCATTTGTAGACTTAACTTTCACATTAGTCATGTATGGGGAACTGTGGCAAACGCTTTTGCAAAATCCAAGAATACTGTATCCACAGACACTCCTTCTCTAATGTTTTGCTTACTTCCTCATAAATCAAAATCAAAATTTTTTTGACAACCTTTTTTTTTTTTTTTTTGTGAATCCATGCCGACTATTGCTTAAAATTTTTTTTTCCAGCAAAAACACTTCTTTGTGGTCTTTTATTAAAGTCTCGTGTGTCGTCTTGACTGCAGAAGATAAACTAGCCTGTCTGTAGTTATTTGGTAAAGAGTCTGTTCTCTTTTTAAATATAGGCAGCTAAGCTAAGCTCTTTCATGACACATGGGTGTAAGCCATCTGCTCCAGGTGCTTTATTCACCTTTATTGTGTCTAAATGTTTCTGGACCATATCAGTTGTGATCCATTGTAGATCATTTGGAGCTATAGTATGTGAACACTATCCTCACTATTACCTTGAGGTATTTTTTTTTCCTATGTATACACAGAGCTGAAGATTGTATTAAATAAATCTGCCTTCTCTTTGTCCCTGTCACCAACTCAAAATGATCTTGTAAAGAGCTTACATGCTCAGGCTTGACCTTTTTTACTATTAATATGTTTGAGTAATTTTTGGAGTGTTTCCTACTCTCTTTTGCAACCCATCGTTTGTTTTAAATTTTTGCTGCCTTGGTTTTCTTTTTACATATTCTGTTATATTCTTTGTAACTTGTAAATTATGATTGTGTACAATCATGTATCTTGTACTCTATGAATATATATACTGTATGAGTATAACCTAGTTGCACAAAGGTTGAGATCCACTGCTGTAAATGAGCAGACTTTTTACTTACATGCTCCCGTGTCAATCTGTTTAATCTGCCTTCTGTTTTAGGACTCAGCTGCCCTGAAGAATCTTCGCATACAACACACCAACAGCTGAGGTGAATGCCTGTGCACCCCATCGCGGTTCCTTTTGTGGACCCCTAGATCACTACAGGACACAGTAGTAAGAGTGAGCAGGGGAGGCAGGCATCCAACTGTCCTGGAAGTGTGCTGGATGCAAAGATGCTTCAGGGTGGTGTAGCTTTGTAAAAACAACAATATCTCTCCTGCGCTCAAGTGGTATGCGGGAAGGTGAATCTTCTAGGCGGTTTTATGACACAAAAGAAGTGGTCTTGCTGCCCCCCTCAGGACCAAGGGTATCCAAAAGGCACTACAAGAAAACAACAAGAGAAGGGCGCACCGACCTTGTGCATTACCACTTAAAAGTTTATTAAAATCAAAGAAGGGTAGCGTACAATATACTCACAAACGTAGCATATGAACAAGCATATAGGAAAAGGGCACCGCTCGCTTCCAGGACACTTCTCTACTGCTGGATAGCGTGATGGCGTCCTCAAAACCTGATGTGGCTTACGCGTTTCGAGGGAGGACCCTCTTCCTCAGAGCCAAAATCGCCACTTGCACTGAGTGGCGATTTTGGCTCTGAGGAAGAGGGTCCTCCTTCGAAACGCGTAAGCCACATCAGGTTTTGAGGACGCCATCACGCTATCCAGCAGTAGAGAAGTGTCCTGGAAGCGAGCGGTGCCCATTTCCTATATGCTTGTTCATATGCTACGTTTGTGAGTATATTGTACGCTACCCTTCTTTGATTTTAATAAACTTTTAAGTGGTAATGCACAAGGTCGGTGCGCCCTTCTCTTGTTGTTTCCTTGGTGTAGCTTTGTAGCAGAGGGAAGCTTCAATGAATGGCTGATAGGTACTTACAATTATGCCAGACCATTGAAGCCTAATCAACTAATAGTATTATTACTGTAATCTACAATTCCTTATTGATGGACTATAACAGCAGATGAGAGGTGCCAGTACATTGTATATAGAAATAGAACATGTGACCTATTAGTAGATGTCTTAGAAACATTTGTGCATCAGCATAGAGTGAATCAACTTTGTAATTCATAGATGCTACTTTAAACCCTTTGATATAACAAGGAGCTAAGGTCAAGTCATAGTAAAGCTTAGGGTTCAGTTTAGGAGTTGTTTTTAGTGTATGCAAAAGGGTTGTGAAAGCATATCTAAACCCAAGAACAAAAAAGTTATATATTGCAGCTAACCATTTCTTAGATGTAATAACTGCATTGACTTTCTTTTTTCATTTACTGAAAGAAAAAAAAAATATACTGTCAGAATTTGTGTCCTTTTAAAACTTTTTGTGAAAGCTCAGAACAATGTTAAGTGTTATTTATAAACCAGCAGTAAATGCATTTTATATTTGGCATTTAGAAAAATATAGTTGTGATTTTGTTTATCAGGGGTAATGGTGAGCTATTTAATTACCATAACTCTATAAATATGCAGATTTATCCAAGCAGTAATGTCTAGGTATAGCTAAACAAATGGATCTGGTTTGATTCATTGTCCAAGTGTGTGGAAACCAGTTCAAGAATAATGGAATTCATTCAAATTCAGCACAGTGTGTTTAGGGAATTATCTTGAGTGCAAATATCAAGTAAGTGCACTTGCTAGAGCAACAACCTGATTGCTTTTGGTCAACTGAACAGCACATGATATTTAATCCTCTTTGTCCTTAACATAAGGAGATGCATTCAGTTGGTGATGTTTTCTTTTAGCATCTCAATACAATCCCTTTATATTTGTTTCCAATAGTTTTCTCTGACAGCCAGTGATAATAAAATATTCAGTCTCTTCTGTCTTCAATTTTTCAGGGTATATTATTATTTATAAGGTATGAGCAAAGATGGCCCACATAAATGGATGGCACTGTTCTGTTGTTATTTTTAAGCTATGGCAGAAGTTACTTTTAAAGTATTTTCTATTAACCTGCTATAGTAAATGTTACTATATAGCTGATTTCCAATGTTGCAGACTGAATTTTAAATATTTGGGAAGCCCTTCTGGTTTTACCAAGAATTTGACAGGTATTCAGATGGTGAATTGCCTATGCACTTTTTTTTTTTTGACAGAAGATAAGAAAGAAATATTAGTATTTTGCATAAGCTTTCATCCTCTTTAGACTTTTTAATTTTGTTGTGTCACAACAGGAAATTAAAAATGAAAACTAATTTAATTGGGATTTTATGTTGCTGATCTACCAAAAAAAGAGCCATAGCATTGAAGTTTTTTTTAATTAACAAATAAACATCTACGGAACCAGGCAAGTCTGCCCCCTTTCCCTACTTCTTTTTGCCCTCACCCTGGAACCCTTTCTCTGTAAGTTTATACTTAACACAGACATAAGCCTATCCCTCTGCGATAGCTAGCATAATGTTTCTGCATATGCAGATGACCTCTTATTCTCTTTAACTAATCCTACGATTTCACTCCCCAACCTTCTCCAGAATTTTGAACTCTTTGGTACCCTTTCCAACTCGAAGATCAGTCTTTCAAAATCAGAGGCAATGGGTGTAGCCATGCTGCCCTTCTAAATAGATCACCGGAGACAAGTTTACATAGAACTAAACAGTTCTCATGTACCTGGGCACTTTTCTCCTTAAATGTCCAGGCTCATCTTGGTAAGATAAGAGCCCTACTTAAAATAAAATAAATGGCAACATGATCTCTTCTTATGGTTTGAGCACTGTAACATTATTAAGAAGACCATCCTGCCCAAAGTCTTATTCCTCTTTCAAGTTCTGCCAATTCGTATTTGACCTGCCTTTTTTTTTGAACAGATCAATACTTTTTTTTAACTGTTTGTCTGGGCTGACAAGCAACCTAGACTACCCAGTAGACTGCTTATTCTACCACGGCTGCCTAGCCTTACCTAACATTCAAAAATACTACCAGGAAACCCATCTTGCAAGACTTATTGACTTGTGTTGACTCACTTGTCTTCAAAACACTCTCCCTTATACCCAATATTAGGGAACCCACGATTGAATCCAGGGCTACGGGATGGACCTTTTCATATGCTACGGGATGGACCTTTTCATATGCTCCTGGAATCCCACCTCATCCAGGTATCTCACTTCCTTACATTGGATCATTTGCCCTTGATTACCACAGTGATGTCACTGGCGGGACCTTATTGCCTAGACTTCTGGACAGCACTACAGATCCACCATTTTCTCAGATCAATCCCTACCCCTAGTTTCTACCAGCACCCTCTAACCACACTCAAAATTCTTTGTTCTGGAACTGGCCCACTCCAGCGCTCCCTCTTTCAGGTTTTACTCTTTTACTCTATGTTTTACATAGATCCTTCAAGGCAGAACAATGCAGAACTATGCACAAGACTGCAAGAAACTAATTTCAAGATCCTTACCAATCTACACTCTGCAGAAATATTGCCCTGCAGTCAGGGATCTCTGCTGGAGTTGCCAGGAGGAGAAAGGGACACTGCTACACATATTTTGGTCCTTTCCAAAATTAAAATAAATCTAGACACAAGTCTGGAGAACCTCCCAAAAATTTACAGATTACACACTCCCAGAAGGCCCATCGCTATTCCTTCTGTATGTTACCAAAACGTACAATATTTTTTTCCGTCATTTATTTAATACTGCCAAGTCATGTATCTAATTTATGAAAGAGGGACTCCCCCTCTGTTTCACTTTGGATCAACAGGTAGAAAAAATAAATGTGATGGAAGATTTGATATTCACCGCCCGAGGCAAACACGAGACTTAGTAGAAAACTTGCATTCATTAGAACGTGTTCATATTTTCTGACGAGGGTAATTCCCTGTTAGAGTCTGTTCAGTAAAATATTGCACACCTCCATCCATACTGCCTCTCCAGCAAACCTCACTCAAACAGCAAAACAAAGAAAATGGCCTGTGGGACTTTTAAAGAGACACTTACCAAATGTTAAAAATAGTTTATTGTACATCATAATGTACATTTAAAATCTATAGTAACAACATGGAGAATTCATCAATAGAAAAAACATAGATAAATAATGAAATAAAAATTCATAGCATATGCAACTACATATATGGATAACAGTTTGTATTGTGTAAATCCTGTTGTGCACAATATCCTAAAATAGCAACAATCTGTGCTGCATGAATCTCAATGCGTTTCGCGAAATGTTTAATTCGCTTCATTAGGAGAAGCACAGATGTATATAAATGATGTAGCAATTGGAATTATTGCAAATCACCCAACGACGGTCTGTAGCATCCCAAGGGTCATGCCATCAAAAAATGTTGTAGATAAGGGTGTCAGGAAGGTCCCCCCAAAAATGGAGTTGCATAAACCTTCCCCCTAGCAGTTGGGGAGAGGAGGAAAGTCCAAACCCAGGTAAATTGCAGCGTCCCCTGGGAGTCCCAGGGAGATGATGATCTAACAAGGTCAGGCAGGAGTGACAGACCAAAGATAAAACTCACTCAAACACCCCCTTTTCTTTTTCTCCTTTTCTTGCTGTTCACTTACCCCACACCCGCTCCCCCCTCTTATTTTATCTCACCTCACCTTCATCCCACGATATAAGAGAAAACTCAGTGTCCTGCTTGCCAATATCTTAGCTGACAACCATGACACATTCAGTTGGCGCATTGTTTGTTCAAATAATTTACCAGAGTGGAAACCCCCTATCTAAGTTTGTCTGTTTTACTTACTGTACCTTGAACTGCTGCCTCCATGATGTGTACTATGTAAATTTGGCCTTTCTATGTATATACAGTTTAAAGAATTTGCAAATATCTTTTCCAGACTCATTACAAAATGTTTTTTGCAATAGAATGATGAGAAGAAACCACTATTTAAAAAAAAATCCTACACACTGCAAGCAGAAAATCAAAAGCTTAAAGGGGGTGTGGCCTAGAGCAGCATGCAGTAGGACGCGAGTGAGAAGAGCTCCATCAGCACAAACTCTGTTGCAATTAATCCTGTGACACCAAGATCCTCAAAACGGCTTACTTCTGCTCCTGCGAGCCCCAGAAATCACCCGGACATGTCCCCACCTAAGAAAGCTACAGATACTATGGCCAAGCTGGACAAGTTTTGCTGTCAGGACAAAGATCCTTTTACACAAGATGGCGCCGACACAGTTGGAGAGACGAGCTCAACGGGAGCTGACACCGCGAAAGTCCTAAAAGCGATATCATCATGTCAGACAACTCTCACTGCAAAGATCGAGGAGGTGAAAATAGACATTTCTCTAGCGCTCATCGACAGACGTAGTCCTCGGTGATACACCACCTTCGGGTTATGTTACCTCCGCAGGAGCAGGACTAGACAGGAAATTAAAAAGCTCTGGCCACACCCTAGGGGCAGTCCCAGAGGGTATATCCTCTCTCTCTCTGCCTCAGCAAATCAGTTATTTTCTGTCTAGTTAGGAGTAAGGACCTAGACACCTTGCTGGGATCTTAGGTCCTGGCAAGAATTTTTTCTTAAAGGATTTTTTTAGACAGCTTTTTTCTCCAGTGTTCCTGTGAGATCTTCAAGCAAGAAAGCTGAACTGGGCGACGGGCTGGATGTTGAGATCCGGTGGTCACCCCAGTTCAGCCTACGAGCGCGTGCAGGCCATAGCTCCGCGCTGGGTCGGCCGCGACAAAGTCCCATTAAAGGACTGTCCACGCGAGTTAAACGTCTCGCCGAAACGCCAAAGACCATGAGTCACGGCGTCCGTATCGGTCGACAGCCCTCCCGCCCCGGTGGAGAGGGGTACTGTCAGGAGTTGGTGCCCGCCTGGTTCCGGTATGGTGAGTAGTATGTTCCCCCTTTTTCCCTGACGGGTTTTGTGGTGAACGCGGGCCCCTCTCTGTATGGTAAGAAAGAGTCCTTTCTATCCTATAACATGTCACAAATCCTCCTACTTTGAGTGTGATTTATGTGTGCAAAAGCCAGGAGGCTTGGCTTGGGAGCTAACAATCTATTGTATACATGTTTTAAAGATGTAATCTGTGGCATTCTGGGAATCTTATGGGTTAAGTATAAGCTACCTACCAGTCAGAAGCCACGGACATGTAGACTGCCTTCCAAATCAGATCTCCAGCTATTAGCAGGCCTCCCGAACGGCCACGCGGTCTGCCAGGGCCGGTACCGCCAACCACGCCAAATCCCCATGCAGAGAGAGTGTTGTGTGCCCTGCAGCACACCGCTATTCAGTTTAGGCCGCCGCCATTTTTTTTGCTGGATCGCACGAGCCGCCATTTTGGCGTAGCCTCGTGTCTCCAGCATGGGGGCGGCCATGTTTGAGGTGATCCTACACCTCGTGGAGCTTGGGGGAGGCGCCGGAAGGCGTGCAGAGGGGCGGAGCCGCCTCCTTTCTTCCTGGGCAGCCAGCCTAAAGACTTCCTGTTTGTCAATACAGCGCTGTAAGCTGTTGCAGTTTAACTCTGAGCATCAAGTGGTGAGCCTGGGGGTCTATCTCTCTCTCTCTCGATCGATAGGGATCCCTAAGCAGGTAACACTAAGGGGCTTTTTTGTGGCGCTGGGGGTCAGAAAAGAAAAAAAAAAAAAAAAGTTTTTTTCTTTACTTTTGAATTATATTATCCAGGAAGTAACTGGAGTTATTATGGACCCTGCCACACATATTCCCCCACCTGTTTCCCTCGAGGGGGCCTCGGGACCCGCCGGTGCACAGAGTATAGAGTCATTTACAGCAATTTTGGAGTCTATGGTGGCTCGGGTGGAGGCGGCCTGTCAGGGACGGGGGTCAAGGAAGCGACCCCCGCCTACCCCTATACCATCTGACACCTCTGACTCAGATTCAGAGATGGTCACGGCAGTTGCAGGTTCCTCTGCAAGGGCTGTTATCCCAGGTAAAGCCCCCTCAGACAGTGAGGAGGACGCTTCTTCTCTTGCTATAATTCAGGAAGAAGCATTGGTGGACGCACTAGTTGTGGCAGTGCAAGAAACCTTAAAACTTGAGGCTTTACCGGCAGAGGCAACTGAAACAGAGAGGCCTTTTGGGACTAATAAGCCCATCAAGACGGCGAAGGCTTTTCCTGTACCTAAATGTTTTGGTAATCAGATTAAAGGAGAATGGGAGCATTCTAAACGTACCTTTACTATTTCCAAGCGTATTGCTAGACGCTATCCGTTTGAGGAATCCATCATTAAGAAATGGACGGTACCACCAGTCGTGGATCCGCCTATTTCCAGGCTGAATAAAGCCACGGTTATTCCAGTGGAGGACACTTCGTCCTTTAAGGATCCGGTGGATCGAAAGATAGAAGCAGAGTCCCGCACTATCTTTTCTCTGATAGGGTCAGCATTTAGACCAGTAATCGTTATTGGTCTAGTTTCCCAGACACTTACGGAATGGGCGAAAATGGTACGCCAAGATCTTAGGGGAAAAGATATTCCCCAGGAGACATCTGATTTGATGGAACAGATCATACAAGGGCTACGGTTTATCTGTGACGCAGCCTTGGACACTACTCCCCTATTAGGGCATGCATCTAAGTTAGCAGTGATCCTCAGACGTGTGCTGTGGTTAAAATACTGGTCAGCTGACCTAGGTTCCAAAAAGACCTTGACCAATCTCCCCTTTCAGGGGAATCGTCTATTTGGAGCCAACCTAGATGAAATCATTAAGGATGCCACTGGGGGCAAGAGCACTTTTTTGCCACAGGCTGCAAAAGCTAAGGGACCTCGCAACAAGCGAGGACCTTTCTTTACCGCCCATAAAGGGCGCCCGGCTGGTACTAGCGGGAAAGGCAAGACTCCTCCAGGAGGGTTCAAGAAGGGGACCAACCCAGCCAAACCCGAAGCAAAGGAGTACACAGCCTGAAGGTGCGCCCCCACCCGGTTTCAGGGTGGGGGGACGTTTTCACCGGTATTCAGGACATTAGATCGAGCATCAACCACTACTACCGGTGCGATTCTTCCCTTCCAACATTTAAGTACCACAGGAAGCGGTAGTTACCGTTCCCTGAAAAGATCTTTTCCTTTACCTTTTCCTAAGATTAGTCCCGATACCTCACAGGAATCGGATCTGGTTGACCAGATAGGCCAAGTAGCCTCTAGTCGGGTGACTTCGGTCCCTGAGGTTCAACCAGAAAAGATCACCTTTCCTGATAACTATCAGGTATCTGATAAATGTGTGGGAACAGAAAACGACCAGACTTTCTCGGATGGTCGGGGCCAGATAGCTCTAGGGACGCCTGGTTCAGATCCAATCAGCGCCAGTGGTCCTAGAAATTCTAGGCTGGCCTCCTCAAGCCGGCCTGGCCGACTTGGACATGTTAGTCGCAGACGTTCCGTGGGAACTTCGTCTCAGGGAGTGTCTGTGGTCTCAAGGACCAATTTACCTTCGTGCTTTACAGTCGCTGGTTTTAATGGCCTGGCCATTGAGACCCAAGTACTGAAGGACAGAGGTTTGTCTACTTCAGTCATTCCTACCCTTATTAAAGCAAGGAAAGCGACTTCCAGCAAAGTCTATTATCACACATGGAAGACTTATATTGCATGGTGCGAATCTTTAGGATTTCCTCCACGTACCTATTCGGTGACTCGAATATTGGCCTTTTTGCAACAAGGGGTTGAGCAGAAGCTAGCCTTGAGCACCATCAAGGGTCAAGTTTCAGCATTAGCAATCTTCTTTCAGAAGCCTTTAGCTACCAAATCCTTGGTGCGGAATTTCATCCAGGGGGTGCGGCACCTGGCTCCTCCAGTCCGCGCGCCCTTACCGCCCTGGGATCTTAATTTGGTTTTGTCGGTTCTACAGAAACCTCCCTTTGAAAACATCAGGGAGATTCCCTTGCTTACTCTATCCCAGAAGGTGGCCTTCTTGGTGGCTATTACTTCTGCTCGCAGGGTGTCAGAACTGGCTGCATTATCATGCCAGTCACCATACCTAGTGATTCATAGGGATAAGGTAGTACTTCATCCTAAGCCATCTTTTCTTCCCAAGGTGGTTTCAGATTTTCATCTGAATGAAGATATTGTACTACCTTCCTTGTGTCCTCAGCCCAAGCATCATCGGGAACATGCGTTGCATTCCTTAGATGTGGTTCGGGCAATCAGGGTATACCTGAAAGCTACGGAATCATTCCGTAAGACGGATTCACTTTTTGTGATCACGGATGGCCCCAGAAAGGGTTTGCCTGCATCTGCCGCGACCATTGCCAAATGGATCAGACAAACGGTGGTACAGGCTTATTCTATTAAGGGTCAGAGTCCTCCGTTCCCTGTTAGGGCGCACTCCACTCGAGCGCTCAGTACTTCCTGGGCCTTTCGCCATCAGGCGTCAGTGGTCCAGGTATGTAAGGCGGCCACCTGGTCGTCGGTACATACCTTTACAAAATTTTATAAAATTGATGTGACGGCATCGGCGGATGCCTCATTTGGCCGCAAGGTTTTGCAGGCCGCAATTTGAGGAGACCGGTGGTCTACCTCGAGGGTTTTTTTCTGTTTGAAAAAAAAAAAATAAAAAATTGTTTTCTCTTTTTTTGGTTGTCTCATCATTAAGGATGAGCATTGTAAACTTCTAGTTGGCACCGGTTGGGCCTTCTAGATTGGGATTTGATTTCCATTTTCCCACCCCTCAGTTGTGATACTGCTCTGGGACGTCCCGAAGGTGGTGTATCACCGAGGACTACGTCTGTCGATGAGCGCTAGAGAAAAATGGATTTTTGTAAAATCTTACCGTAAAATCCTTTTCTCTTAGCTCATCGACAGACGTAGTCCCCGCCCCTCTGTTTTGGAGTTGGGTTGGGTTAAATTCTCTAAGCACTGCTTTTTCACATAACTGATTTGCTGAGGCAGAGAGAGAGAGGATATACCCTCTGGGACTGCCCCTAGGGTGTGGCCAGAGCTTTTTAATTTCCTGTCTAGTCCTGCTCCTGCGGAGGTAACATAACCCGAAGGTGGTGTATCACCGAGGACTACGTCTGTCGATGAGCTAAGAGAAAAGGATTTTACGGTAAGATTTTACAAAAATCCATTTTTCCCTGGTAAGGCAAGACCTGCAGAAGCTTTGTGAGAGAGTGACTGACACTGAGAACTGACTGAGTAGTGTGGAGGATTCCCTTCCTCTGCTGCAGGACATATCTGATCGCCTGCAACTTCAAGTGAGTCAGCTACTGCAGAAGCAGGATGACATAGAGAATAGGCTCCTGCGCAGTAACCTAAGATTTATCGGGTTGCCCGAGGGAGTGAAGTGACCCTCTGCTTTTCTTAATCAATTGCACATCATAACTTAGAGCAAAGAGGATTTCTCTCCTACTTTTGCGGTGGAGAGGGTGCACCGTATGTCTGGCAGACCTGCGCCACAAGGAGCACCTCCACGCACATTTATAGCTAAACTCTTAAATTATAACGACAGAGATGCAGTCCTCAGGCTCGCAAGGGAGAGAGAAGTAACATACCATTTGGGAATGTTAAAATCGCAGTTTTCCCTGACTTTTCGGCCGAAGTTCAAAGACGGCGCAAGAACTTCACTGAAGCTAAACAAAGGCCCTGAATCAAGCACATAAACTATGTCATGCTTTTTTCAGCTCACCTTCGGGTGGTGGGAGAGGATCGCGTGCACTTCTTTGAAGACCCTGCAGCAGTCATAACCTGGATTGAGCAACAAGAAACACACAGATAAGTCAATTCACCGGTCCCTTCCCTTTTACCACTTCATTACTGCTCTCTCCTGGATTACCTAACAAAGTCTCCTATTTTACTCTGAGGTGATGACCCCCCTCCACACCCCAATTATACCAAGCTATACCCCCCGGTCATGGGTCAACATCCCTTCCTGCATAATTTGCAGAAACCCTTCAGGTCACCCTATGTTCTCTGGGAAAAATTCCTCATCGCCTGTAGCATGTCTTAGAAAGATCCCGTTCTTTGTATCCTTGATGGGCTGTTGTGCTGGGCAACTTTGTATGCGTGGAGTGCACTGGATTGTAGTGGGGATTTTCCAGTTCTGGCCCCCTATTATTTTGACTGAATACTGGTTCACACTAATCCCTTCTGGTGGAATGTTCTATGCAACTCAAAGCCCACCACTATAAGTGGGTAGAGTTCTATGGTATGTTTGTAATTCAGCGAGGTTTCGCTCCCCCTATCAACATATGCTGTGGAGCTATATATGGGATCCTTGTAACATCTGTCTTAAGGGCATTGGTCCTAGATAGGACACATGCCACTTATAATCTTAGGCACTTCATCTATATGCAACTCCCACTTTTTGTAAGTTACACTAGGTTTACAAATTGTTTGGTGTTGGGGACAGTGCAGGGCAGGGAGGGAGGGATTTTCATTCTGTTTAATGCAAGATATGGCCCAACGCATGGAACAGACTAATTGTCTATCACCCTATCGTGTATTCCTCATTACAGCATTGTATAATATTACTGTCAGTCAAAACATGTATTTGGAATTGAAATTTACACAGTATAACTGGGCAAATGAGATCTGTGGAAGATTTTAAATCTAATTTATTATCCACTTAAACAATGGCCACCCTAAAATTAATAACATGGAATGTACCCAGCCTGAGGGATAAAGTCAAAAGGTCTGCTATCTTAACCTTTATTAAAAAACAACATGCAGACATCTTAGTAGTGGTGGAGACACATGTGAAAATCCGATTACAATTTTAGGTGCCCCTATATTGGTTGGGCATACCACTCTACATAAACCACTCATTCTAGAGGGGTCTCCATTTTTATAGCCAAATTTGTACACTTCGTGCTCCAGAGCTCTCTAGTATCTCTCCACCACCATTCGGTGGATTTGTATTCCTTTATGCAACAATATTTGTTGAACAGTTATTGATACTGCCATTCTATGTTCCTCTGCCATTTAGCTCCATGGTCATAACGGAGGGCTTCAACTTCATAGTGCATTACCCCGTGGTACCAGCAATTTGGCTTGGTGATTTCAACGCCATGTTAAATCCTAACCTAGACAAATTACAGGCAACTTTGTCATCACAATCACCTGCTCCAGTGACCAATTTTGCCAGACTAATTGCTGAATTTAATCCAACCGATACTTGGACAGCTAAATTTCCCACAACACAAGCCTTCTCATGTTTTTCTTCATCACACCACTCCATGTCCCGAAATGATTATATCCTAATCTCACAAACTTTACTACCTAGACTAACTGAAGTAGGTTTCTCTCCTATATTGCTATCTGACCATAGTCCTTATTGGGCCACACTCAAGCTACAACATAACCGCCCACCATAGCGACTTAACCCATTTTGGCTTACACTTCTCCCAGAGGGGGAGGACCTCAGTGTAGAGTGAAGACGCTTCTTTCTCGATAATGAGGGTTCGGCCTCCACCTCTGTAGTATGGGACGCTTTCAAACTCCATGCTAGATCTCCCTTCAATTCACATATAGCCAAGTTGAATTCTACATCTGAAGCGGTCTTGGCTCAGGCCATCCATATCCTATCTGCTGCAGAAAAAGCATTTATAGAGGAACCTTCCACCTCCCGAGTCACCAGTCTCAAACAACTAAGTGGTTGAGCAAATACAACATGAGAAGGCTCGGCAAAAGCTCTTCTTTCATAAACAAAAACTATTCGAGCACGAGGAGAGGGTTGGCAAACTCTTAGCCTACCTGGTTCACAGTGAGGACAAACTGCCGGTAGTTATCACCCTACGCTCCTCCACTGGAGATCATTTAACGGAAACCAACCTAGTCGCAGGAAAATTCAGGGAATTTTTTAAAACCATCATAAATCTACAGTCTCTAACGACATAACTCCGATGCAATCCTTTTTTGACATCATCATGTTCCCCCAACTCTTGGAGGAACAAGTTGAAAAACTTGAGGCAGCACTCACGACTAGAGTTGAGCGGACACCTGGATGTCCGTGTTCGGCGGGTTCAGCCGAACTTGAAAAAAAAGTCCGGGTCCGTGTCCCGGACTTTTTCCGAACTTTACCCGGACACCGAACCCCACTGAAGTCAATGGGGACCCGAACTTTCAGGCACTAAAATGGCTCTAAAACACCAATGGAAAGGGCTAGAGTGCTGCAAATGGCAGCAAAACGTAGTTAAGAGCATGGCAAGTGCTCTGCAAACAAATGTGGATAGGGAAATAACTTAAAACAACAAAAAAAAAACAGAAAAATAAAAAAAATTTCTTCATCTGTAAAGGACGAGGCCCATATGGAGTAGGAGGGAGGTTGAGGTGGTGGTGGATGTGGCGGTGTAGGTGGAAACGGCGGTGGAGGAGGACGAGGTAGCCAACACTGCTTTTTTTCAGTCATTTTAAATGAGGGTACACCCCAAAAGAGTGAGAAAGATCAAAAGTAGAACAATGGCTGGGTAAGGTCAGTATCCATCTCTATTCTGCACAAGGTACGGAAAAGTCCTGTGGGATCCATGCCTGGTTCATTTTAATGAACGTGAGCTTGTCCACATTGTCTCTGGACAGGTGGCTGCGCTTGTCTGTGATAACGCCCCCAGCCGTGTTAAATACACGTTCAGATAATACACTGGCTGCAGGGCACGCCAGCACCTCCAAGGCGTAAAGGGCAAGCTCAGGCCATGTGCCCAATTTGGAGACCCAGAAGTTGAAGGGGGCAGACCCGTCATTCAGTACGTCTAGGCGTGTGCACACATACTGCTCCACCATGTTGGTGAAATGCTGCCTCCTGCTAAGACGTTCCATATGAGCTGCTGGTGCTGCTGTTTGTTGTGGCGTGCTGACAAAGCTTTTCCACATTTCGGCCATGCTAACCCTGCCTTCTGAGGTGCTGGCGGTGCCCTGGTTGCGTTGGCGACCTCTTCCTCCTCCTCCTCTGCCCTGGCCTTGTGCTTCCACTGTGGCCCCGCTGTCAGGTGGGAATGGCAGCAGCATCGCGTCTACCAGCGTGCGCTTGTACTCGCGCATCTTGCGATCGCGCTCCAGTGAGTGAATTAAGGACAGTACGTTGTCCTTGTAACGGGGATCCAGCAGCGTGGCCACCCAGTAATCAGCACAACTTAGAATGTGGGCAACTCGGCGGTCGTTGTGGAGACACTGCAGCATGTAATCGCTCATGTGTGCCAGGCTGCCCAGAGGCAACGAAAGGCTGTCCTCTGTGGGAGGTGTATCCTCTGTGTCCTCTGTATCCCCCCAGCCACGCACCAGTGATGGCCATGAGCTGGCCTGGGTGCCACCCTGCTGTGAACATGGTTCCATCTCCTCCTCCTCATCCTCCTCATCCTCCAGAACTGTGCCCCTGCTGGACAATTGTGTCCCTGGCGTTTGTGGGTGCAGGAACCCACCCTCGGAGCCACTTGCAAATGACTGCCCTGAAAGCCTTGGAAATGTTACCTCTTCATCCTCCTCCTCCTCATCCTGTGCCACATCCTCTTCCATCATCGCCCGAATCGTTTTTTGAAGGAGGCATAGAAGTGGGATAGTTAAGCTGACAACGGCGTCATCGGCACTGGCCATGTTGGTGGAGTACTCAAAACAGCGCAACAAGGCATACAGGTCTCGCATGGAGGCCCAGTTATTGGTGGTGAAGTGTTGCTGTTCCGCAGAGCGACTCACGCGTGCGTGCTGCAGCTGAAACTCCACTATGGCCTGCTGCTGCTCGCACAGTCTTTCCAGCATGTGCAAGGTGGAGCTCCACCTTGTGGGCACGTCACATATGAGGCGGTGAGCGGGAAGGAAGAAGTTACGCTGCAGCGCTGACAGGCGAGCAGCAGCAGGGTGAGAACGCCGAAAGTGCGCACAGACGGCCCGCACTTTCTGCAGCAGCTCTGACATATCGGGGTAATTTTTAAGGAACCTCTGCACCACCAAATTCAGCACATGCGCCAGGCAAGGGATGTTCGTCAAACCGGCTAGGCCCAGAGCTGCTATGAGATTTCGCCCGTTATCGCACACCACCAGGCCGGGCTTGAGGCTCGCTGGCAGCAACCACTCATTTGTCTGCTGTTCCATGCTCCTCCACAACTCCTGCGCGGTGTGTGGTTTTTTTCCCCCAAACAGGCAAGTTTTAAAACTGCCTGCTGTCGTTTACCCCTGGCTGTGCTGAAGTTGGTGGTGAAGGTGTTACGCTGACTGGATGAGGAGGTAGAGGAAGCGGAGTAGGAGGAGTTAGGAACAGGAGGCAAACTGAAGCCCTGCAATCCTCGGTGGTGGAAGGACATGGGCCAAATTGCTATCCGCCTCAGGCCCATCCGCCACTGCATTTACCCAGTGTGCCGTTAGGGAGATATAAAGCCCCTGACCGTGCTTACTGGTCCACGTATCAGTAGTTAGGTGGACCTTGGCACAGATGGCGTTGCGCAGTGCACACCTGATTTTTTCCCCCACTTGGTTGTGCAGGGAAGGGATGGCTTGCCTGGAAAAGTAGTGGTGGCTGGGTGCGACGTACTGTGGGACAGAGACCGACATAAGGCTTTTAAAACTGTGCATCTCCACCAGACGGAATGACAGCATTTCAAAGGCCAAGAATTTTGAAATGCTGGCATTCAGGGCCAGGGATCGCGGGTGGGTAGGGGGGTACTTCCTCTTCCTCTGAAGTGTTTGGGAGATGGAAAGCTGAATGCTTCCACGGGACATTGTGGAGATGGTTGGTGACCCAGGTGGTGGTGTTGCTGACAGATCGTCTGTTTGCGGGGTGGCAGGTGCCGGTATCACTACAGAGGTGGATGGAGAGGCCGAGACTGCAGCAGAAGAGGAAGCAGGAGGAGCCAGAGACCTTTCTTGGTTTTGAAGGTGTCTACTCCACTGAAGCTCGTGCTTTGCACTTAGATGCCTGATCATGCAGGTTGTGCTCAGGTTGAGAAGGTTTATGCCTCGCTTCAGGCTCTGATTGCACAGGGTGCAAACCACTCGTGTCCTGTTATCAGCACATTTTCTGAAGAACTTCCACGCTAGAGAACTCCTTTGAGCTGGCTTTGGTGCGCTCGGTCCCTTGCTGCGTTGGGCAGTAGCAGGCGTAGTGTCTAGGGCATGGCCGCTCCGCTTCTGCACCCTGCTCCCTCTTCTGCTGTGCTGGTGGCTCTGTGCGACCACCGCCTCTTCCTCCAAACTACTTAGGTCACCTGCATGACCTTCATTCCATGTGGGGTCGAGGACCTCATCGTCCTCCACATCATCTTCCACCCAGTCTTCACCCCTACCCTCCTTGCCGGTCTCCACAATTCTGAGTGCCGCAGCAGTTGGCACCTGCATTTCGTCATCATCGGAGACATGCTGCGATGGTCCTTCCATGTACTCATCTTGAGAAATAAGTGGTTGGGCATCGCTGCACTCAATCTCTTCCACTTCTGGGGCAGGGCTAGGTGGATGGCCCTGGGAAACCCTGCTGACAGTCATCAAAAAGAAGAAGAGACTGCTGCATGACTTGGGGCTCAGACTACTTGCCTGATTTGCAAGGGGGTGAGGTGAAAGACGGTTGGACATTGGCTGCAGGTGCCAACTCTGACCTTTCTGCAGTAGACTGGGTGGGAGACAATGTGAAGGAACTGGAGGCACTGTCAGCAACCCAATCTACTATCGCCTGTACTTCTTCTGGCCTCATCACTTCTAGAGGCGCATGATGCCCTACCAAATACTGCTGCAGGTTCTGTCGCCTACTCACACTTGAGGAAGGTGTTTCACTTGTGCGTGTAGCCGGCACAGATCGACCACGTCCTCTCCTTGCAACAGGAGCTCTACCAGCAGCACCACGACCCAGGCCACGGCCCCTATTTGACGGTCTCTTCATATTTCTGTAATTTATTATCTTGCCCTAGAAAGGTGTTTATTGAATAGCGGAACAAAACAACAACAGTATAGCACGGGTGTATCTCACAGTCAAATATGCAAACTATGCCGCAATTTAATTTTTTTTACCCCAAAAGGGTGTTTATTAAATAGCGGAATAGAAAAACAGTATACAAATACAACGGGTGTATCTCACAGTCAAATATGCAAAGTATGACGCAAATTTAATTTTTTTCACCCCAAAAGGGTGTATATTGAATAGCGGAATAGAAAAAAGGATATAAAACGGTGTATCTCACACGTACAAACACAGACTAGGCCCCGATTACAATTTTTTGTACCCTAAAGGGAGGATGAGGAAGAGGAGTAGGAGGAGTTCGGAACAGGAGGCAAACTGAAGCGCCCTGCAATCCTTAGCGGTGGAAGGAGATGCGCCAAACAAATTTAAAAGGTGTATCTCACACGTACCGATACAGACTATGCCGTAATTTAATTTTTTACACTCCAAAAGGGTGTATATTGAATAGTGGAATAGGAAAAATTTTAAGAAACGGTGTATCTCACACGTACAAACACAGACTAGGCCCCGATTACAATTTTTTGCACCCTAAAGGCAGGATGAGGATGAGGAAGAGGAGTAGGAGGAGTTCGGAACAGGAGGCAAACTGAAGCGCCCTGCAATCCTCGGCGGTGGAAGGAGATGCGCCAAACAAATTTAAAAAGGTGTATCTCACATGTACCGATACAGACTATGCCGTAATTTAATTTTTTACACTCACAGGGTGTATATTGAATAGCGGAATAGAAATTTTTTTATAAAACGGTGTATCTCACACGTACAAACACAGACTAGGCCCCGATTACAATTTTTTGTACCCTAAAGGCAGGATGAGGATGAGGAGTAGGAGGAGTTCGGAACAGGAGGCAAACTGAAGCACCCTGCAATCCTCGGCGGTGGAAGATGCGCCCCAAAAGATTGGAAGGTGTATCTCACACGTACCAATACAGACTATGCCACAATTTAATTCTTTTTACCCCAAAGGGTGTAGATTGAATAGCGGAATAGAAAATATGATATCAAAAGGTGTATCTATCTCACACGTACAGACCCAGACTAGGCCCCGATTACTATTTTTTGCACCCCAAAGGCAGGATGAGGAGTAGGAGGAGTTCGGAACAGGCAGGAGGCAAACTGAAACACCCTGCAATCCTCGGCGGTGTAAGATGAGCCCCAAAAATTGGAAAGGTGTATCTCACACGTACCGATACTGACTATGCCGCAATTTAATTCTTTTTACCCCAAGGGTGTAGATTGAATAGCGGAATAGAAAATATGATATCAAAAGGTGTATCTATCTCACACGTACAGACCCAGACTAGGCCCCGATTACTATTTTTTGTACCCCAAAGGCAGGATGAGGAATAGGAGGAGTTCGGAACAGGCAGGAGGCAAACTGAAACACCCTGCAATCCTCGGCGGTGTAAGATGAGCCCCAAAAATTGGAAAGGTGTATCTCACACGTACCGATACTGACTATGCCGCAATTTAATTCTTTTTACCCCAAAGGGTTTAGATTGAATAGCGGAATAGAAAATATGATATAAAATTGGTTATTTTTCAATAGCACATGTGAACACAGCAGTGTCTTATGTCAGTCAGCTCTGCTGCAGGCTATGAAGGGAAAAAAAATAATAAAATTCCCCTTTAAGTTTGTAATTTTTAAATAGATTAGTACAGACTATGCCACAATTTAATTTTTTTTAACCCAAAAGGGTGTATATTGAATAGTGGAATAGAAAAAAGTGTATAAAATTGAAAATCACTCAATAGCACATGTGAACACAGCAGTGTCTTATGTCAGTCAGCTCTGCTGCAGGCTATGAAAGGAAAAAAAAGAAAATTCCCCTTTTAAGTTTGTAATTTTTAAATAAATTAGTACAGACTATGCCACAATTTAATTTTTTTTAACCCAAAAAGGTGTATATTGAATAGTGGAATAGAAAAAAGTGTATAAAATTTAAAATCACTCAATAGCACATGTGAACACAGCAGTGTCTTATCACAGTCAGCACTGAAGCAAAAACGCTGCACACAACTGACTGATAAAAATAGATTTTTTTCTCCCTCCTCCTCCTCCTCCTCAGCGTGCTTAACTGAGGGCAAAACGATTGTGTTCACTGCACCAACCCCCACACAGCAAAATCGATGTAGAACACTGACCCTGCCTATTCTCCAGCCTCGCCCTAATATTCTCGATAAGATCGTTCACTGGCACTGCACAACCAACCCCCCACACAGCAAAATCGATGTAGAACACTGACCCTGCCTATTCTCCAGCCTCGCCCTAAAATGCCCTAATAACTCGCCCTGCCTGCACTCCAGCCTGTCCCTGCATTCTTTTCGGACACAATACAATTTTTCACTGTCTGTCCCTAATCAGCAGCCAGCACATATGATGTGTGCTCTCTCCCTAATACTACAGCAGAATGACGCAGCGCGCTGGGTCTCGAACTTATAAAGACATGGTCACATGCTTCAGATGGCCAATCACAGCTACTAATACATTAGTAGGCATGGCTGGGATGGCTTAAGGCACACCAGCTAAACGCTTGTTGATCGGCTGTTGAAAGCCCGCCATTAAAAGCGCGCCATTACATACAAAACAGGAAGTAAAATGACCGAACACGGATTTTAAACCCGAACATACAGTAAAGTTTTCGGGTCCGTGTTCGGGTAACAAAAATCCAATTATTCGGTACGAACACGAATAATACAGTCCGTGTTCGCTCAACACTACTCACGACTGATGAGATAGCCGAAGCTATCGCCAAATTTCCTCAGTCCAAGCCACCAGGTTTAGATGGCATGCCCAATAAATTCTGCTTTCACTCTTAACCACATATTCAAAACCTCTGCTTTACCCCCCTCTATGAGTGAGGCTTTAATAGTACTAATTCCTAAGCCTGGCAAAGACCTGGGCTTACCCAAATCCTTCCGCCCTATTTTCTATTTTGATATTAAATTCATCGCCAAAGTTCTGTTCACCAGACTCAACCAGGTGATCCCCTCTCTGATACATGAAGACCAGCCAGGTTTTTTGCCTGGTAGAAATGCCTCCTTCAACCTAAGGAGAGTTTATACATCCTGAGGCCCAACATGAAAATACTGGTTCAATAGTTGTTGTTGTCTTGGACACAGCTAAGGCATTTGATTCAGTCGATGGGTGCTTCTTATGGAAATGTCTTGAAAATTATGAATTTGGACCAAAATTCATAAAATGGGTGCAATTATTGTATCAGGCTTCAATAGCCAGGGTGTTGGCAAACGGATGGACATCTGAGCCGTTCCCCCTTCACTCGAGGAACCCGACAGGGCTGCCCCTTCTCCCCTTTGCTGTATGCCCTGCCCACTGAACCGCTGGCAATAGCTATACAATCATACTCCGAGGTGATCAGACTACGCTTAGGCTCCATGACAGAAAAGATTAGCATGTATGCTGATGACACTCTGTTATACATGGCTGACTCTGGCGCATCCTTGTCAACGGCTCTCGCTCTCATAGAACAATTTGGACTCTCTTCGGGTCTAAAATTCAATTGGGATAAATCCCAACTACTCCCAATAGGTAGTTTCCCATCACCGTACGACCAAGCAAACTTCCCTCTACAAAGGGTAAGCCACATCAAATACTTTAGAGTCCAGATTACCAACTCCCCAATAGAATATATTCCTAATATATACAACCCCTCTTTGATTTAATAAAAGCAAAAACTCAAATTTGGGCTTGCCTACCAATAGGGGTAATGGGCCACATAAACCTCATAAAAATGGTACTCCTACCTAAAATACAATACATCCTATGGCATTCACCAATATATTTACCTCTAAAATATTTTAAGTCAATGGAGTCTCTGCTTAAGCCATTCTTATGGGGTGCCAGCAGACACAAATTGCCCTGGAGGAAGATTAAAAACCCCAGTGATCTTGGAGGCGTAGCACTCCCAGATCCTAATATATACTATTTGGCGACTCAGCTTTGCCAACTATTCCACATTGACAAAACTGACAGGTCTAGATTCCTTACTTTCCTATGCCCTAAATGGTTGCACCCATCAGCAGACCCTTTGTGCGTTATAATGAGTGGGCTGGTGGGAGCTGAGGTCTTGGGGGACAGTGAATTCCTTCTATACCAGTACAGCTGCGTATGGGTTGTGGTATCTGATAGGCTGAACCTATTCCATGAATTCACACCTCCATGGCACAACATTACACTCCTAGAGTTTTGTTCTATCTCGGTCTCAAATTCATGGAGTAATAGAGGTGTGTATTACTTATCCCACTTATTGGCAAACAAATGTCTTAAATCATTCAACATGCTGAAAAATGAACACGTTGCCAAACCATATGTTTTTCCGATATCTACAAATTTGTCATGCCTTTCAGACTCCATTCCCCTCCACAACTCTCCAGCTTGACTCCATCCCTGTTATGGAGGTAATAAAGAGCTCAGATCCCCCAAAAAATATTTCAACATTCTATTCCTTGCTACACCTCCCCTCCTCATCCAAATTAGCTTACGAGCTTAAATCAAGGTGGGAGGGGGATGTCGCTATGCTAGAGGATGAAGAAAGAAGTGAAGCCCTGGACACTTGCAAGATAGTGTCTCCTAAGCTGTCTCATCACCTTACCCAGCTTTATATTCTCCATCGCTTCACTCTCACTCCCCTTAGGTTAGCCAGGTATAGAAGTGTTCAAAACACCCTTTATCCCATGTGTGCCCGAGTGCAAGGAACAATCTATCACTGGTATTGCCTGGTAATACAAGGATACTGGAAACAAGTTGTTCAATTCTTACGTGATAATATGGGCTCTTCTCTAACACTCCACCCCAAACCATGTCTATTGGGGATATTCCGCGACACTGATATAGATAAATTTACCAAGATATTTCTCCACAAAACTCTGTTTAAAGCCAGAAAATGAATTGCTAGACATTGGATGCGGAGCCTACCACCCGAGTTTAGTGCTTGGTTAATAGAGATTAACAATACCTTTACCATAAAAAAGGTTTATGTATATACACAGGGACTGTCCATCTAAATTCAACAAGATATGGGATAGATGGCTTTGAGCTCCTGAAACCTGCGGTTAAACTGGCGACGTCTGATTCAAATTTTCCCGACTTTATAGCGCTGGCATAAGAGTTATCGATGTTCTCTAACTACATGTCTTTCTGCTCCACTAAGCAAAAACTCAACTATCAATTTTAGTATTTTTTTTAACTCTATACTGTACTAAGACTTGCTAAACCCTGTACTTGTTTTTGATCTTTTATTGTCAATCCGTAAGTCCCCGTTCACACTAAGGCGACCTGTCAGGCGACCTGGTCGCCTCACAGGTCGCCATAGGTCGCCTTCCATAGGGAAGCTGCGGACCCGTTCTAATAGGAGCGACACAAGTCGCTCCGACTTAGAAAAAGGGTCCGGAGCTTCTTTGGGGTGACCAGGAGGCGACCGCCATAGACTTCAATGTTATGAAGTCAGTGGCGGCCGCTCCGAGGTCGCGGCGCGAAGTAGCGTCGCTTGTATGTGAACGGGGCCTAAAAGCACATTAATTTTGTATTCCTTAAGATGTTTAATTTTCAATAAAAGATACTGTTTAAATGTTAAAAGCTTAATGGGAAATCTTCTCACATGGTATAGATTGGAGCTGAAGGTAGAAAAAATCAACAGAAAAACTTTATAGCTGTGAGGTTTCAAAAGAAGACTGCATTAAAAATGATAAACACAAGGGTCTTTCAAATCATCATATTATTTAATTTCTAAGTTACACTTTTAATTTGCCACTGTGCAAATCAATCCCACCTCTAGCAATAAAATGTATCTTCTCCCAGTGAGATCCTGCCTCCCAAACACACACATTTGTATTTCCCCAGTGATATCCCACCTCCTCCAGCACACATGACATGCACAGACACACACTTATGCACACATTGGTCTCTCTCCAGTGAGATCCCATCTCCGGCAAACATACACACACACACACACATGTTTTTTTTCCTAGTGTGATCCCACGTTTAGCACACAGATTGGCCTTTCTCAGTGAGATCCCACCTCCAGCAATTTAATATCACTTTATTCCCAAGTCTGTGTAAACATGTGCACCTAGCTCTCAGCGATGAATACAATGAATATTCAGTGTGTCTGTGTGTGTGTGTGTGTGTGTGTGTGTGTATTAGGCCCTTAGTGACCTGTTGTAAGGAAGGGCATCCTCTGGCTACTCTGGATGCACTTCTGTGCACAAGTTGATACATGTTCCCTTTCATGCTTGCAGAAGTTGGGCACTTGCTAGTACTCACATGCACTTGTGGCAGATGTTGGCACCAAACGGCCTATGTAAATTGGGCCAGTGCTCAGTATCAGTGCTGCTTTGTCCTCAGCCTCCTGTGTATCCATTGTTCCTGTGATTCTGTATCCTGATTCCAGTTGCTGACCCAGTTTGTCTTGACTGCTGTCTGAACCCCATCTTCTGTGCTGCTTGCTGAGCCACCTGGAATGCTGGACAATTCCTTGAATGATCCTGCCTTGAATCTTGTTTGTCTTAAACTTTGAACTCTTTACTCCTCCCATGAGCTTCCTGATTTAAGCCATGTCTCTGTACTTTCTGTTTCCTAGATTTTTGTGCTCTCTCCAGCCAATATCTCGCTTTTGTCTCTGCTGCTGCTGTCTGTATCCTCGCTGCCATTTTTTACCGACCTTACACTAGAAGATCCACTGGTCTCCTTTTTAACATCTATTGTTCTCAATTCCATTGAAACACTTCAGTATCTTCCACATCAAATTCACAGTCTATAGTGCTGCTGACACAATATCTGCCACCTTCAATGTCTCAGAATAATCTGCTTTAATTTTAGTAGGCCAGTTTCCTGGAAATTGATTTTGCCTTTATATCTCCTCTGTAAAATTATTTGTGTGAAGAGCTTAGCTTCCATGACACTGCTGTATAATTATTTATGGAAATGGGTGCAGAATGCATGAGTCACATTTCTCCATCCCTGTCATTCACCGGTATGGCTATGACCATATTGTTTAGTGATTTTGTTGCTAATTATGGAAAATCCAGTGACTACCATTTGTGAGCCCAAAGACTAACTGTCCTTCCTGCTGTCATATCCTTCACTCTCTTCTCTTGCTCGTTTAACACCTGCTGTCCTACTTCCACTTTTCTCTCCTGCACTTTGACATCTGTGTTATTCTGTGTGTGCCAGCCAGTATCCAGCCAGCCACTTGTTAACAGCATCTGTGCACTCCTTCCTGCTTTGTGATCCTGTGCACTCCTACCTGCTCCCAGTGCCTCTAGGTGTTTCTGTTTGCACTTTCATATCTGCACTCACTGCTTTAGTGGGTCATCAGTCTGCAAACTGGGAGTGATCTGCATTAAACCTAATCTCCTCCTTCAGAAACTCTGGTGAAGGCAAGGCACCTCCTTCGATTCTGTACCCCGACCATTCTAAAGGGGTTCTGACCTTCTCTGTGCATGCTGGCACGCTCCGCTCTCCCATCTATGCCAACAGGTAACCTTGTAGCCTTGTAGCTATCACAAATTCTACGTTAACCAGTGCCCTCTAGTAGGAGTGGAACTCCATCTGTGACAGTTTTTACAGTTTGGATGAAGTATGCAAGAGTTAGTACCTTCATTAGGTTTTTGTTACGTCGTGTGTTCCCACTTGGAAGATTTACTCTCACTTCCTGACACAGGATACACAGTCAATAGTTTTATTTGAGTGAAAAGGGCAGTTTTTGTTTGTTCAATGGGTAGTGTCCCTCAATCCCTGCATAGTCACAGAAATTAGGGAAGTGAGCACCACCAAAATTCTGACATATTGGTTTCACACCGAAAGTTTGATAAGACATGGCAACGATCAATTATCAGAAGTAACATACAGCAACCCATAGCAATCAGTTAGATTTCAGAATCTTGTAATCTGAACAGTGAAAAAATATTTGATTGTCTGTTATAGATTTGTACTTTACAAAATTGCATTTTTTTAACCTTGATGTGTTGAGGCTTTTTTTTTGTTTTGTTTTTTAATATGTTAGCAGTTATGCTGTTGTCAGTACAGTTCTGTTTGTGCTATTTCATAGTTTTTGTCATGTTTCTTAGGAATTGTTATAGCAGTGGGAGGAGTAACATTACTTTGTGTTCTGTGCGGACTCGTGATTCTGTCGTTTGGGGTATCAGGAGTGCTCAGCATCTCTTACTTTGCCATATCTAGCATTTTAAACTACGTACACACAGCCAGGTAAGCCATATATATACTCTAAAACTGTATTTATTTTTTTTAATCATTCATTTTCATTTTACTGTTTTTATGATGTTTTTACCATATTTTTTCACATTTTGCAGCATTTAAAGCTGTAAGAATTTAGCAAGACCAGTCTTAATTTAGGGAGCAATTCTTCTTTGTGATAGGAAATTGACTGATGCATTAACAGAATAAATTAACCCGCCATAAACAAGATAAAACTATTCTCCATTTTCTTTATATAGAAAAAAAAAAAGGAAATGCATAGCAAAGGGTATATGAATATAATATGCATCAGTAGACCCCAGAGATCTTCAATGCATTATGTTCTAGCAGTTCCACCTTCTTTACGTTGTAGAAAACAAACTACATTCATGCTAATAAGGAATAGGATTAATTCCTTCCAATCGATTTCTCCTGTTGAAGAACTTGCAGCATGCTTGATAGGGCACACATATTGTATAAATATAGTGTAATAATGATACTGTCATTTTAAGTTTTAGACAGCCAGTTTTATCTGCATTAATCCACTTGGATAAAACAACCTGTAAGAAATACAATATTTGACTTCACTTCGAAGAAGCATGTATGCTAGCTTGGCTTTAAAACTTGGATGAACATAATGCCTATACAGAAGGTGATATGTTTTTTTATGTGTATGGCTCATTCTCATTTACATTCACTTCTATTTTCAAATTTGTATTATTTCTTACACACGCACCTGTAATTACCTGAGAAAGAAAAACACAGCTCATATATACAAAAATAATTTTAGGCGGTTGCTGCAATCTATATCCTTTTTTTACTGTCGTGATTCACTAATAGTCAAAATGGAAGAACTCACTTGAATAAAAATCTCAAACTAAAACACTATAGACTACTCCACATCAATGGCCTAACCTTTAGACAATGCAGTGAGAAAAAAAACTAAAAAACAACCTACATACAGACCACCTTAACAAGTAAAACCATCTGTCATTGTTATCTTGAAATCATACTACTATTAAAGCAATCTAGGCACACAGCTCCCATTCAAAGCCTCCTATATATTTTACTGTAAATGTCATTAAGTGACACATCATTGATGTTAAAATCAATCAATGTTAAAAAAAAAACCTGAACCCTAGGTGTAACCTCTGGCAATACACTATAAACCGTGTCATGGTCTGCTAGTCCCATATATGGCGATTCAGTCAACTGTACATATACATTGCCATGTGTAATAAAGAGATATAGAACCATGAACAATTAATAGTTTACTGGCCATGCAGTAACTCCATTTAAGGTTTTCTTCTTATATGATATTCAACATTGTTGATGTGTCACTTAGGGCATTTGCAGTACTTCAATATTGTTGAGGTGGTCTGTGTTAGTCATAGATGATTGCTTGAAGTTTTCAGTTTTTTAACTGCATTGTCTTATAATTGAAAACTGGCACCCAAAAGATGCCAGGGAGAAGATGCTGGCACTAACAAGTGACCTTGCGGGTGTTGGACAGTTGGAATAGAGATAAGTATTTTTTACTTTAATTCTGCTTTAAGTGTTACAGTGTAAGTCAAAACATACAGTGGACAGAGGGAGGATAAGTAAGGTTGGGTTAGGTGTTTCTCAACATTTTTTCAGTCAAGACACCCTTTAAATAATGGACAATTCACTCTAAATTGTTAATACAATAGTTGTGCATAATGCAGCAGCATCCATTCATGTAGGACATGCAACATCAGACGTGATATATATTTTTTTTCACAATTTAAATATTTCTTTGCACAGTGGTACTAACTAGTGTTCCTAGGTTTCTCTTCTCCCTCCGTTTCTTTCCATCACAAAGCTAACTTGACCCCAGGTGGTGTGGGGGGCGGGCAAACAAGGACTCTGTGCAGGCGCTCCTTACCAAATGATGATGTTATCAGTTGTTAGACACTGGCATCTGGTTCGTTCAAGGTTGTAATGCTGCACAATAAAAACATGTGCTATATGTATCAAAAAAAAGGCAGGCTTGATTCACCTGCCTGCTTGTTGGAAATTTTGTAGGCATTTTGTCACAGCACCCTTGTGGAACCCAGAAAGCACGCCCGTTTATCATAGCTTTGATAAAAGGCTAAGTAACATATACCAGGTTTTTTTTTGCTTTTGGTGTTCCCATTGTTAAAGATTCCTTTATACTTCTGCCAAGATTTCCAAACAGTTCAGTACTTCAGTATTGCTGATGACCCAACAGTACTGCTGATGACCCAACAGTACAGCACTTCCTGTCATGATGCCCAAACAGGAAGTAAGGACAAATCCCAATGGAACAAGATAGAAGTTATGGTCCTTCCCCGCTCTATTTATAATTGACGCAACTGTTAACCTGAATATGTAAAATTATGTTGTCTCTGTAAAGAAAAATGTAAATACTTATCTCTCCTGCTCCTCTGATCAAGAGGAGTCACCAGCTAAATTCTGTGCAGAAATCGTGTTCCAGGAGTGTCAATCTCTTGTGTCCACTACCACTACTGCTTGAGTCCTGTTTAGGATGTTACCAGACATTTATATGTGCTAAAATATAGTTCCATGTTACAACTGTTGGCTACACCTAGAATGTAGGAAGTAGGTGTGCACAATGCCTAAAAAAATTCATATATACCTATGTATTGCATGTCGTAAAACCCCACTCTGAACTTTGTGCCCTTCAAAAGATACTGAAAATGTAATGACTAATATATCGACTCATTTAGAACGCATAGATTACTACAGATTTACAACATAAATGACTAGATTGTATGCTTAACCACCCTATTCAAGCCCCTGTTTTTGTATATGTTGCTAACAAAATATTATCAAAAAATCCACTTTCTGTCCCAAAAAGGTGATGCAGATTAACACAGAAATCTAAAATGTGTGCCGAGGTAATACATCAGAAATGATGAAAAGCTGTCTCGGTAGTGAAGGGTGAAAACGTATAGAAATGAATCACTTAGTGTTGTCCTCTAAAGTTTTTATCTCCTCTTTCTTTGTTACTCAGAAGATGAAATTTCCTGCTGTGCAACACAACCAACACTATTAATAACATCTGACCTTCACAAATACAGATCTCTAAAAGGAAATAGAAGTGAATGCAGGAATGAATTTACCATGTAATACATGCTCTTGTCATTCTTTTTGTGAAATCATTTACATAAGATTGTGCTTCATAGAAAAAATTGTAACACCATAAAACTGAATTCTATGTTTCTCTAAATTGATTGTCAAAACAATAAGACATCCATCCTTTTAGATTTGCTTTTCTACAAAATACCTAATGAGAATAGGTTAGAAATGTGTAGCGTTAGTTTTTGATAGAACTGTATAGTATTAGCTTTTGATAAAAGCCAGGTTAACCAATTATGCCCCAGGACTATTTCAGACACTTTTTGTTTACAAGTTAAAACCAGTATTTTTTCATAGAAAACTACTTAGAACCCCCAAACATTATATATATATATATATATATATATATATATATATATATATATATTTTTAGCAAAGACTCTGGAGAATAAAATGTCGGTCATTGCAATATTTTTTGTCACGCGGTATTTGCGGTAAAAACGCCATTTTTTTGGAAAAATTTAGAAAAATCACATTTCACTGCTTTTTAAAAATACTAAACAGCAAAGTTAGCCCATTTTTTTTGTATATTGTGAAAGATGATGTCACGCAGAGTAAATAGATACCCAACATGTTACGGTTTAAAATTGCGCCCCCCCCCCCCCCGTGGGATGGCGACAAACTACGGTCAATAGAGATCTCAATAGGCGACACTTTAAATTTATTTAACGGTTACCAGTTTAGAGTATAGCTCTTTTTTTTTATTATTGCCCACGCTCTGGCGATACCTCACATGTCTGGTTTGAACAGCGATTTCATTCGCGGCTCGACTTCCGTATACGTTTTTTTTTTGTGCGCGAGGGTGGCTAAAAATTTTTTTTTTTTCCTATTTATTTTAATTTTTTAACTTTTTTACAGGTTTTTTAAAAAAAAAAAAAAAATCTGATCACTTTTATTGCTGTCACAAGCAATGTAAACATCCCTTGTGACACCAATATTCAGCGACAGATACTCTTTATGGAGGGATCGAGGGTCTAAAAGACCCTAGACCCCTCCACTACACTTCCATGTATGCAAAACGCCGAAAACGCAAAAAGCCGTTTTTTAAATTTGCCGCCTTTTGCAGCACAGTAACCCGGAAGTGACGTCATGGACGCCGCCTCTGTGTTACGTCATTGGAGACCCAATCGAAGCCGTTTCTGGCTTTGATCGGGACTCCATCCAGCCGGCGGACGTGGGACGGGAGCCCCGAGCAAAGTCACGGAAGGCGGCAGGAGGGGGGGGGGAACGTCCCCTCCCGCTCACCCGGGTAACGATCGAGCGGCTCCCGAGCCGCATCGGTCATTACCAACGGAAAGCCGACCGTTGGCTCTAAACCACGGTACCGGGATGGTGCCTCCTAGCTAGAGGCATCTTCCCGGTATAACCCTGCAAAGTCTGCCGACGTAAATATACGTCCGTATGCAGTAAGTGGTTAAAAACACAGTGGCGCTAGGAGAAGACAGTGATTATTGCTAGCAGTTGCTATCGCAAGAGAATTCAGCAGGCAATCAAGTTGATTGATCGATCAGCTTAGTAAATTCAGCAAACCCATTAGCGGTTCGAATCTTGAAATTCAAAACCTTCGTGTTTTGTGAGATAAGACAATCAGGGGATCATTCGGTACCTCTCAGTGTTATCTTCTGAATCATTCCCCACACTAATTTAATTTGCATTCCTACTACACATGGCAGCAAGATCCCCTTTATCCATAGCCTCTACAACATTCTGCCGCAGGTATATTGATATACATCAGCAGTTGTCTATCAGCCACTCTGTACCACCTTGAGAAAAACGTATGTAGCACCCTCCTAGGTAGGTGCTAGTAAGAAAGTATAGTTTGTGCTCTGTCTGCTTACCAGAAAAGCTGCAGGTAAATCTATATTGTTCTCTGCCTACTAGAGAGCGGGATCTGTTAGTGTGGTCTGCTCATTGTGCTCAGAGTGCATCTCATTCTGTCTAGAGATTGTTTCACACTGGTCCAATAGGGAGGCATGTTGGACAGTGGGAGGAAACCTGACAAATGGGTACATGGGCTTTTAAAACAGTCCTGATGATTGACAGAGTGAAAGTCGCCTCAGTGCATGTTGGCATACTGTAAAAAAGCCAGGAGCAGGTGTGCTCGAGGTCTTTCGTTCCCGCCTGCTCCGTAGAGGTGCTATGTGGCCTCAGGGGGTCGTCCTGAGGGCCTGAAGAGTTGCAGTGAGGAGCTGAACCTAGAGGTCCAGAGAAGCTGACTGAGAGGGGCGACAGTGGAGGATCTGTCTCTGCAGTACAGTGAGTACAGAAACTCGTATCAAGGGGCCTGACCTGAGGGGGGCCACCCCTGCTCCTAGTATAGTCACTGGACGGGTGTCAGTGGGAAGAGGACACTAGAGAGACAATCCTGAAGATAGATTATCGTCCATCAAGTCATCTTGTTAGAGAGAAAAGAGAGCAAGAGACTTAAGCACATCCACACTAGTGGCAGAGAGCAAGAGACTTAAGCACATCCACACTAGTGGCAGGGTGGATTAACAGCCTGGCTGTTCCATATCTCCAAGCAGAGTTCAGAAGTCCTCAAACAATGGGAATAGTTCAATTGGAGTATCCCACTATTTCCTTCTCCTATCCCAAATTACCAATAAACAACAAAACAAACAACACCCCTAGACTGTTCATTCATGTGACGAGCCGGAGAGAACAAGGAGGGATTTAGGGACTTTCTCAAGTAAATGTGTGCTGGTAACCAGGGGAGCCCATCAAGACAATACTCAGCAGTTCCTGCGGGGACAGTGCTACATGTATAACATATCTCTTACCGTTTTGTTTTATGGATAACACAGTAATATGAGAAAGTATGTACACCCCATTGAAATTGTTGACTTATATTTGAACAGGCAAGCATTATTATCTAATTCCAATAGCACCTACATACATGTGTGATATACTGGCAAAACTGACACATACAATTAAATGCTGTATAATTATCATGATCTAGATATTAATTCAATTGTAGATTGGCCAAATGGGAAAAGTAAGTACACTTTTACATTTAACAAACATTAAATCCATGAAATTAGAATTGGTCATTCCATAATAAGTGACAATATTTGGAACATTCATAGGGAGTATGCAGGTGGGATGTCTGTAGATGACAACAAGCTGTGTAGCTTTGTTCAAAATGGAATATTGTTCTTGCTATAGGTGTAGGCCATTTACCTATCTCACGAAGCCTGACCTGAAAACTCCCAGGACATTGCTAGGATGTTGCTAAGTGAGACCTAGCTATTACTGTTCATCTTCACGATCACAGGATTGAGCTCTTTTACTGATTCAAACCTCCTTGCATGCACTTTTTATTCCATGATGCAGTAGCTCTGAGCTCAGGATTTGAGAGCTCTCTCCTGTGATGGTGAAAGGGAACAGTAATAGCTGGGCCTCACTTAGCAATGTCCTAGGAACATTCTGGGAGTTTTCAGGTCAGGCTTCATGAGGGTACAACACATAAATAGCTTACATCTATACCTTTGCTATTGTCATGTGTGGTGTCGTCATGCCAAGATCAATAGTACTCTCTGAAGTCCTTTAGAAAGAAGGTTGTGGATGCCTATGAGTCTGACAAGGGATTTAAAAAAATCACCAATGGATTTGAAATGAATTAATCCGCTATGTGGGAAAAAAATCTACACGTAACATAGATATTAGGTGCTAATTTGTCCAAGACTGGCCAGCCCAAAAATCTCAGCTCAAGAGCTGGCTGATGCTAGAAGTTTCCACAAACCCCAAAATGTCATCAGTAATGTTCAGGTAACTCTTGCAACAGTTGGGGTGCATGCATCTACAATCAGAAATAAATTGTAAAAATGTAACTTGCATGATAGGTGTGTTAAGAAAAAGCCTTTGCTGTCCAAAGAGAACAATAGAGCAATATTACAGTTTGTCATTTAACATACAAACAATGGCTTTTTGGATATGCTGATGAGAATAACAGTAGACATGTTTGCAACCAAAGACAATTTTTTAGGAGAAGAATCTCATAACAGCTGAGAAGTATGGTGGTGGAAATATTACGATATGTTTGCTTTGCTGCTTCAGAACATGTGCAGCTTACTGTCATTCAGTTTTTCTGCATCCTGTCAAAGTGTGCTTGATGAAAATGTGATACCATCTATTAAAAAGTTGAAGTTGAATTGGAAATGGTGGAACGGCACAAACAAAAAATATAATAAAATAGAAGGCTATGGACTGTCCAAGTCAAAGTTATTAATTTTTTCACCAAAAAAAATTGTTTTGAGGATTTTGAAATGGTCAAGTGATGCAAGAAAACCCACAAATATCTTGCAACTAAATTCATTTTGCATGAAGAAGTGGTAAAAAACTTCACAGAGCCAATGTCAGAGACTGGTGGGCAGTTATGAAAAATTACTTTACGCTTAAGGGGGCAATACCAGCTTCTGTTGCCAAAGGTATATTTACTATTTTCACAGTACACGATTATATCTATTGAAATTTTAAACAAGTTATTGAAAATTCAGATTTTTTATTGTGTTTTTTTTCCCAAGTAGATCACCTGTTGGCATGGTTTTAATCAAAATGTAATGTTTGATTGTTCAAGTATTTTAAAAAAGTTAAAGATTTCCAGGGATTGTAATTAATTTTTCATATGAGTGTATATACAGTATACAAGTATTTGTCAATTACTTTTGGCTGCCAGCTAAAGCGGTCTCCAATTACTTCCTACAAATCTATTAAAAATTAGGAACATTTTGTGATTGTGTTGCAAATAATAATTTATAAGTATTGACCAGTGGTAGTTTTACTGTTTCACTGCCGAAGCAGCTATGACTTTCTTTTTTTTTTTCTTCTTCTAAAATGCCCATAATAAACCTGAAGATTTTCTATATATTTTCTGAAAACCGAGACCCTTTAAAATAAAATGGTGTCAGCTGCAATTTTATCTATATTTTTCACTTTTGCTGCCTGAGCCATTTTTTTCAGTTGTTGCACACCAGTTTAAATGCACATTTCAGAGATCAGCAAATGGGTGTTCATTCTGAGTTTCTGATGTTCTTTTTCCTGACCCCTGCCATATAAGTATATGTAGTGTTACTATATAAATTGTCTAATTTTTCATTACAAAGATACAGAAAATAAAAATTCCTTATTTCATTTGAAAATACCAATGTATATAGTTTTACAATTTATATAAGAAATAATGAGAGGAAGGACTTAATTAGGGCTAGTTGGTGTTAACTAATGTAAAAAAAAGCATTACATGAGAACAACTGTTATTATAAAAACTCTTCCATCATGCTTGAGGTCATTGTAGCCGTATTAGTGCACTTGCGACAGAGACAATTGAGTACTGTCCATGATACTTTTTTTATTTGCACTAACATACAATTTTTCAGGACAAGCTTTCGGGGTATGTCCCCTTCTTCAAGATCCAAGCAGTACTGATTCACAAAATGTTTAGCAGAATGGTAAAAAAAACACAATCTCTAAGCCAAAGGAAAAAAAAAGAGAAAACCAAACAAACATAAACAAATTTAACTGGCAATTGTAATAAAACTAGCATAGTTAGTGAGATAAGACAGAGGGAGAGCTGAAGACAGGGGGGAAGGTGGGGGATAGTCACAGAGGGGGGTCGTAAAACTGTAGGATAATGAGTAAGGAAACCCATATCTAAATTTAAGCCGTTATTTTTTGTGTCAAAAAGAAGTATCATTCTTAATTCAAAAGTTTTCCTTTCCTGGATAGTTCTGAAATTCCCTTTAAGAACTAAAACATTGAGGTCTTCTATAGTGTGGTCCAGTTGTGAAAAATGATGTCCCACAGGTGTGCAGAAACTATCTTCTTTATGTTCCTTGATGGTATGTCTGTGCAAATTCATCCTCGCTTGCAACTTCTGTCCTGTTTCGCCTACATAAGATCCTTTGCTACATCTTTTGCATTGGATGAGGTACACAACATTACTGGAGGTGCAGTTGTATGATACTGTTATATTAAAGGTCCCATTTGTGTGTGTGACACTTTTAGACAGATTGATCTGGTTGCACAGTTTGCAGCATTTTTTGTGGCAGGGTTTGCTCCCATTATTTGTGACTTCATAATCAGAATGAAGTTTTCTGCTGATTAGTTTATGTCTGAGGTTGGGTGGTTGTCTGAAAGCCAGTATTGGAGGTTGTTGGAATATTCCTTTCAGAGTTTCATTTTCTGTTATGATGGGTTGTAAATCTTTGATTATCTTTCTTATCCCTTCTAGTGCTGGATATTCTGATAACCGTTTATGACCTCTGCCTGTTTTCTTTTTTTGATCCATGTTATCTCAATGCCCTGACATTTTGTCTGTTTAACCACGGCCTTGCTTGCTGCATTTTTACCTTTTTTTCAGGTGTGGTGGGTCCCTGAAGATAGTCAATCGCAGCAAAACCCATCATTCCTTGCAGAGTGCTTTGGTGAATACTGGGCAGCTATTTAGACCTCAGCCTGCTTTAGGGCCTATATTTGACTCAGGGTCTCAGAGGGTCCACTACCCTAATAACAGCTGAATAACGTTCCTAATCCAATTAGATGTGCAGCAAATGGATTCAAACCTCCAAAACAGGTTAAAATCTGACTGGTGTTTGTGAAAATTTTCTTAGTACAGACGGTCCCAGGCTTCAAACAAGACAGGGACTGTAGGTTTGTCCTTAAGTCGAATTTGTTTGTAAGTCAGAACAGGTATATTTTTTAAGTGTAGCTTCAGTCAAAATAATAATTTTTAAGTTTTTTTGATAACATAGGGAAGGGTAACACCCCTGTAGTATTTGTTTTGCTGTCTGGGCCCCTGTTCAGAAGATTTCACCTCACATCTGTCCCTATGACAACTGGATTTTGAAACCTTTTGGTTGTTTTTGAAACAAGGATTTGTGATAAAGCTTCAGTGGAGACACCTTTTCCCCAAAATAACGCTTACAGGAGTGATTTTCCCTTCCTAGATTTCTCCTCACTTCCTGTTGTCTCCCTCCATTTGTAAGTAGGAGTCATTTGTAAGTCAAATGTTTGTAACCTGGGACCGCCTGTACTGGCTGTATGATGCATTAGGCTTCCTTCATGTGGGAACAGAGAGCAAACAGCTAAATACACAATTAATGGATGCATACATATGAACTGTTTTAACTGTAAAAGCGTAACTCCACTTTTTGTTGAGAAAAAAACATTTCCCTCTATGGATCTCTGTACATTACAAGGATTTTAACAAACTTTGTTGCAGATTCCTACCCTTGGCTTTTCTGAAGAAATCATTGTTTGTTCCTCTGTGCTGAGTGGGTCAAATGAGACTGGTTTCAAAATTATCTATCAGCTGTGGCAGCTGCAGAGCTCTGAGGAAAGCTGCTGGGCCTGCATCCCTTTAGACGTGTTCCTATTGGGAGTATCTCACCAAAAATGTAATTTCTCTGTCGCTCATTGACAGACGTAGTCTTCTTGATTCACATCAATTGGGTTATGTTGTCTCCGCAGGAGTAGGACTAGGCAGAAAGAAAAAACATTCTGGCTCCACCCTAGGGGCAGTCCCAGAGGGTATATCCTCCCTCTCTCTGCTACAAGGAATCAGTTTTTTTCTGTCTAGTTAAAGCAAGGAAAGCGACTTCCAGAAAGATTTATCATCGCACATGGAAGTCCTACATTGCATGGTGTGAACCCCTGGGGTTCCACCCACGATCTTATTCGTTTAGTCGAATATTAGCTTTTCTGCAACAAGGGGTTGAGCAGAAACTGGCCTTGAGCACTATCAAGGGTCAGGTCTCAGCATTAGCTATCTTCTTTCAGAAGCCTTTGGCTACTCATTCCTTGGTGCGGAATTTCATCCAGGGGGTGCGACATCTGGCTCCGCCAGTGCGCGCGCCGTTACCACCCTGGGATCTTAATTTAGTATTGTCGGTTCTTCAGAAACCTCCCTTTGAAGATATTAGGGAGATTCCTCTACCTACGTTGTCCCAGAAGGTGGCCTTCTTGGTGGCTATCACTTCTGCACGCAGGGTGTCAGAACTGGCCGCATTATCTTGTCGTTCCCCATATCTGGTGGTTCATAGAGATAAGGTGGTTCTTCGTCCGAATCCATCCTTCCTACCAAAAGTGGTTTCAGAATTTCATCTGAATGAAGAAATTGTATTACCTTCCCTGTGTCCTAAGCCCAGTCATCCTTGGGAGTTTGCTTTACACTCCTTGGATGTGGTCCGGGCGATCAGGGTATACTTGAAAACGACAGACTCGTTTCGCAAGACGGATTCACTTTTTGTGATCCCGGATGGACCCAAAAAGGGGTTGCCTGCATCTGCCGCGACTATTTCCAAATGGATCAGACAGACGGTGGTACAGGCTTATTCTATTAAGGGTCGGGAACCCCCGTTCCCTGTTAAGGCGCACTCCACTCAGGCACTTAGTGCGTCATGGGCCTTTCGCCATCAGGCGTCAGTGGTCCAGGTGTGCAAGGCGGCTACCTGGTCGTCGGTGCATACCTTTACAAAACATTATAAAGTTGATGTAATGGCATCGTCTGATGCCTCGTTTGGCCGCAAGGTTTTGCAGGCCGCCATTTGAGGAGACCAGTGGTCTACCTCGAGGGTTTTTTTCCGTTGGAATTTTTATTTGAGTCTCATTCTTTGCTTATAATGAGCCTTTAAAACTTCTAGTTGGCACCGGTTGGGCCTTCTAGATTGGATTTTGATTTCTGTCAATCCCACCCCTCATTTGTGGCACTGCTTCTGGATGTCCCAATTGATGTGAATCAAGAAGACTACGTCTGTCAATGAGCGACAGAGAAAATCGGATTTTTGTAAGATCTTACCGTAAAATCCTTTTCTCTTAGCTCATTGACAGACGTAGTACCCGCCCCTCTATCATTGAGTTGGGTTGGGTTAAATTCTCTGTTGCTGCTTTATAACAGAACTGATTCCTTGTAGCAGAGAGAGGGAGGATATACCCTCTGGGACTGCCCCTAGGGTGGAGCCAGAACGTTTTTTTCTTTCTGCCAAGTCCTACTCCTGCGGAGACAACATAACCCAATTGATGTGAATCAAGAAGATTACGTCTGTCAATGAGCTAAGAGAAAAGGATTTTACGGTAAGATCTTACAAAAATCCGATTTTTTGTTGAAGGGGACGCCAGAAATCTGACTTGTATCTTAGGCAGACTTCTGGGAAAATTGGTAAGCCAATCACACAAGCAGGAAATTATGTTTCTGGGGTGTGGTCACTACACATTCTGTGTACAGAACAGCTCCAGGTAGCCATATTACATCGCATTTTCAGAAAATTACAACAGCTGCAGATTGAAAAGGAAAAGTAATTTTTAACAACATTCAATCACAATTTGATTTGTGTCACAATTGTATACGCTATATTGTTTTTTCTTTATTAGCTTTTTTTTCCCCCCGCGAAAGTGGAGTTTTCCTTTAAAGGATTTATTCTGTTCAGGTCTTGCAATACAGGCATTCCTGCCATACAGCACACCAAGATCTGTAATTCCATGCACACTGCAGGTAAACCAGACTTAAGGTACACTGTCTTGTGGCAAATATGCAGTGTCTTATGTGTTGTCGAATCAGTCAAAGCATCTGTAAAAATCAGCATGCATGCATAGGAGTTACATTATGTGGCCAAAGGAGGAAGACACTGGAAAAAAAAAATACCGGAGAAGATAACAGAAATGGAGCAGTAATTGTGAATATTGATAGAAAAATAGCCTAGGCTACATACAGCGCTTGCCGCAGAAAAACAATTAACTTAATGTATGTGAACAATGTTGAAAACTTATCTTTACAGTATAAGTGAAAATACAAATCAATTAAACACATGAAAATTAATAAAAAGTTCCAAGGAATTTATAAATAGATAAATAAGTCTTTTCCAGTGGTGATCAATATATGTGAATAAAATAAATGTAAAATTCAATAAATAAAGTCTTTTCAAGTGGTGATCAGGTGCAAAGTGCTTCGTGCTCAATAAATAAAAGTTTGTGACTTTCGTGACGTGGATTCCTCTTTTCCTGTGGCTTGTGGTAGAAATAAATGACTTGCCAGAATTGTTGGGTCCTATGTGCTGTATAGCACTAGGACCTACAGCGCTTGGAGGCCGTTCAGGCCAGGTTGGGGATCCCCTTTGTGGATGATCCTGGTGGGATACAGGTTAGGTTCCTCCTTACCCGATCTCCATCCTCAGGATATGGGGTTAAAAGAAAGGCTCCAGATAGTGTATTATCGTTTTAAAAGTTTATTCATGAAATATTCATAAAAATCGGAGCGAAGAAAGACTCAAACTCCAAGTTTGCAGGCAAAGAAACCGCTTACAAACACCTCCTAGCAGAGTGGCGAGCGGAGTGTTCCGGCTTGCGTTCCACGTGGTGAGTAGCGTGCTGACGTGCGTTCCACAACCTTGACGCGTTTTGTCACTTCCTGTGACGTTTTCAAATGGTACCTAACCTAAAGCGGTTTCTTTGCCTGCAAACTTGGAGTTTGAGTCTTTCTTCGCTCCGATTTTTATGAATATTTGATGAATAAACTTGTAAAACGATAATACAATATCTGGAGCCTTTCTTTTAACCCCATATCCTGAGGATCGAGATCGGGTAAGGAGGAACCTAACCTGTATCCCACCAGGATCATCCACAAAGGGGATCCCCAATCCGGCCTGAACGGCCTCCAAGCGCTGTAGGTCCTAGTGCTATACAGCACATAGGATCCAACAATTCTGGTAAGTCATTTATTTCTACCACAAGCCACAGGAAAAGAGGAATCCACGTTACAAAAGTCACAAACTTTTATTTATTGAGCATGAAGCACTTTGCACCTGATCACCACTTGAAAAGACTTTATTTAATTTTACATTTATTTTATTCACATATATTGATCACCAATGGAAAAGACTTATTTATCTATTTATCAATTCCTTGGAACTTTTTATTAATTTTCATGTGTTTAATTGATTTGTATTTTCACTTATACTGTAAAGATAAGTTTTCAACATTGTTCACATGCATTAAGTTAATTGTTTTTCTGCGGCAAGCGCTGTATATAGCCTAGGCTATTTTTCTATCATCCATTTTAAATCTACAGCTGCTGCCACACGTATACTTTTATCTTATATTTAAACAAAACCTTTTTTTCCGAGGCGCGTATAGTGTTATCTTTTTTCTATAATTGTGAATATTGACCTGTCAGTGTTGGAGGAGAGTAGACTAGAAGATATTGCTGCCATAATATGCAAGTATGTACAGTATACATAACACTGTTAGGACTACATCTCACCTACCTCTCTTCTCAATAAGGTGAATTTAACAGACCCAAAGGGAGCAAAGAAGAAAAAACCATTGTTAGTTTACATATACTTTAGTCAATGCAGCTTGGTCCAGATCTTGCCCATCCTGTAATAGGACAATAAAGCATTGCGTTTAGCTTTGGGTGCAGTCACTCCAATGTAAAATGCCACATCCACTAATGCCCAGTGAAGTTCTAGTATTTAACAATGGAATGACAGAGAGTGGTGCTTAGTGCCAGATGAGGCAGGGGTTATTATTGATTAGGACAGAGGTCATGGCCCAATATACATCTAGGATCAAAAGAGCTCCAGAGGAACATGGTTCAGTTAGAAGCGTAACACAGGTAATTCCAGTACCTCCTTTTAGGTTTTACAAAATTATAATCTGAGGGTCTACCTAAAGATAACAGGCCAAGTCCGGTTCACTTTGAAGTGATGGTAAAGCTTTATTTATTTATTGTATTTAAAACTAACAAACATGTCCTACTTACCTGCTCTGTGCAATGATTTTGCACATAGCAGCCCTGATACCTCTCTTCTGGGGTCCACTGCTGGGGCTCCTGGCTCCTACCGCTGAGTGCACCCATAGGAAGCCACTTTCTATGGGGGTACTCTTGCACACTCGATCCCCAGTCAGGCTGTTTGCATTGATTCAGATTCACAGCCCAACTCGCAAGAGTCAATGGCTCCCGCTGCCCTCAGTAAAGCCTGTGAGAGAGGGGAAAAGAGCCGCTGCAGATGTGCACAGTGCTGGATCGAGATCGGGCTCAGATAAGTATGGGGGGGGGGGTGCTGCAGGGGAATTACTATTTAAAGTGGTTATATCTTAAAGAAGAACTAAACTCTCCTATCGTTTTCAGCTGAAGAGGCTGTCATCTTGGCCTCTGTTTGATGAGCACACATGATTAGTCATGAGACCAGCAATTTGATGGTTTGGTGGTTTGTTTGAGAGCACAACTAGTGTGACAGTCACATTCCCAGCACATACTGGGAGTGTAACTCTTTTTTAACACTGTTAAATCAATGGGTTTAGTTCCACTTTAATGCAGAAAATGCATTAAGTTACAAAACCTTTTACCTTTACAACCACTTTAGTTGCTATTTATACAATGTGTTTATAACTGAATACAAAGTTACCCTATTGTTATAGCTAACACTCTGAGTTGCCAACAAATGTTTCCCTTTATTCAATTGTAATGCAGTGTGGCACCTTTTGTTTACATTTTTCTTTTAATAATATACCTACACTTTATCTGAAAAAAAGACTAATATACAAATCAATGTGTTAAGTAAAGTGTGCAGCGGGCAACATGCAAGCTGGTGAATTAAAGTAATTTGTTGTTAAAATTGTCTTAATATTTGTTTTTCATGTAAGAAATCCAGACCATAAGCCCAAAATAGCTTACA
>NC_138773.1:110675456-110915456 GCF_965119305.1 Pelophylax lessonae | reverse complement strand
GCAACTCAGCTCAACCTGCTGTCCTCTAGGCCGACCGCCCAGGACACCTTCCTTATGCTGACAGGAGGAGAGACAGCCGTTACCCCCCTCCTGGGACTCTGCTTCCCACCAAAGACGCTCTGTCATGTGCTCACCTCAGACTTATACCCCATCCCAGGATGCATTGCGGCATTTTCTGCCCTCTGGGATAGATACAAGCTCTGGTGTGCTATTGGTCAGGTTTCCTCCACTGTCCAATGAGAGCCCCCATTGGACACAGTAGGGAGACTCCCCAAACTCAACAGGCACACCTGGGAACACATGACAGCCTAGCTGAACAATCAAGGCCCCCCTTATAAGCAGACAGGGCCACCCATATACTTTTCCTAGCACCTACCTAGGAAGGTGCTACAGGTAATTTAGTCATCTTAATCCAATCTTCAGAGAATGTGATAAAGCAGTTGTTGATTGTCATGAACATGATAGGTGTGAACGTTTGTGAAACAAGCTTTTCTAATCACATAATCCATTACCATGATGCAATGAACTGTCAGAAACCGGTGTTCATCATCTAGGTGACATGGCTAAAGGTGTGAAATGAAAAGTCTGAAACTGTCAGTGCCAAGCATCGTAATAGACTGCCGAGCAAAAAAGATAGGTATACTGATCCTTTAAATAAGCAGTGTAATTGTATTCTCAGCGCCTCTCAGTACATACAATTATTATGCAAAACTGTAACACCTATAAATCCTCCACAGGTATAATATTCAAATATAATAAAATGAAAATGTATATAAATGTATAGTCATTATTTAAAAGTCCAAATGAATAAATAGCTGTTAATAAAGTGACAATTCATGAAATAATAAACTGCAAAGGGAAAATTCTTCTACAGTACAAATCTTGTACCACTGAAAGTGGTCTGCAACAACTTTTCTGGTGTATAACCACTCACCACACACAGGGGAATTACACACTCACCAGAAAAAAGAGTTGAAAGTGCATGTATTAAAACACACTAAATACTTAGACTACATTCACACCAGTGATTGAGACATAATGCAAACTGTAGCAGCAGAAATAAAAATTGTCTTGCTGTAGCGGCAGATATCCTCTGATTCCTGCTGCAGCTCTGAGAGGCTAAGTGCGTCCACCAGCCCCGTTCACTATGACAGGTCACCAATGCATCCATTCAGCAGCAATCACCATAGACAATCCATGGCTGTGCAGACAGCCTGCAAATAGCTGCGGCCTTTACGCACCTGCCATTATTTTTAACAGGGCTGAGGGTCATACCTAGCCGCTTAGAGCTGCAGCAGGAATCAGAAGATTCCTGCCATTACAATTGTGAATGTAGCTTTAAGGAACCTCCAACCACACCCTCTGTAGCCAGCCAGAATGCAGCAAGTAACAGCCTGGAATAGCTTCCACTCCTCTGAAGCCCAGTTGTAACGCTCCGGCGTTTGTTTAGTGAACTGGATTTGCAGCTGCAGAATTTCCACTCAGTAGTCGTGCAGAGATGTGTTGAATCACCATATCCAACTCTCCAGACTCATCATTGTGGCCCAGCCTGCCTCAGCATGCAAATATACAGGCACTCAGATAAGATGTTCCTGGAGTGATAGGTTGTATACAATAGTATAGAGGTGATGTGCTGAAAGGACAGGCGTGAGTAGTGATAGCAATGATAGGCACTCAATAGTAATGTTCAGGAGTGTTAGCAGATGGTGATAGATAGTATGCAGATAGGTTATCAATCATGTACAAATAACAGGTGGTAGGGGACAGCAGATGAAGTGTACAGGAATTGCTAACTCAGTGCAAGGATATAGATGGTAGTAGACTCAAGAGCTAGCAATCTATGTAACAGTGCAGATGATAGAAATAGTAATGCATAGATAGCAACAGTCTTTAGTATGCAAGAGTAGATAGTGTAAGTTGATAGGAAGGAATCCCCTGTGGGGTACTTATCACTAGTTGGTTTAGAGAGATGAGGGGTCCGGTAATGAGGATAAGGATCAGGTAGCGAGATACAGGATCAGTAGCGAGATACAGGAAATAGCTGGAGGCTTCGGCAGCGTCAGACAAGGCTGTGTAACAAGCGGTTTGCACGAACACCTTGTGAGTGAAAGCCAGCGATTGAAATAGCCGCTCAGAGCGGCGCCTAGTGATGACGTCATGAGAATTAAAGGGACAGGTAGCTATATGCGTTCCACCTACCTAAATGGTGGAACGCAATGCGAAAGAAATGGGCTGGAAGGGTACCGAAGGTACCAGAATCTTACACCAGTATGATTGTATTTCAACAAGCTGAGCTGCAGAACCTAGCTTCAGGCAGAACTCTCATCTGATCTTCCTGAAACCCATGATAGAGATTGGACTGTACTTAGTGGGGTCTCCTAGCTCAACAGCACTCTCTCCACCACAATAGCCACTGAACTCTTGTCTCTATTGTCCCACAAATTCTATGGCATAATCTATTGCTGGACTTGTCATCAAGTACGTGAGGGTGTGGGATATTCTGAACGCCTTTCAAATTACTTCTTCAGGGGGAAGAGACTGTGTTCACTCCGAAAGTGACCTTATAAAATGTCAGCCATAAAACCAAATATATTGCTCCAGAGTAGTGTTGAGCGAACACGGACTGTATTATTCGGGTTCGGACCGAATAATTGGATTTTTGTTACCCGTGTTCGGTCATTTTATTTCCTGTTTTGTATGTAATGGCGCGCTTTTAATGGCGGGCTTTCAACAGCCAATCAACAAGCTTTTAACTGGTGTGCCTTAAGCCATCCCAGCCATGCCTACTAATGTATTAGTAGCTGTGATTGGCCATCTGAAGCATGTGACCCGTGTCTTTATAAGTTCGAGTCACAGCGCGGTGCGTCATTCTGCTGTAGTATTAGGGAGAGAGCACACATCATACGTGCTGGCTGCTGATTAGGGACAGACAGTGAAAAATTGTGCCCGAAAAGAATGCAGGGACAGGTCAGAGTGTAGGCAGGGAAAGTTATTTGAGCATTTTAGGGACAGGCTGCAGAGATTAGGCAGGGACAGTCTACATCGATTTTGCTGTGTGGGGGGTGGTGCAGTGAACGATCTTTTTGAGCATTTTAGGGACAGGCTGGAGAGATTAGGCAGGGACAGTCTACATCGATTATGCTGTGTGGGGGGTGGTGCAGTGAACGATCTTTTTGAGCATTTTAGGGACAGGCTGGAGAGATTAGGCAGGGACAGTCTACATCGATTTTGCTGTGTGGGGGGGTAGTGCAGTGAACAATCTTTTTGCCCTCACTTGAGCCCACTGAGGAGGAGGAGGAGGGAGAAAAAAATCTATTTTTATCAGTCAGTTGTGTGCAGCGTTTTTTAATACAAGTTAAAGGGGGTTTTTTTTCCCCCCCTTCATAGCCTGCTTGCTGCTGACTCTGAGCTGACAGTGACATAAGACACTGCTGTGTTCACATGTGCTATTGAGTGATTTTCAATTTTATACACTTTTTTTCTATTCCACTATTCAATATACACCCTTTTGGGTTAAAAAAAATTAAATTGTGGCATAGTCTGTACTAATCTATTTAAAAATTACAAACTTAAAGGGGAATTTTCTTTTTTTTTTCCCTTCATAGCCTGCTGCAGAGCTGACTGTGACATAAAACATAAGACACTGCTGTGTTCACATGTGCTATTCACCAATTTTATATCATATTTTCTATTCCGCTATTCAATCTACACCCTTTGGGGTAAAAATAATTAAATTGCGGCATAGTCTGTATCAGTACGTGTGAGATACACCTTCCAAATTTTTGGGGCGCATCTTCCACTGCCGAGGATTGCAGGGTGCTTCAGTTTGCCTCCTGTTCCGAACTCCTCCTACTCCTCATCCTGCCTTTAGGGTACAAAAAATAGTAATCGGGGCCTAGTCTGGGTCTGTACGTGTGAGATACACCTTTTGATATCATATTTTCTATTCCGCTATTCAATCTACACCCTTTGGGGTAAAAATAATTAAATTGCGGCATAGTCTGTATCGGTACGTGTCAGATACACCTTTCCAATTTTTTGGGCACATCTTACACCGCCGAGGATTGCAGGGTGCTTCAGTTTGCCTCCTGCCTGTTCCGAACTCCTCCTACTCCTCATCCTGCCTTTAGGGTACAAAAAGTTGTAATCGGGGCCTAGTCTGGGTTTGTACGTGTCAGATACACCTTTTGATATCATATTTTCTATTCCGCTATTCAATCTACACCCTTTGGGGTAAAAATAATTAAATTGTGGCATAGTCTGTATCGGTACGTGTGAGATACACCTTCCAAATTTTTGGGGCGCATCTTCCACCGCCGAGGATTGCAGGGTGCTTCAGTTTGCCTCCTGTTCCGAACTCCTCCTACTCCTCATCCTGCCTTTAGGGTACAAAAAATTAGTAATCGGGCCCTAGTCTGGATCTGTACGTGTGAGATACACCTTTTGATATCATATTTTCTATTCCGCTATTCAATCTACACCCTTTGGGGTAAAAAGAATTAAATTGCAGCATAGTCTGTATCAGTACGTGTGAGATACACCTTACAAATTTTTGGGGCACAAATTGCCTAGTCTGGGTTTGTACGTGTGAGATACACCGTTTTATAAAAATTTTCTATTCCGCTATTCAATATACACCCTTTTGGAGTGTAAAAAATTAAATTACGGCATAGTCTGTATCGGTACGTGTGAGATACACCTTTTTAAATTTGTTTGGCGCATCTCCTTCCACCGTCGAGGATTGCAGGGCGCTTCAGTTTGCCTCCTGTTCCGAACTCCTCCTACTCCTCTTCCTCATCCTCATCCTGCCTTTAGGGTACAAAAAATTGTAATCGGGGCCTAGTCTGTGTTTGTACGTGTGAGATACACCGTTTTATATCCTTTTTTCTATTCTGCTATTCAATATACACCCTTTTGGAGTGAAAAAAATTAAATTGCGGCATAGTTTGCATATTTGACTGTGAGATACACCCGTGCGATTCTGCTGTTGTTTTGTTCCACTATTCAATAAACACTTTTCTAGGGCAAGATCATAAATTACAGAAATATGAGGAGACCGTCAAATAGGGGCTGTGGCCTGGGTTGTGGTGCTGCTGGTAGAGCTCCTGTTGCAAGGTGAAACACCTTCCTCAAGTGTGAGTAAGCGACAGAACCTGCAGCAGTATTTGGTAGGGCATCGTGCGCCTCTACAAGTGTTGAGGCCAGAACAAGTAGAGGCGATAGTAGATTGGTTTGCTGCTGACAGTGCCTCCAGTTCCTTCACATTGTCTCCCACCCAGTCTACTGCAGAAAGGTCAGAGTTGGCACCTGCAGCCGATGTCCAACCGTCTTTCACCTTACCCTCTTGCAAATCAGGCAAGCAGTCTGAGCCCCAAGTCATGCAGCAGTCTCTTCTTCTTTTTGATGACTCTGTCAGCAGGGTTTCCCAGGGCCATCCACCTAGCCCTGCCCCAGAAGTGGAAGAGATTGAGTGCAGCGATGCCCAACCACTTATTTCTCAAGATGAGTACATGGAAGGACCATCGTAGCACGTCTCTGATGATGACGAAACGCAGGTGCCAACTGCTGCGGCACTCAGAATTGTGGAGACCGACAAGGAGGGCAGGGGTGAAGACTGGGTGGAAGATGATGTGGAGGACGATGAGGTCCTCGACCCCACATGGAATGAAGGTCATGCAGGTGACCTGAGTAGTTTGAAAGAAGAGGCGGTGGTCGCACAGAGCCACCAGCACAGCAGAAGAGGGAGCAGGGTGCAGAAGCGGAGCGGCCGTGCCCTAGACACTACGCCTGCTACTGCCCAACGCAGCAAGGGACCGAGCGCACCAAAGCCAGCTCAAAGGAGTTCTCTAGCGTGGAAGTTCTTCAGAAAATGTGCTGATGACAGGACACAAGTGGTTTGCACCCTGTGCAATCAGAGCCTGAAGCGAGGCATAAACCTTCTCAACCTGAGCACAACCTGCATGATCAGGCATCTAAGTGCAAAGCACGAGCTGCAGTGGAGTAGACACCTTCAAAACCAATAAAGGTCTCTGGCTCCTCCTGCTTCCTCTTCTTCTGCTGCAGTCTCGGCCTCTTCATCCACCTCTGTAGTGATACCGGCACCTGCCACCCCGCATACAGACGATCTTTCAGCAACACCACCACCTGGGTCACCAACCATCTCCACAATGTCCCGTGGAAGCGTTCAGATTTCCATCTCCCAAACACTTCAGAGGAAAAGGAAGTAGCCCCCTACCCACCCGCGATCCCTGGCCCTGAATGCCAGCATTTCAAAATTCTTGGCCTTTGAAATGCTGTCAGTCCGTCTGGTGGAGACGCACAGTTTTATGTCGGTGGCTGTCCCACAGTACGTCGTGCCCAGCCGCCACTACTTTTCCAGGCAAGCCATCTCTTCCCTGCACAACCAATTGGAAAAAATCAGGTGTGCACTGCGCAATGCCATCTGTGCCAAGGTCCACCTAACTACCGATACGTGGACCAGTAAGCACGGTCAGGGGCGTTATATCTCCCTAACGGCACACTGGGTAAATGCAGTGGTGGATGGGCCTGAGGCGGATAGCAATTTGGCGCATGTCCTTCCACCACCGAGGATTGCAGGGCGCTTCAGTTTGCCTCCTGTTCCTAACTCCTGCTACTCCGCTTCCTCATCCTCTACCGCCTCCTCATCCAGTCAGCGTAACACCTTCACCACCAACTTCAGCACAGCCAGGGGTAAACGACAGCAGGCAGTTTTAAAACTTGCCTGTTTGGGGGAAAAACCACACACCGCGCAGGAGTTGTGGAGGAGCATGGAACAGCAGACCGATGAATGGTTGCTGCCAGCGAGCCTCAAGCCCGGCCTGGTGGTGTGCGATAACGGGTGAAATCTCATAGCAGCTCTGGGCCAGCCGGTTTGACGCACATCCCTTGCCTGGCACATGTGCTGAATTTGGTGGTGCAGAGGTTCCTTAAAAATTACCCCGATATGTCAGAGTTGCTGCAGAAAGTGCGGGACGTCTGTACGCACTTTCGGCGTTCTCACCCTGCTGCTCGCCTGTCAGCGCTGCAGCGTAACTTCGGCCTTACCGCTCACCGCCTCATATGTGACGTGCCCACAAGGTGGAACTCCACCTTGCACATGCTGGAAAGACTGTGCGAGCAGCAGCAGGCCATAGTGGAGCTGCAGTTTCAGCTGCAGCACGCACACGTGAGTCGCTCTGCGGAACAGCACCACTTCACCACCAATAACTGGGCCTCCATGCGAGACCTGTGTGCCTTGTTGCGCTGTTTTGAGTACTCCACCAACATGGCCAGTGCCGATGACGCCGTTGTCAGCTTAACTATCCCACTTCTATGCCTCCTTCAAAAAACGATTCGGGCGATGATGGAAGAGGATGTGGCACAGGATGAGGAGGAGGAGGAGGAGGAGGATGAAGAGGTAACATTTCCAAGGCTTCCAGGGCAGTCATTCGCAAGTGGCTCCGAGGGTGGCTTCCTGCACACACAAACGCCAGGTACACAATTGTCCAGCAGGGGCACAGTTCTGGAGGATGAGAAGGAGGAGCTGGAGGAGGAGATGGAACCATGTTCACAGCAGGGTGGCACCCAGGCCAGCTCATGGCCATCACTGGTGCGTGGCTGGGGGATACAGAGGACACAGACGATACACCTCCCACAGAGGACAGCCTTTCGTTGCCTCTGGGCAGCCTGGCACACATGAGTGATTACATGCTGCAGTGTCTCCACAACGACCGCCGGGTTGCCCACATTCTAACTTGTGCTGATTACTGGGTGGCCACGCTGCTGGATCCCCGTTACAAGGACAACGTACCGTCCTTAATTCACTCACTGGAGCGTGATCGCAAGATGCGCGAGTACAAGCGCACGCTGGTAGACGCGATGCTGCTGGCATTCCCACCTGACAGCGGGGCCACAGTGGAAGCACAAGGCCAAGGCAGAGGAGGAGGAGGAAGAGGTCGCCAACGCAACCAGGGCACCGCCAGCACCTCAGAAGGCAGGGTTAGCATGGCCGAAATGTGGAAAAGCTTTGTCAGCACGCCACAACAAACAGCAGCACCAGCAGCTCATATGGAACGTCTTAGCAGGAGGCAGCATTTCACCAACATGGTGGAGCAGTATGTGTGCACACGCCTACATGTAGTGAATGACGGGTCTGCCCCCTTCAACTTCTGGGTCTCCAAATTGGGCACATGGCCTGAGCTTGCCCTTTACGCTTTGGAGGTGCTGGCGTGCCCTGCAGCCAGTGTATTATCTGAACGTGTATTTAGCACGGCTGGGGGCGTTATCACAGACAAGCGCAGCCGCCTGTCCAGAGACAATGTGGACAAGCTCACGTTCATTAAAATGAACCAGGCATGGATCCCACAGGACTTTTCCGTACCTTGTGCAGAATAGAGATGGATACCGACCTTACCCAGCCATTGTTATATTTTTGATCTTTCTCACTCTTTTGGGGTGTACCCTAATTTAAAATGACTGAAAAAAAGCAGTGTTGGCTACCTCGTCCTCCTCCACCGCCGCTTCCACCTACACCGCCACATCCACCTCCACCTCAACCTCCCTCCTACTCCATATGGGCCTCGTCCTTCACAGATGAAGAAAATTGTTTTATTTTTCTGTTTTTTTTTGTTGTTTTAAGTTATTTCCCTATCCACATTTGTTTGCAGAGCACTTGCCATTTGCAGCACTCTAGCCCTTTCCATTGGTGTTTTAGTGCCTGAAAGTTCGGGTCCCCATTGACTTCAATGGGGTTCGGTGTCCGGGTAAAGTTCGGAAAAAGTCCGGGACACGGACCCGGACTTTTTTTTCAAGTTCGGCCGAACCCGCCGAACACGGACATCCAGGTGTCCGCTCAACTCTCCTCCAGAGCTGAGGCATGTTTCCCACAGCAGGTTGCTAAAATGATGAACAAAACAGGATAAGGAGTACATTTACAAGACTAGTGATGCTAACATTAGGATCCGTGTTCTTGTTGAATATCAGATAAGAAAATTGCTAATAGATAACACATGTAATTAAAGCTTTCTTTTAAAAAATTGATCTTCTGTTTCAGGGGATGATATTTGGGGATTTTTATTTCTATTGATAATATATTGTTTTTATTGTATTTTTTTTTTTTTAAGTGATTGTAAAGTCTCACTTTTTTCATTAAAAAAACACACATGGTATACTTATCTGCTTTGTGCAGTGATATTTCACAGAGCAGCCCTATTCCTCCCCTTCTCAGGTTCCATTTCGGCGCTCCTGGCCCCTCCCTCCTGACGAGTTCCCCCACAGCAAGCAGCTTGTTATAGGGCAGTGATGGCGAACCTTGGCACCCCAGATGTTTTGGAACTACATTTCCCATGATGCTCATGCAGTCTGCAGTGTAGTTGAGCATCATGGGAAATGTAGTTCCAAAACATCTGGGGTGCCAAGGTTCGCCATCACTGCTATAGGGGAACCCAAGCTGAGCTGCAGCTCTTTGTGTCCATTCAGACATAGAGCAGTGGCCCGGCCCCACCCTCTCTCTCTATCATTTTTGGGTCATTGAACTTGTTTGACAGCAGTGGGAGCCAAAGGCGCCAGGCTGCCGTCTCAGCCAATGAGGAGGGAGAGTCTAAGGCAGCCAAGACACTCCTGCAGCATTGCTGGATCTAGATGGGCTCAGGTGAGTATAAGGGGGGCGAATGCACACAGAAGACTTTTTATCTTAATGCATAGAATGCATTAAGATAAAAAACCTTCCGACCTTACAACCACTTTAGGTTTGTAGTTCTTCGTGCACAGTATTCCTTTGCTTCTGACCATCTCCTCTTGGTGTATGTTTTTAACATGTCATTGCATCATTAATGAAAAATAAACTTCTTGCAAGAACAGTGTGCACCTAAACCATTTCACTCACATTCACCAGTATCACATTCACCGTACCCCTTCTTTTTCAGGCTGGGTTCACATAAGTGTGAATTGGATGCAGTTTTCACAGCATTTCAATTCGCATGAAATGCGAGTGTGACCATCTCTCAATGGAGTCCTGGGTGACTACAGAGTGAATTCCAAAAGTGTCCTGTGCATTTTTGAGTCTTGTTCAGGTGGGAATTCAGACAAAAATTCGGACCTGAATTGCACCTGAACCAGTAAACAGGAACGCACTGGGCCCCTGGCTGGAAACCGCAGCCGCACATATGTGAACCTGGCCTCATAGTAAAATACAAGTTACACAAAGCCTGGTTAGGCCTGTGTTTAACCGGTTCCTGACCGGCCGCCGCCTATTTACTGCGGCAATGTGGCTCTGCTGCGCAAATCGATGTAGGTCTACGTCGGTCGCGAGCAGGCAGCTAGGGGGCGAGCCTGCGCCTGCGGCGGCGCGCTCCCGCCCCCACTCTGCAGCGGGGAAGCCGATGCACGGGTCAGGTGGCTCCAATTGCCGTCTGACACCCGCGATCGTTCCCCACTGAGAAAGAAGAACGGTCAGCTGTTGTAAACACAGCTGACCGTTCTTCTCCCTGGAATGGTCATAGAGCCCCTGTGATCCTTCTATATAGGATCACAGGTCTCTATGATCATTTCAGAAGCCATGCCCCCACACAGTTATAATCACTCCCCTAGGCTCACATTTAACCCCTTGATCACCCACAATGCTTACCCCTTCCCTGCCAGTGTCATTATTACAGTAACAGTGCATATTTTTAGCACTGATTAATGTGGTAATGTCACTGGTCCCCCCAAAAGTGTCAAAAATGTCAGTTAGGGGTCCGATCTGTCCGCCGCAATGTCGCAGTCCCGCTAAACATCGCAGATCACCGCCATTACTAGTAAAAAAAAAAAATGTAGCACCCTGCAAGGTAGGTGCTAGGTAAAGTATATTAGGCCTTGTCTGCTTATCAGCAAGGCCATGATTTTCACCTGGGCTGTCATGGTTCCCAGGTGTGGCTGTTGAGACTGGGGAGTCTCCCCACTGAGCTCAATGAAGGCTCTCATTGGGCAAGTGGAGGAAACCTGGCCAATGGCACACCCAGGCTTGTATCTACCCCAGAATGGCAGATTCTGCCGCACAGCATTTTGGAAGTGGGTATAAGTTTGAGGGGAGCACATGATGCAGTGTCTTTGGTGGGAAGCAGAGTCCCAGGAGGGAGAGTACAGCTGTCTTTCCTCCTGTCCAGAGGAATCAAGTGTCCCAGGCGGCTGGCCTGAGGAGACAGAGGGCTGAGCTGAGCTGCAGAGAGGATCCGGTGTTCAGAGGACCAGCGGAGCTGAGAGGGGTCGAGTTTCAGGAAAGCATCCCCAGTCGTGAGTACTGCAAACTGCCCTTGGGGGTCTGCCTAGTGAAAGGGGACCACTCCGGAGAAGGTCAGAGGGATCCGGGAGCTAGCTAGCCGGTGCAAAGGAAAAGGGGTGCCAGTGTTGACCCTGAAGAGTAAAGGGGGGGCCAGTGAGTGGGCCCTGAAGTATTCAGTGTACAGTGGAAGTGTACAGCGTGCAGTTTACATTGTTGAGAGTTGCAGCAGTGTTAAAAAGGCTACCTCAGCCAGGAAGGACTGGAGGGAGCAGTGTCAGAGACTTTTGAGCTAACTAGAGTGTTAGAAGTCAAGTTTCAATACAGTGCAGCAAGTCAGTGATTTCAAGCGCCAGCAAGCATTGGTCGGCATCCAGCCGGCATCAGGTCAGCGCTGAAAGGCATTTTTTCTCAAGTTTTCCCAATTTGTACCTAGTTGAGCCAGAGGAGTATCCCACTCATTCCCTTATCCCATCCCCACATAAAATAAACAAAAACAAACCAAAGATGCCGGACTGTTCATGGTTTCTGATCTCACACTTGGGCAATCAGCTTAAATGTGCTTTTGGTGTTTCCGGTGACCATGGCAGACCCATGTCAGGCCCAATGCCTGGAAATATTGCTACAATAACATAAATCTTTCCCGTAGTTAGTAGATGCAATAACTTTTGAGAAAACCAATCAAAATACGCTTATTGCGATTTTTTTTTTTTTTTTACCAAAAATATGCAGCAGAAAACAAATTGTCCTAAAATGTTAAAAAAAGTTTATTTATTTATTTTTTTGAGAATGTTATATAGCAGAATGTGAAAAAATATTATTTATTGTTTTCAGAATTGTCGCTCTTTTTTTGTTTATATCGCACAGGTGATTAAATGCTACCAAAAGAAAGTTCTATTTGTGGGGGAAAAAAAAGGAATTCAATTTTATTTAAGTACAGCGTCGCACGACCGCGCAATTGTCCATTAAAGTAACGCAGTGCCAAATCGCAAAATATGGCCTGGTCATTAAGGGGGAAAATCTTCTGGTCCAGAAGTGGTTAAAACTGTCCTGAAACTAACCATTTCTAGTCTCTTAATGCTTGTAGTAAATATCTGCCTGTGGCTACTGTTGTATGCAAGCCAAAGAAATTGTGAAAGATGAAAATCAATTCCTGTTTCAAACTGCAATGCAAGGTCCGCTTATTGTGTCTGGGACCCTTTACCCAGTAAAAATTGCTGCATAATAGTGCTTCTAAAATGTACCAGTAGGGAAAAAAGTTTAATGCTATATTTACCTCACCCCTGTCTTCCACATTGCAGTGTGTGACATCTCTATGCTTCAGTGAGACTCGTGAAGATTGCAGAGCAACCCAAATCCCCTAAGAAGACTGCAAACATGTCTTCTCATACGATTTGGGCTGCTCTGCATTCTACAGGATCCTGCCAGAAGGAAGGTGACATCAGCCCAGCGTTGACGCAACTAGCACCAGATGGGCTGTGATTGTTACTGCTGAATGGGGACCCAGACCTAATTTAACTGCCTGCTGCTATTATGTGGATGGCCACTTTGCCTTCTCAGCATGTATGAATCAAATGCAAAGAAAAATCTCCTCTCAAATGAACCACTAAAAGCTTTCCTTAACTGCACAATATTTGTCCAGCACAAAAGTAATATACTGTGGGCAGACACAGCTTGACTCCCACTTTTTTTCCTATGTATTTATTAGAGTGGACATGAAACTATTCAGGGAATATGAATTAAAAGATCATGAGAATCGGAGGTAAGGATTCTAGTTATTCAGTTGTACAGGACCACCAATCCTACTAAAATGTGCTGTTGTTGCTAGTTACTTTTCACCCATGCATAACTGTGACACATAGAGTCTCAGCTTATTAGAAGAGAGCACCTCAGTTATTTTAAATGCCTTCTGACAAGTTTTTGAGAGAAACCAGAGGATGGAATTCTATACCTCACTTCATTGCCCTTAGCAGCCAGTGGTCATGGCAGCTAAGACACTAATTTTCTAATGCTAACATCCTAAGTGTTGGATTTGCTTTTCAAAAATGAGTAGTGTCAGTTATGCTACCTTAAAGCTATGTCAAACAAAAAGAGAAAAATATATAACGTATTGTAGTTAACCCGTCATTAGCTGTGACAGCTGCTTTAGATTTCTTCTTTTAGACTTTTTCCCCCTCTGTTTTCACCTGGTAACACACCTCCTGTATTAGTACCCCTACTCAGGATGAATGAGTATGGAGGGGACCTATGGATAGCAGCACTGTCAGGCCCGGGGGAGCGGAGTATTAGATGTACTAGATACACTAGCAAAATGGAGCCAAACACCAGCTTACACTACAGTAACACAAGTAGTTACAACAACAGTTTTTTTATTTTTCTTTTGGGATAAATGTTTTACATGAACAAATAAAACTCATCATTGTAGGCACCTCTGTCAGTGGTAAATGGTTTGTCTGAACACTCTAAACTGCTACATTTGTAGGAGAGCTTGTCCACTTGAAAAATACAGACTTACTGGCTGGATCACAATTGGCTAAACAGGAAAACTAACTGGTAGGCTGCAATATAATAAATATTTGCTTTTGGATTTAATACTACTTTAGTTGATGCAAACAGAAACTCAGATTATGTAACAGAGAGGGGAGCAAATGTGATTTAAAATGTGTGTAACAGAATGATAAAATATTGTCCTTTGTGTTCTTCAATTCAGGTTATCACGGAATGATTCACATCAGTCTCGGCCCCGCTCAAAGCTACCTGAAGAACATCCTCCTGTAAATGCTTCAAAAGGCACAACTCATGATAAATAGGAAAAAATAATAAATCACATCTTTATTAACCAGTTTTACACAGAGCACGAGTACTTAAAGGACATTGTTAATTATACTTTGGATTCACCTTTGAGATGTCTTTCACTAAGTACACACCCTTTTATGTATGCAGAGGTTAAAGAATGTTTTATGGACTGTTACAAGAATGTTTACCTTTATTGCTTTAGTGCAAATTTATATTGTTTTGCTGCACAATAGTTTTGGTTTACCTCAATATATGCAGACTTTATTTCATATTTACTTTTTAATAAATAGCACACATGGCTTTACACATTTAACTGTGCAAATAAAAACTATTTCCTGTTAAACTGTTTTTGTTTTCTTTTGTGTGAAAATGTTGGATTGATTCCATTGCTAAATTGTAAACCAATTGGAAGAGTTCGCTGAATGCAGATCAACTCTTGGTGATATGACAAATTCCAAGTCTGATGTGTATTTTGCTTTGACATCGTAAGCCTGATGTGTTTTTCCTGTCTGGACTGTCCTGTCACCCAGTCATCCCCTAATCTATCCTGCAAAAAAGCTCCGCCACCAGAACACACTGATCAGCTTTGGCTGCCAGTGCTGATCAGATGTTGGTTTTTCTGCATACTTGTCCAAAAAAAGCTGGTCATGACACCGGCTTCTGTCGGAGAAGGAGCAGTTCACATGGGCCAAAAGTTGGCTGGTTCCCACCGAACTGACTGATTTCAACCAATTTTCAGTCTATGTGTACCCAACCTTAGTTTCATTCTTCTCCACTGTTCCTGTCTGTCTGCAGTTGTCGAGTTAGATAAATCTTTAAATTGAATTGTCCTGCCAAACAAATCTATCTGTGCTTTCAGCAGATTCTGTGAAGACTAGATGTTCCTGGTCCCTGTTCACCATCGCAGAACATTTATTATCATCTGGCTTAAAGTATTCTGCTGTCTGTCTCCCTTACTTTCCTGTGTGTCCGCACTGTGCACATGTTTCTGTTACTGCCGTTGAGCTCTACTGTATAACAATTATTAAGTTCCTATGCTCCAGGAGTTCCTAAAACCCCAAGATATGTCCATCAGTCATCTGCTACCCATAAAGGCAAGATCACCATATTCCGTTGGAAAATAGTTACAGTATGTGTTTCCACCTCATTGATGGGTTGAAACATGCAGCCTCCTGTAAGACATCAGTCATCTCAGGGTTTTTTCATGAATAATGAAAGAAATTAACATGAGATTGACATTCAGCCAACTCTTTGACTTGTACTATGAAGAAGATTAAATACAGAAACACTTTATCTTTAAAAATGAAAACATCTATATAGTACAAGGGTATTAGTCTAAGTCTCTGTGATAAGGTGAGTAGCTTAAGGGCTTGAAGAACTTTAGTTTTGAGATACTGCGTCGTCTTATTTATTTATTTTTTTAACAGATATAGGTTTATTAAATGTCTCACACTTCAATTACAGATCACATAAAGGTTTGCACAATCCAAATCCAACACATAAGGATTAAGTAAAAGTAAACAATACAACATGGTAACATTCCCAGAACACATTGAAAAGGAGTAAAAATGGCATCTATTCATTCAAATCCCTTTCTATAGGTTTAGAAAACACAACCACCCCAGGGAAAAGCATAAAACACAGAGGGGAGGGGGGGACATAGGAACAGGGAAGAAACTGGGGGAAAAGAAGGAGAAGAACTCAAATAATTTCCAAGTCCCAACCGCAAAATAGAAAAGATTTAATTCATCGGTAGGCTCAGCTGGACCATAAGTCTCAATCCAGGTGGACCATACCGTGTCAAACTTCCTGGGACAATTTCTACTCTCATAAGTTATTTTATTTAGTGGGAACACCCAGCAAGTGAGCGTGGGCGGAGTGGGCTGCTTCCAATAAAGAACAAGCTCCCTACGTACATAATAATAAAAAAATATATAATAATTTCATATGTCTAGATGGTACAATGTCTTCCATAATACCCAGTAACACCATGCGTTGATCAAGCTGCTGAGACAAATCACACAGAACATTTAAATCATTAATCACTGACTCCCAGTACAGATGGATAGCTGGGCATTGCCACACCATATGAAGGAAGGTTCCAGTAGAGGAGAGACAATGGGTACAAGTGGAACTAACCTAAAAGTAGATGACAGCTAACCTCCGAGGGGTATAGTAGACCCTGTGAAGGAACTTCAACTGGATGAAGCGTTCTCTACCTGAAATCATTTTGGTAATATATGAGCCCCTACAGTCCTCCCAGTCATCAGGGGTAAGTTCCGGTATATCAACTCTTTCTACTTGTCAAAAGTCCTAATAGAGGTATGGGTGTATGAATCAGATAACCTAAGGTATAGGGAGGATAATGGTTTGTCCAGCATCCTAGATGTCAACAGCCTCTAAACCCGATCAGGCTCAGTTCCTGGAATTGGGCCAGAAGAGCATGGCATAGCTGCAAATAGCGAAAGTACATAGATATATGCAAAGAAAATGTATCTCCCAGCAGAGCAAAGGAAGAGATCCTCCCATCTGTTATAAGCTGCTTTAGGGCCACAACTCCCCTAACCGTCCACAATTGAGGTTCCGGGATCTAAATGTGTGGTGCCTCAGCTGAGGATTACCCCAAAGAGGCATATGAGGTGAAAAAGTAGCATCGTTCCTATAAACTCCTCTAGCCTGTACCCAAACTCTAAGTGTAGTTTGCATAGGACCAGTGACCAGTGAATGGGCCCTAGGTCCATGATAGACAAAATTAATCAATGCAGCCTAAAAGGGCAGCCTCCAATGTGACTGAACCACCAGCGTACAGTAACAGGTACCGCAGCCCAGTAATACAGTTGTAGGTTAAGCAGGGCCAAACCCCTCTGAGAGAGGGGCAGCTGAAGCCAGTCTGGACTGGACTGGATGGAGCCAGTCTGGAAGTCTTACTTACCCAAACAAAAAAGGTAATTATATTGTCCAACCTAACAAAGGTCACCTTAGACACAGCCACTAGGATATTCCTAAAAAATAAAGAAATTTCGGTACATAAAGCATCTTTACCAAACTTACCCTACTCACCGTAGACAACAGCAGAGTATACCAAGTCTGACATTTATGAGCAAATTGGTAAACCAGGGGTTCCAGATTAACCTCTAGGTAGGCATCCAACCTATTTTGCACCCTGATCCCCAAGTAAGTGAACTCACCCACCCACTGCAATGGCGAATGCGTCATTCCGCCAGAACCCGATGGATGAAGGTAGAAGAGAACTGATCTCCCCCGGTTAATGCGGATTCCGAAGCAATGACCAAATTGATCTATGATGGCAAACGCAGAGCGTAAGGATGCATCCGCATCCTGGGAGGTACAACAGAGCATTGTCTGCATAAAGGGACAATTTATCCTCACCCTAGGGTCATGGCACGGGAGAATTGCCAAGGGCTCAATGGCCATAGCAAACAATCCCAGGGAAAGTGGGCATCACTGCCTTGTTCCCCTGGATAGGAGGAAAGGGGCCAAAAGCACCTCGTTGACCCTAACTCTAGCCAGTGGACTCCGATATAGCAGCTTCACTCACTTAATAAATTTAGACCCAAAACACTCAGTCACTTTCCAGAGATATTCCCACTCGACAGAGTCAATCGCTTTTTCAGGGTCAACTGAAGCTACAACTCCTGGGGAGTCCTCGGTCGCTATATCAATATGGGTGAACAAAACTGTCTGATATTTAGGTCGGTCCTTCTGGCCAGGATAAAGCCAGACGGGTCTGAATGTACCAGAGCAGTGGTAACTGTATTTATTTTACGGGTCAGTATCTTTGTGAGTAATTTAGCATCCACATTTAATAGCGGAATAGGGTGATAAAAGGCACACTGTTCCAGAGCTTTACCCAGTTTGGGCACAACAATTATCACTGCCTGAGACATTGTCAGAGGTAGAGTCCCCTCCCGCAATGAGTTCACTAGCATAGCGTAAAGGCGCAGTGCTAATTCTTCTGCAAAGGCCTAATAGAACTTCACGGGGAAACCTGTCTGTTCCCGGGGTTTTCCCAGTTTGAAGAGAAGAGTAAGCCGTTTGGAGCTCTTTTAGGGTAATAGGAGAGTCGAGTCTGGCTCTATATTCGTCAGTCAATACAGGAAACTCAACTGTAGCAAGATACGTGGATAGTTCCTCCAGGGTGTAGCTAACACTTGAGGTATACAGTCCCATAGGCGGCAAAACAGACCCCGAATCCTTAAAAACCTCCCCAGAGAGAGACATTACCCAAGGAACACTAATGACTGGAGACTGTTCATGAGCAAGCCAGGCCAAAAATTTCCCTGTTCATTTGTCATGTTCAAAAATCCTCTGTGACCGATGAAGCAGCTTTTTCCTAGCCAGGGAGCTACGTAATAAGAGAACCTGACTAGTCGCCTCCTGTAGTCTACCATGAACCTGCAGGTCTTTAGGCAAATCGTGTTGCTGCTGCTGCAAACTAGAGGCCTCACCCTTGGCCACACTAAGATCAGCTTTCAATTTGCAATGCACTTGGCCAATTAAAAGTTGATACTGTCCTTTACTGAAAGCCTTAAAGGCATCCCAGTTTCAGGGTTAATACCCCAATATGTGAGCAACTGTAGCTGAAAGGCACTATCTACCTCAATCCAGAATCTAGAAAGTCTCCCCTTCAGAGATTCCTCTAGGCAAAATTTTAGCCCGTTGAACCCAGGAGAGGAGAGGATCCAGACCTAGGATAAGTCTATGCGAGAAAATGTCTTTTAGGTGGCAGAATGACACATGTATTCTCTAGAAGTCAGAATTTCTAAACAAATGAATCCCCAGATAGCAGCAATCTAGGTCATTATACGTAGCACCTGGAGGTGCCCCTATCCTACATTGAATCATTAGATATGGAAGGGTTGGGAGACAAGGATTTCGGGCACTGAGCTTTAATAAAATTAAATTTTATTAAACAAAATCTTTTAAAAACGTCTAATAATACAAGCAGATGAAAAATCTACATTGAACATAAGACCAAAAAATGGTCGACAGTGTAAAATACAGTAACTCATGAGGTATTAAACCTTCATATGGTATAAAGACATTCATGTACAAGACAATTTATATTATGCACAGATCCAATGTGGTATACTTCAAAGCAGACGGGGCCTGCCGGCGGATACCTCGATATTCAAGGTGCCAGTCAGCAGGGTCAGCTGGGATTTATAATAGATATACAGTGTACATTACTTTTGACAGTTTGCTCAACATGTTTCGCCTTCCTGTTGAAAGCTTCGTCTGGAGCTTACTATTTGCTTTGTCTGTGTAAAAACATATTTAAGTATATTTAAGGAACAGTATATGTTGTTTAATACATATTCCACAAATGAAAACATTGTCCATAAATATATCCACTAGGAGTACATTATATATAACATGCAATGTCAATGTAGAAAGAAACACATAATACTCATGGTGTCACTATTGTAGCCAAAAAGGGGGGTTAGTGGGAATGCGAGAAGGTAGCCATTGGGATGCATGTGGGGACACACACCGTATAGTATAGGTAACAGTATGTTAAAGACACAGGTATATAAATGGAAAAGCACATTATATAAAATATATGCATACCTGTACATTGTATATTCTGAACTTCTCTGATAGCGTAACGAGGAGGACTATGAGGCGGTCACAAAGCTCATGTATTAGGGAAACATTATTCACATAGGTGTAGAGACAGACACACCTGTATATTTATGTCTGGATTAGATATAGAGAGTACACTGATTATACTGTATTAATTATTAATCTATTATTATTAGCATATAACTACACCCAGTGTGTATTGATATAAAGGTGGGTGAGGATAGCGTTGTTTATATAAGAAGAGGCCAACCCTCATTAAATTGCATTGTTAGGGAAGAGGGATAAAAAGCCCATTGACCCAAAAGGAGGATTGTATTGCGTATGCATGGATTTATACCACTAGGGGTTAGGATGTTTTTATTGTGTGTTTTTATGTTGTAGTACTCAGAAATAATTTTAGACTTATGTTTGTCAGGGCAATAACCACATATATAGTACTAGATTTCCATACGAGAGATCACGGGGTATTTGATTCCCCCATGTATATGGTACAAACGCTATTAGATTTAGGTATGTGATGGATTGAAGTTTAACTGATAGTACAACACACAGCCCAATATGCCCACCAGTGAATGTCCATGCATACCCCAAAACTTTTAGAATGGAATCACCAAAGATTACATGCAATTGTATTGGGGACCTTGATAAATGAATATGCTCACCGATCCTACAGAAAAATCTATTTAGATAAGAGGTTAGTGAACCTGCATTGTAGATGGCAGACACTATTGAATCAAAAGGAATAAAAAGCGAAGTTATGAATAGAGGAATATGTGTACTCCGTGGTGTAGCAAGGATAGAAGTTTAGGCTTACCCTGTTGAGCTGTGTCGCGTCATAAGAGTCCTCCCGGATGGGGAACCGCCGCCATACCAGGACGCTTGTATGGCGTCCTTTTATGGCGTGGATCCCGGGCGGTTCGTCATGTGGCGTCGCCGCCCTGGCCACTCCCCCCGGACGTGATGATGCGGCACAGGCGGAAGTATCTCCGCCACAGCCACTCACGTACGTCCGTAGGGGTAGATTGGACTCCCAGAGCTAGCAAGCTCCAGAAAGTCCGCTCTGGTGCCACAGGAAGCTCCGCTCCTGGGAGCGGAAGTCCACTGCGGCTTACCTGGCCGCACATGTATCACCTGATTGGCTGATGCCTCTAGCGTCCCACAGCGCCCCCGAGGGCTTCTTTTATCACAAACTTCAATACCGATCATCTGAAAACATATATATACAAAACAAACAACAATTTAATATAGATAATCATTGCAAAAAAACATTATATGGTAAATATATGCATTATTAAATGTCAAAAACTTGCAAAAATAAAAAAAAAGAAAAGAATAATTTTATACTACATTATATAAAGGATATTAATAAAGAAACAATGTATCTAACACCCGAAATAGTTGGTGTTTGATATATGGAAGGACTAGGGCAATTATGCCCGAGATTAGAGGCACTCCCCACAAAGACTTTTACTAATTGGACGAACTCAATTTGAAGATTATATTTCCATGAATCAGGATCTCATGACTATCAAAGAGGCATAGAGTCAACACATGGGTATATACTAGGCTTCATATGATACAAATATGATTCTATTAATAATAACCTAGGGGCCAATGAAAAAGGAAGGGAAGGGAGAAAAAAGAACAGGGATAGAAAGATGACCACGCCAGGTAAGCAAACACCCAACCTCCTAACCACATTCACAAGCCAATAGAGGATATAATCGATTCTCTGAGAATGTTGTAGTATAGAAAATGTAAAGAAAACAAAGTTTTTGTGATTTTTATTAGAAATGTACGATTCACAGGAATGATCTATAGGACTGGGTTTCATTCAAACCCGGTCTGCGGGTGGCATTTAGACGTTCAATCCAGATAGTTTCCTTCTGGAGGATTTTTTTGTCCCAGTTGCCCCCCCGTGGATCCTGGGGGATAACATCCAGAACATAGAATCGTGCTTTTTTTGGGTTGAATCTGTGGTAGAGGTCTAGGTGTCTGCTCACGGGCGTGATCATCTTTCCTCCCTCTGATACATATACGTGGTCATTAATTCTCTGGCGTAGCTCTCTAATTGTTTTCCCTACGTAGAACATGCCACACGTGCAATGCATGAGGTACACTAGTCCACGAGTGTCACAGTCTGCACGAAATGTGGGGGAAAAAATTTCCCCATTTGGTAAAGTAAATTGAGAACCCTCTTCGACCCAAGGGCATAGGGCACAACTGTGGCATTTATACGTTCCTCTAGTAGTTGTTCTAGGATTTTTTGTGGGTTGATAGTGACTAGCTGTTAATTGATCTCGCAACGATCTAGTGCGTTTGAATACAATTTGTGGGTGTTTCCCCACATATTTACTCGTAATGGGATCATCACGGAGTAGATGCCAATGTCGTTCGAGAATATCTCGAAGTACATTCTCGTGACTAGAAAACTTTGTTATAAGTTTAACCGTGGGTTGTGTATCTCGATCTTTAACTCTAAAGATTAGGCTGTTACGATCTTGTGAAAAAGCTCTGTTGAACGCAGTACGCAAAAGACGTTTACCGTAGCCACGAGCCTTTAGGCGTTCACGTAGCAAATTGGCTTGGATTTTAAAATCCCTATCGGTTGTACAATTTCGCCGAAGGCGTATGTACTGGGCATAAGGAATGCTGCGTATTAGTGCCGCTGGATGGGCACTTGACGCATGCAATATTACATTACCAGATGTTTCTTTACAATAGAAGTTCGTAGTCAGTTGGCCATTCTCATGCTTTAATACCGTCAGGTCAAGGAAATTGACTTTCGAATTGTCTACAGTATATGTAAATTTTAAGTTAAAGTTATTAATGTTCAGGGCCTGAACAAAATCATCAAATAAATGTCTGGAACCAGTCCAAACTACAAACACATCGTCTATGTAACGATACCAAACCGCCACATGTGTAAAGAAATTTGATAAAGTCTCATCTGATGTAATTTGTCGCTCCCACCCCCCCAGGTACAAGTTGGCGTAGGCTGGGGCACAACAGGTGCCCATGGCCACGCCTTGCACCTGGAGGTAGTGGGACCCATTAAAAGTAAACCAGTTGTGTTGCAGGATGAACAGGAGTAATTCCAGAAGAAATTCACAAAAGGGCCATGTATGATGATTTTGTTCGTAGAGGAAGGTACGTATCATCCCGACGCCCTGCTCGTGAGGGATGCTCGAGTAAAGAGCCTCTACATCCAGAGTCACGAGCAGGGCGTCAGGAGGAACGACCATATCCTCGATCATTTTTAGAAAATCGAGTGTGTCCTTGACGTATGACGGTAATCGAACAACATGGGGTAATAGAAAGAAGTCTATCAGACGGCTCGCATTTTCCGTTAAACTTCCAATGCCTGATACAATAGGCCTTCCTGGGGGCATTGTCAAATTTTTATGGGTTTTGGGAAGGGAATAAAACGTAGCTTGTCTAGGAAACGTATTATTCAGATAGTCATAGCAGTCCTTGTCTATTAGAGCTGATTGATTGATAGGCACGTCCAATTATATCCAGGTATTGAGCCTGATATCTCTTTGTGACTGACAGGGAGATTTTTTTATACCAGTTCTTGTTTGTAAGGATATCTAAACACATTTTTTCATATCCCTCTTGAGTCATTAATACTAGATTGCCTCCCTTATCCGAGGGCTTAATAATTAGATCCGTGTGGTTTTTTAATCTATTTATTGTTTGCATTTGTTGCTTAGATAGATTATTTTGTGTGGGTAGGAGTTCACAATTTTTTATCTCTCCTACCACCGATGTTAGGAAAGCCCATACATTTGAGTTTGTGGTTAAGTTTGGAAAGCTGTTCGATTTAGGTTTAAATGATGCTTGTCTTTCATTATAGGTGGTACTAGATGGAAGTTGACTGGAAAATTGGGATTCCGAAGGATCCCCTTCCTCCAGTAAAAGGATTAGGTTTTGTATATATATATGTTTGCAGATGATCGGTATTGAAGTTTGTGATAAAAGAAGCCCTCGGGGGCGCTGTGGGACGCTAGAGGCATCAGCCAATCAGGTGATACATGTGCGGCCAGGTAAGCCGCAGTGGACTTCCGCTCCCAGGAGCGGAGCTTCCTGTGGCACCAGAGCGGACTTTCCGGAGCTTGCTAGCTCTGGGAGTCCAATCTACCCCTACGGACGTACGTGAGTGGCTGTGGCGGAGATACTTCCGCCTGTGCCGCATCATCACGTCCGGGGGGAGTGGCCGGGCGGCGACGCCACATGACGAACCGCCTGGGATCCACGCCATAAAAGGACGCCATACAAGCATCCTGGTATGGCGGCGGTTCCCCATCCGGGGAGGACTCTTATGACGCGACACAGCTCAACAGGGTAAGCCTAAACTTCTATCCTTGCTACACTACGGAGTACACATATTCCTCTATTCATAACTTCGCTTTTTATTCCTTTTGATTCAATAGTGTCTGCCATCTACAATGCAGGTTCACTAACCTCTTATCTAAATAGATTTTTCTGTAGGATCGGTGAGCATATTCATTTATCAAGGTCCCCAATACAATTGCATGTAATCTTTGGTGATTCCATTCTAAAAGTTTTGGGGTATGCATGGACATTCACTGGTGGGCATATTGGGCTGTGTGTTGTACTATCAGTTAAACTTCAATCCATCACATACCTAAATCTAATAGCGTTTGTACCATATACATGGGGGAATCAAATACCCCGTGATCTCTCGTATGGAAATCTAGTACTATATATGTGGTTATTGCCCTGACAAACATAAGTCTAAAATTATTTCTGAGTACTACAACATAAAAACACACAATAAAAACATCCTAACCCCTAGTGGTATAAATCCATGCATACGCAATACAATCCTCCTTTTGGGTCAATGGGCTTTTTATCCCTCTTCCCTAACAATGCAATTTAATGAGGGTTGGCCTCTTCTTATATAAACAACGCTATCCTCACCCACCTTTATATCAATACACACTGGGTGTAGTTATATGCTAATAATAATAGATTAATAATTAATACAGTATAATCAGTGTACTCTCTATATCTAATCCAGACATAAATATACAGGTGTGTCTGTCTCTACACCTATGTGAATAATGTTTCCCTAATACATGAGCTTTGTGACCGCCTCATAGTCCTCCTCGTTACGCTATCAGAGAAGTTCAGAATATACAATGTACAGGTATGCATATATTTTATATAATGTGCTTTTTCCATTTATATACCTGTGTCTTTAACATACTGTTACCTATACTATACGGTGTGTGTCCCCACATGCATCCCAATGGCTACCTTCTCGCGTTCCCACTAACCCCCCTTTTTGGCTACAATAGTGACACCATGAGTATTATGTGTTTCTTTCTACATTGACATTGCATGTTATATATAATGTACTCCTAGTGGATATATTTATGGACAATGTTTTCATTTGTGGAATATGTATTAAACAACATATACTGTTCCTTAAATATACTTATGTTTTTACACAAACAAAGCAAATAGTAAGCTCCAGATGAAGCTTTCAACAGGAAGGTCGAAACATGTTGAGCAAACTGTCAAAAGTAATGTACACTGTATATCTATTATAAATCCCAGCTGACCCTGCTGACTGGCACCTTGAATATCGAGGTATCCGCCGGCAGGCCCCGTCTGCTTTGAAGTATACCACATTGGATCTGTGCATAATATAAATTGTCTTGTACATGAATGTCTTTATACCATATGAAGGTTTAATACCTCATGAGTTACTGTATTTTACACTGTCGACCATTTTTTGGTCTTATGTTCAATGTAGATTTTTCATCTGCTTGTATTATTAGATGTTTTTAAAAGATTTTGTTTAATAAAATTTAATTTTATGAAAGCTCAGTGCCCGAAATCCTTGTCTCCCAACCCTTCCATTCTCTAGAAGTCAGATTTTTCCACCTCCAGACATCAATAAGACTGAAGGTCTCTGCCCAGGATGCCAACTCCAAAGAGGAACCTCTGTCAGAAGAGAGCCTGTCCACTCCAGGATCCGGCGGCATATTAAAGTCCCTTTCTATAAGTATAGAAGTTATCTTATGAAGTAGTCTAGTTGAGCCTGGGGGGGGGGGGGTAGATACAGCCCCACCAGTACCAATTTCAGACCATCTATCACAGCATGTATAAGCACATGCTGTCCATCTGGGTCCAATTCCAAGTGTAATAGATGAAAGGGTAACGACATCCGTACTGGTACACTCACCCCTCTGGCAAAATTAGAATAACTAAAGACTTTTTAACAGAAGAGTTCAGCCCTCTCCTGTTCCATGAAAGTTGCATTAAATTTAGCCATTTAAACAAGGAATAATGTTTGCCCAGGAAGTCAATGTACCAATGTACCCAGATGGATCTGCAGCACTCAGACATTGGAGTCATTAGTAGTTTAGTAAAAACCGGTAACTCAAAAGTCCAAAAACTTTTCCCCAACCCCCCCTCTCCGCCAGCCCGCTTAAAACTTAGGGAGGCTTGGATCCCCAAACTATTCATGGTGAAACTTCACCCCTTGGGGGCAATATGCACAAGAGGCAAATGGTCTGTACCAAGATAAAAAAAAGTCTCCAAACAGGCCCAACCGGCATATTCACATAAGGTGTAGGTCCCCCAATATAACTGGGGGTACAAAACATAAAATAAAAGTGTAAACATCTGTGGAAGTCTCAGAGGCAATGGAAGTCAAGAAAATAAGTAGAAAGGGGAGGCCTGGGCTCCTAATTCAAACACACCAGGATCTGCAGTAGTCCCCTTCTGCTGGAAGGCCCTAGTCAATCTGTTAGCTTTCAGCAAAAGGAATAACATACAGGCAGGGAAACAAGTATAAGGCACAGGGTCACTGGTGACCAAAGGCTTCCAGAAAGGAGCACAAAAGGGAGATAACGCTGCTTCCGGTGATAAGTAAAAGCTTGAAGACAAAGGTGTGCAGGTCCATCCCGTGGTCCGGTGAATGCATCCAATGAAAAAACGAATGACCGCACTTCCAAATGCTATGAGAGCTTTAATGCAATAAAATCATCCAACTGAGCCTCACCAGAAATATCATACTATACTTTATTTTTTGTCTCGCAGATGGGAGGAAATGTGATGAAAGGTCTTCCTCAGATGCTGAGTCTCCACAGAGTAATCTTGAAAGACCATGAGCTTGGCATTGTCATATCCCAGATCTCCCGAGGTTTGGGCCTCCCAGAACACCAAATCCTGGTCACAAAAGTTCAGTAATATAAAAATGAAAGTACGAGGGGAAGCCCCAGGAGGGCCCCTGGCAGGTGGGATATGATGGGCTCTCTCCATAGCAAACTGAGAAGAAAATTGAGCATTGAGCAGGAGCTGTTGTAATAGATTCTCCGTGAACTCCGTAGAGTTTTCTCCCTCTGCACCCTCAGGCAACCCCAGGATGCGCAGGTTATTACACCACTTGCCGTTTTCTGCATCCTCTGTGCGGGACTCTAGATGTTTCAACTTTACCTTCAGGGTACGTATGTCAGCAGTATGATCCCTCTGAACATCCTCAGTCACTGAGATCTGTTTCCCCGCCTCCTCCATTCAGCCCCTGAAGGCATCCCTATCCCTGCAGATAAAGCCCAGCTCTAGGTGGACATGATCCATCTTCTCAGTCATAGTAGACTGACAGCCAGTAAAAGCTTGCATCAAGGCCTGGAAGTCCGCTGAGCCAGCGGCAGCAGATGCCTCTCCCTCTGTCTGTGTAGCCATGCTACAAGATGTAATTGCAGAGGGAGCTCCCTTCAATTCTGGTTTCTTCCCAGAGCCAGAGGAGCAATGAACAGGACCAGAGCTGCAGCTCCTACGCATACCCAAAGGCTCCTGGTTGTTAAGGGGAAAGATAGAAGCACTCCAAAGTTCTTCTGCACTGATCCAACTGAAGTATTCCTGAACCAGTTAGCATAGCTACTCAACCACACGCCCGCTCCCCATGCCATCTTGGGCACCCCCTATCGCTTCTTCAAAGTGATGTCAGGCTCTAATGGTTTGTGCATCCTATCCGGATAAACTCGTAGGCTTCATGCACACTAGAAAGCTAAAAACTGCTTTAGAAACACCGAACAAAAGATGCTAATGTTTTAGCTTTTTTGTCGGCGTTTAGCAGTGTTTAGCCTAGTGTGTAAGCTACGTTTAGTAGCTGCAGTGTTAAGGCATGGGGTTTCCCTTAAAATGCATACCAGAGCCAAAGGGCCTGGTATGGATTAAGGGGGCCCCCCATGCAGTTTTTAGCACATTTTTGTTTCACCGGCAATGTTTTTTTTTTTTTTTACATTCAGCTGTTGTTGTCAGCCGGTGAGCCGCTGATGACTTATCCATTGTTAAGGATGCGGCAGCCAGCTTCTCAGTTTGCTCCTTAACCAGCTATTTACTGGTTGTTAAGGACGCTGGCAGCCCCGCTCCTTAATGCTGCAGGTACTAAACATAGTTTGCATACTAGGCTAAATGGATTGGGGAGGGGGGTGCTGTATTGCTGCCAATGTTTTTTTTTTTTTTTTCTTACATCCATTACATTCATCTATTGGTAAATACGCAGCGGCTGGCTTCCTGGCCTGCTCCCTAACAACTACTGTTTTTTAAGAACGCCAGTGGCCTCGGCTTTAGTAAAACCAAAAATTCTGCTAAATGCTGGACACCAGATTTTAGGAGAGTTTAGGAGCTGTTATCATTTTTTCTGCCAAAACCCTGCTGCTGCAGAACTTGCTGGCAGAGGGCTTTTATTCTGCCACTAAACTCTCTTGAAAACAAAATGCAGATTAAAGTCTATATGTGCATGAAAAAAACAGCAGCTGTAAAAATGCCCAGTGTGCATGAGGCCTAAGGCTCCATGCACATTGGCCTATTTTTAAAGCGGAGTTCCACCCAAAAGTGGAACTTCCGCTTTAGGGAGTCCTGACCCCCCGACATGCCACATTTGGCATGTCATTTTTTGGGGGGGGGAGCGGGTACCTAGTTTTGACAGGTACCCGCTCCCACTTCCGCTCGGAGCGCCGCGGCGCCCTGAGCGGAAGTTCTCCTCTCCCCCTCCCTCCCTGCAATCTTCTGGGACACGTCAGAGGTCCCAGAAGATTGCCGGCCAATCACGGCGCGCAGCGCGACTCGCGCATGCGCAGTGGGCACCCGGCTGTGAAGCCGCAAACTGTAACAGCCGGGTGCCCACAGCAGTGATGCCGGCGCCGTGGGAGAGGATCGAGGCTTCCGGCGGCCGCATCGCTGGACCGTTGGACAGGTGAGTAAATGGCTGGAACTCCGCTTTAAGCTTCTAGCAGCTTCTAGCAGGGGGTGACTTATCGAAATCTGGAAGCAGGGCATTGGTCGGGGCATGCTGGAGTGATGATGTCACAAGGGTCAGGGTCACCTGGTAATGTCACCAGGTTGCCCCCCCCCCTTTAGTTTATTTAGCGGCAGGAGCTGGTGGAGTTTTTCGATCCTTTATTGTGAGAACCTTTTTTTGCTTTGAGCATTTTTTTTCTGCCCCTAGAATCAAATAGCGCTATCCTTTCTGTCCATGCACACTGTTTTAGGCTAGAAGCTTTTTTTCAAGATTCAGCTGCTAGGAGCAGAAAAAATGCTTTTTTTTTTGCATTTTTGGGAGCGATGTGCCAGCAGAAAAAAAGCTGACAGCTCCTAGAAGCTCCTAGTCACTGTTCACCACTGCTAAGCACCGGTTTCTAGTGTTTTTTTTTTTTTTTTTTTTAGTTAGCGGCCCGACGGCGTCCTTAACAACCAACGTATGGCTGGTTGTTATGGAGTGGGCCGTTTCCCTGCTGACAGCTGAAAACAATTAGGAAAGAAGTCCTTTTGGATCTGGTACAGATTTTAAGGGAAACCCAACCCCAAAATGTTTTTAAAAATGACATGGGGTTCCCCTTCATATGCATACCAAACCCTTATCTGAGCATGCAGCCTGGCAGGCAAGGAAAGAGGGGGGGTTGAGTGAGTTTCCCCCTTCTGAATCATACCAGGCCACATGCCCTCAACGTGGAGGGATACTTTGGTGTAGTGGGTGCTCCCCCCAAAGCACCTTGTCCCCATGTCAATGAGGGCAAAGGTCTCTTCCTCACAACCCAGGACCAGTGGTTGTGTGGGTGGTGACCGGAATCTGTAAGTGGGGCATCGGCCGGGGCATGCTGAAGTGATGACTTCACAAGGGAAGGGGTCACCTGGTAATGTCAACAGGTTGCCTCACCCCTTCCTTTATTTAGCAACAGGAGTTGGCGGAGCTTTTGAATGGCGGGAGCCTTCATCAGTGTGGACTTTTTTCTGCCTCTAGAAGCAAATAGTGCTATCCTTTGTGTCCATGCACACATAATTTAGGCTAGAAGCCTTTTTCAAGCTTCAGCTGCTAGGAGCAGAAAAAAATGCTTTTTTTTTTTAATTTTTGGGAGCGATGTGCTAGCAGAAACAAAAGTTGACAGCTCCTAGAAGCTCTTAGTCAATGTTAACCACTTCTAAGCACTGGTTTCCAGTGTTTTTTCTTTTCTCTTAGCTAGCTGCCCACCGGCGTCATTAACAACCAATGTATAGCTGGTTGTTAAGGAGTGGGCCGACAAGGAATGGGCTGGTTCCCTGCTGACAGCTGAGTGTAAACAAAACACTTGGGAAAAAAATCCTTTCGGGTCTGGTAAAGATTTTAAGGGGAACCCTGTTTGAAATAGACTTATTTCAGGAAAGTTGTTTATTTTCTTAAAGTAAAGCAAATATACGAAACAGAACAAAACAGAAAAGTTTCACACATCAAAAGGAGAGAGAGATGTTCCGTGTCTTCAGAGAGTAGGATGTTCTTTTCTCATCTCTGCTTGATCTGTAGATATAGTTGTCTTTTATACTATATGTAAAGACGATGTCAGAAAAAAGTGTGTCCCAAGAAGGTAGTAATTATAAATATAAAAGTAACACCCACTCTTGCATATATGGTTTGAGTCTATAGTAAGCACATAACTCCACCCAACATAGAAACCCAGAATAGAAATACATACATAGCAAAATGGCTTCTCTGTCCTTGGAAAAGACATAATTGAAGTAACCTTCAAAAACTAACATATTACATTATAACATTCATATGCATTTCAGAGACTTGTATCATGTAAAATATTAATAAACTCTAAATCTCTAACAAACCCCACCCCAAAATTTCAAAAACTATGTGGGGTCCCCTCCATATCCATACCAAACCCTTATCTGAGCATACAGCTTGGCAGGCCAGGAAGGGGGGGGTAACAAGCGAGTGCCCCCTTCCTGAATCATACCAGGCCACATGCCCTCAACATGGAGGGATACTTTGGTGTAGGGAGTACATGTTGATGAGGACAAAGGCCTCTTCCCCACAACTCTGGCCCAGTGGTTGTTGGGTGTGGGGGGTAACTTATCGGAACCTGGAAGCGGGGCATCGGCTGGGGCATGCTGGAGTGATGTCGTTACAAGGGGCAGGGTCACCTGGTTATATCATCAGGTTGCCCCGCTCCTTATTTTATTTAGCGGTGGGAGGTGGTGGAGCTTTCGAATAGTGGGAGCCTTCATCAATGCGGACCTTTTTTTTTCGTCAGCCGGCGATCATTGTGAAGGGGGCTTCCATATTCCAATAAGTCACCCCCTGCACCCCCACAACCACTAAGCCAGGGGTTGCCGGGTAGAGGACCTTGTCCTTATCAATGTTGGGACAAGCTGCTTTGAGAGGACCCCCCTTCCCCAAATCATTCCCCCATGTTAAGGGCACCTGACCTGGTATGGTTCAGGAAGGGTGCTTACTCATCCTCCCCTTTCCTGGTCTTCCAGCTGCATGCTCACATAAGGGTTCGGTATGGACTTTGGGGAAACCCCATGCCATTTTTTAACATTTTGGCATTGAGTTCCCCTTAAAATCTATACCCGAAGGGCATGGTATGGACCCCCACACTGTTTTTCTAAAATTTATATTGCCAGCAATGGTTTGGTTTATATTTAGCTGTGAGCTAATGAGTCATCCATTGTTAAGGACGCAGCAGCCGGCTTGCAGGCCGCTCCTTAACAACCAGCTATTCACTGGTTGTTAAGGATCTTGGTGGCTGCCCACTCATTAACAAAAACAATAACACTCCTAAACACTTTTAAAAAACACTCCTCAAAACTGCAAAATAATGTATTTTTATGATAAAGAGGGGTGACCAGCGCTACGGGTTTCAAAATATGAAAAAAAGGGGGGTGGAAAAACGCAAAACAAATAAATAAAATAATAAGGTGTAAGCTGCCCCAATCAAAACCTTAGATGAAGGTGAAAGTGATAAATAAAAATGTGACGATTGGTGTTGGCGCTACCTTTATAAATACCCCAAATAACGTGAGTGGGGATAAAAGGGTGTAAAAACCCACAAATGGTGAAATGTGCCAAATGGTGTTTATAAAATGATAGTCAGAAATGCAAGTCTGGGTGTTTATTACAAATCAAATTTAAACAGTGCTATAAACAGATATCGTGAGTGTAATAAACCCACTACCATGCATTGGGTGAAAAGAACTTGGTGATTGGTAAATAAAACGTGCCACACAAAGTGTGATGATAAACTGAAAAAAACTTTGATGTGTAAAATCCGTAGTGGCCACTAGGTGGCGTTTTTTGGGAATACAACCTGTATGATGATGAGGGGTTCCCCTTCGAAAAATGATGCAATCAATAGCCGCTGGCGGGAGGCCTAGATGCTCATAGAAGAAGAAACCCCATGGTGAATAGTCAAATCATACATAGCATAAAGCAAGGCGTAGATAACTCACTCTTAAGATGATCGAGATCAGAGTACAGTGTGCGCTGGGATGCTTCCGCGTTCCACGGCCGACAACCGGAAGTGACGTATGACGTCAGAGACTCCGCCCTACGCGTTTCGTCACAATGACGTCAACTGGAGCTGCTTCTTCTATGAGCATCTAGGCCTCCCGCCAGCGGCTATTGATTGCATCATTTTTCAAAGGGGAACCCCTCATCATCATACAGGTTGTATTCCCAAAAAACGCCACCTAGTGGCCACTACGGATTTTACACATCAAAGTTTTTTTCAGTTTATCATCACACTTTGTGTGGCACGTTTTATTTACCAATCACCAAGTTCTTTTCACCCAATGCATGGTAGTGGGTTTATTACACTCACGATATCTGTTTATAGCACTGTTTAAATTTGATTTGTAATAAACACCCAGACTTGCATTTCTGACTATCATTTTATAAACACCATTTGGCACATTTCACCATTTGTGGGTTTTTACACCCTTTTATCCCCACTCACGTTATTCGGGGTATTTATAAAGGTAGCGCCAACACCAATCGTCACATTTTTATTTAATGTATTTTTATGCCTTTTGTGTCAAGGTGTAATTAAAACCTTTATGACCAGACCAAATTTTAATTCTGACCTGCAGAAGTTTAATGAACAATAACTTTTCCCCCAAATTGACCACTCAGACTGGTTTCCCATCAAATGTTCAGGTCCACCCACAACACATTGCAACCACCTCAAGATATCAGAGCAATCTCTAGAAAGTACTATAGTTTCAGAGAAAGGGATTTTAATTAACACAGTTGTTGTCACACTCACTTTTGTTGCCAGTGGTTTAGACATTAACCACCTCAATACTGGGCACTTAAACCCCCTTCCTTCCCAGACCAATTTTCAGCTTTTAGCGCTGTTGCATTTTGAATGACAAGTGCGCGGTCATGCAACACTGTACCTAAACCAAATTTATGTCATTTTTTCCCCACAAATAGAGCTTTCTTTTAGTGGTATTTGATCACCGCCAGGTTTTTTATTTTTTGGTGCACAAATAAAAAAATACCGAAAAGTTTGAAAAAAAAAAAAAGTTTTTTTGTTTAGGTTATAAAATTTTGTATATAGATACGTTTTTTTCCTGCACTGATGAGCACTGATGACGCCGCACTGACAGGCACTGATGAGGAGACACTGATGGGGTGGCACTGATGGGGTGGCACTGATATGCAGCACTGATGGGCACTGATAGGTAGCACTGATATGCAGCACTGATGGGCACTGATATGTGGCACTGATAGATAGCACTGATATGCAGCATTGGTGGGCACTGATAGGCAGCGCTGATGGGCACTGATAGGCAGCACTGATGGGGACTGATCGGCGGCACTGATGGGCACTGATGGGCGGCACTGATGGGCACTGATAGGTGGCACTGATTGGCGGCACTGATCGGCACTGATGGGGCACTGATGGGCACTGATAGGCAGCACTGGTGGGCAATAATGGGCACTGGTGGGCGGCACTGATAGATGGCAATAACGGGCACTGGTGGGCAGCACTGATAGATGGCATTGGTGGGCAGCACTGATAGGGGGGCACCACTGGCAGGCTCTCTGAGCCCTGTTTGCCATCCCTGGTGGCCATGGTGGGCATCCCTGATGGTCATGGGTGGGCATCCCTGGTGGCTCTAGTGGCACCCCCTCTCCCCAGGGCTGCACTGGTAATCAATCATCTGATTACCAGCACAGACCCCCCCTGTGATCAGTGAGTAATTAGAAATACTCACTGATCACCCCGGCTGCAGAATCGATCCTCTCCTCTTCTCCTCACTGACAGGATCTCTCAGGAGGAGAAGAGATCGCAGCCGTTACAACGGCTGTATTGACATTACATGATGGCTGTGATTGGACACAGCCTTCATGTGATCAGGAGGGCCAATCACAGGGCCCTCCTGACGAGTCTTGTTGCTCTGTGTCCTAGGGACACAGGCACATCGAGATCGCGCCGCTGCGCGTGCCTGCGGCGGCGAGATCTCTCTCCTTCTGAAGGACGTTCCGGAACGTCCGATCAGAAGGACGAGACTCCCACCCGGCCGTATATATACAATGGCCCGGGTGGGAGGTGGTTAATGGCTGTGTGTTGAGTTATTTTGAGGGGACAGCAAATTTACACTGTTATACAATCTGTACACTCGCTACTTTACTTTGTAGCAAAGTGTCCTTTCTTCAGTGTTGTCACATGAAAAGATCTAATAAAATATTCACAAAAATGTGAGGGCTGTACTCGCTTTTGTGAGATACTGTAAGTATGCATATTTCATACCTGGCTGATACCTGACGAAGTGGAGAATAAATATAGCATATGCTGCGATTCAGAGACTGGGTTGCATTCTGAGAACCAGGGAACGTTTTGCATTCTTTCAGTGCAAAGCATTCTCTGACTGGATGTGGTGGAGAGGTGGGGCAGTGGCATTACAATCTCCACCTTGTCCATTTGGAGAATGTCTTGTACTCACTGTTCTCTGAATCGAGTCCATGCCAAGCAGGTGACCCGCTGTGGCTACTATGGAGTAGGGAAACTGCTCAGCACCGGACCTGGAAGACAACATAATATAAAACCTTGGAATGTTGCAAGGAAGTAATTGCTGAATTCTATGGAAGCATTAGAATGTCCGTTCCACTTTAACTCAGTAATGTGCAATACCATTTGACATGCTATTATACCCTGCATCGTTTTTTTAGAAAGAAACTTTGTAACTAGGTTTTCTTTGGACTATCAATGGCTCAGCCTTGTGATGACTGTCTGGATTTCATGTAACCATATTTTCTGTACTTCCTTGCTGTCTTTTCTGAATAAAAAAAAAATATATTAAATATATACTTAAAACGGAGCTCCACCCAAAAGGGGAAGTTCTGCTTTAAGGCCTCCTCCCCCTTCCTCTTCACTAAATAACATTTCTTTTTTTGGGGGGAGGGGAGTGGATACCTGGCAGCTAGGCGATCTGAGCAGAAGTTTTCCTCTCTCCCTCCCTCCCTGCAGTGCAGCTCATGCATGCGCAGTGGGCGCCCACACGCCTCTGAAGCCACAAGCTGTCGCAGCCAGTGCTTATAGTTGAGAAGCCAGTGCTTCAGGTCAGCACATTGCTGGATCCTGGGACAGGTGAGGGTCTTTATATTAAAAGTCAGCAGCTTCAGTTTTTGTAGCTGCTGAATTTTACTAAACATATGTAATTGGAGCTCCTCTTTACATTCGAAGTGTGAGAGTGCTCACACTCTCTCTCCCCCCCTGTTGCTGCTCTCCTCTCCTCTTTTGCCACAATTATTTTGCCATCACTGAATTTAACTGACAGCAGCAGGAGACAATGCTGCCTGTCAGTTCCTGTGTGAGGAAGGAGCAGGGCTGCTGATAAAGCAGTACAACTGGTCCTGTTGTACTGGGCCCAGGCCTCATCAGCTAAATGGGGGGCCCAGGGCAACTTTATTGTTCATTTCTGCCTAAATGAATAAATGGATTTTATTACATCGCATCCACGCTCCTACTTGCTTACCAGGGCTTAAATTACATTTCTCAGGGCTCCATCAGGCCAACAGAGGGGTCCAGGAGGTAGGGGAAGGACTTTTTTTTTATTTTCAAGTTGTAGACAGATAAAGTCAGGACCGTTGTTTCACTGCACCGTGGAAGGGGGGGGGGTGTAGGGTTGGGTGTTCCCATCAGGAAGACTTTACACGACCTCATGATTTCTAACAGCAGCCCTGGGAAGGAGAAATGAGAGGAGATTGCAGCCAGGCACATTGCTGGATAGATTCAGGAGTGTTTTATCTTTAGAACCACTTTCAGTAATGACAATGATTGCTGAATAAACAAGCCCACTGAAGAAGTAAGAAAAAAAAAAATGATCATGTCCATAACAGATGTGAGAGCTGAACTGGCTGATTTAAATGTATACTCTAATATTAAAGTTTCAGTCAGGACAGGAAGGATTCCTGGATGTGTCTATTATGCATGTGTATTCTTGCAACTTTAAACTTTTTTTTTTTGTTTAATAAAAAGAGTACTTCTATAAGCTCCAAATATTATTCTCTCTTCCAGGCCTCGACAGAATACTAGCTTCGATGGTTTGAGAGTAGTCCAGAAATTCTATTAGGATTGCATTTGCCATTATCTGAGTGCCATTAGCTAGTAATACCTCTGGGTAATTCCCATACAGATATTAATCAGACTCAAATGTTGGATCTCCAACTTTCATTTTGCAGTCCAGATTTCAAAGCGATTGGTGGCTGCTGCTTTGTGCTCAAATCTTAGTAAATTGAAATTCAAGCTAGAGTCTTTTTTCATTTTTCTGTAGCCGGGAATGCTCAGTTTAACAACCTTTTTTCAGTGTGTAGGTTGTAAAGATATGTACATGAGAACCACCATATTGCCTATTACATATAAGAAAATTAGTACAGCAATAACTATCAAATTAGCAAAAATGTCCACATGTTCCTGCTCTGGACAATTTATATTGGCGTGGTGACAGACATGAACTCCATGCCCCCGATGACATCAACTCTGATGAAACGCATAGGAAGGAGTCCATGTCTGTGAAGTTACCACACAAAAAAATGTGGGGGATTTCTGAGCTAAACAATGCATGAAATAAAGTGATACAAAGTGAAAAGCTGCTGACACTAGATCAACAGACAGTGATCCAATAAACCTAAAATACAAAAATAGTGTAGCGCTAATCAATACATACTGTATATAAAACATCATTGTGGATGACCACCAATAATAAATAAAAAGTCCAAAATATGAGGTGAAGAAGGTGTGCATAGGCAAGTCCCAAAAGCAGGTGAATTCGGGGATTCAAAGACACAAAGATAGTCCAAATAATAAAAAGTGTAAACTCTTCTTATGACACCACGGGAAGGTGCAAGTAGGGGACACCACAAAGTGCAGGTAATGGGAGGCAGATTACCAAGACACCGTGGTATACAGTAGATAACGGGTATATGTAAAATATATATAATGGAAGAACATAGCGTAATACTGTATTGTACTATATAGAAATTTATTAGAAAACTACTCACAATTAGGGATGATCGAACTTTTGAAAAGTTTGGTTCGGATTCCAGAACCCCATTGAAATCAATGGGACCCGAACTTCTGTAATCAAAAAACACCATTTTGAAGCCCTAAAACCCAATAAATGCCCCTAAAAAGTGCCTAGGGTTCTGGGTCATGCCCCAGGGACTATTATTCACACCAAAAAAAGTTCTTAAAAATTGTCGTTTTTGATAGAGAGCCAATTATTGAAAAAATTTGATTTCTTTGGATTTAGTGTCTAGGGGGTCTAAAACATGTACCTGTAAAGTTTCAGCTCTGTAGCATGTCCCGAACCAGAAAAAAAGATAATTTTTCTTATAATTTTCAGTAGCGAAGGGATGGGGTTCCGCTCCTCTCACACCTGGGCGTTTTTGTTGCAGGCGTTTATTGGGCATTTTTTGGGCGTCTTTGGAGGCAGGCATGACATCTGAACTTCTGTATAGGGGTATATATACATACACACACATATATATACACATATACACATACACACATATAGGTGTGAAAGGAGCGGAACCCCATCCCTGCACTACTGAAATTATTTCATTAGCATTGGTATCCACACAGAATCCGGACCATCCACATCGCATCCATCATCAGTTGTAGTCTCCATATAAACAAGATGGAAAGATATGATCACATGATCCCCTGATGATGTCAGCATGGCCTGACGAAACGTGTGTCGGGAGCGTGAGACTGTAGACTTCCGGGTTGGCGGAATGCAAGCATGGAGCGTCGTTCATCACTCCAACAACCGAGAATTGTGATTATATTCAAGGTGGAATATCTCATGAATTGTAGTAAGTGCAACATGTACTAATAAAATGTTCTATTTTGCTGACATACTGCACCATAAGAGCTTTTTTGTTATCCCTCATATGTCCTGAAATTTGGAGTTCCATATTTACCTGATCATACATCCTTGCTGTTGAGAGAATGTGATGTGGATGGCCCGGATTCTGTGTGGATACCAATACTTTTTGTGACCCCCTATAATCAAGGGGTCATATCCTTCTGGTAAGGAGTATTTATTAAGAGCACTGGGTGAAGGTGTGGAGGTGAAGGTTTTAGATCCCACTTCTATCAAGTCTGTGCTTTTATCAACTGCTGCGGTTAACCATTTAACTACCTCTGATGTTTGTAAAGCACCAAGGACTCTATTTATTTATTTATTTATCTATTTACACTAGTGCACTTTTCTTGTGAATAATATTTGCTGAGCGCAATATATCTATTTCAATTTCACATTGTCAGCCTTGAGACCATCCCCTTGAGGCTAAGTAGAGGGAATCGATCTGGTCTTCTGTGTACTGCTCACGTTTATCTAGACTCTTATAATTTGGAGTCTAGATTTTTGGTAAGGAAGCATTTTTTATATGATTCACGTGGTGGTGCACGTGGGTGAGGTTCCTATTGATTATCTGCTCACCTATATTGGACACTTAACAAGAGATTTCATCCACAATCACAGTTCCTTTTGTTTGGAGAATAACAGGAGCTGTTTCTATATATGGACACTTTTCTTTATCATTTGCATTATTTTGATTGTTTAGCGTGGTAACATATAATATTTATTTGTTTTTACCACAAATATTCACTTTTGATCTGGTTTGTGTTTTATTTCTACTGTTATGTTGAGCCTTGAAATAAAGGACATCTACGCCAATCAGGTTTGCATTCGTCTCTATATGTTTACTTCAGAGTATACACCATATAGCGGACCACATATCCTCCAACAGACATGTGACCCAGATTACATTTGTTACAGAGTTTTTATAGTAAAACCAGTACATAAACGGGTACAAGCCCAAGTTACAGATTACACAAGGTTTCACAATATTTCACAATACAGTCTTTGCTGATCATAATACATTCCTTGCGGTCTATCCTAATTACACATACGGTCATCTTGACCCTACAATGGCGTCGAGTGAAAGGTTAGTCTGTGTAAGATCCTGGCACCTGCGGTACCCTTCCAGCCTATTATTTGTACATTACGTTCCACCATATAGATAGGTGGAACGCATCTAGTACCTGTCCCTTTAAATTCCATGACCTCATCAGTGAGTGCCGCTCTGAGCGGCTATTTCAACCGCCGGCATTCACTCACATGTGTTCGTGCAAACCGCTTGCTACAGCATTACCTAACGCTGCCAAATCCTCCAGCTATTCCCTAATACCTGGATTGACCGAAGACTTGCTACAACATCTTGTATCTCGCTACAAGATCATTACCTCACCGCCGGAACCCCCTCCTTACAAACCTACCAGTGATAAGTACCCCACAGGGGAATACCTTCCTAATATACTTTCACTACTACTCTGCTTACTAAAGACTATTGCTACTCTAAGAACTATACTGTTACATCTAACATCTGCACCGCTACTTAGATTGCAAGCTCTTGAGCATATTACCACCTTGTCACTGCACTAGCCTAGCATCTCCTGTACACTTCATCTGCTCTTCACTACCACCTGTTACCTGTAATTGATTGCTATCCTAAGTGCTTACTATCACCATCTGTTACCTATTACCATTGCTATCACTATCCACGCCTGTCCCCTCAGTATCACCTCTATACTTTCACATATAAACATATCACTCCAGGAACATCTTTAATGAGTGTCTGTGTTTGTGTATGTGCTTGCTGAGACAGGCTGATGCACAATGATGAGTCTTGAGAGTTGGATATGGTAGTTCAACACATCTCTACATGACTACTGAGTGTAACTTCCGCAGCTGCAAATCCACACCACACAAATAAACACCGGAGCGTTACAGATTGCACGAACCAGAAAAATGGATTCAGCGGAAATAGCTACACATGTGATACAACTATCACAAAAGGTAGATTCATTAATTCTTTCACTTACTGAAGTGAAAAATGAAAACCAGACCTTGAGACAGCAGATAGCCCGTGTTTCACAGCTCACTGCTGCCCAACCCCGTGAGCCCAAAATAAACCCCACACAAGTGTTTACGGGTGATCGGAAAAAATTCCGTGAATTTAAAAACGCATGTCAATTGCTTTTTAATCTAAAACCTCGTACTTACACTACAGACCAATTAAAAGTCTGCACCACTATATCATATATGTCAGGTTATCCACGGGCTTGGGCAGACTCTCTTATTGAGAAAAATTACCCTCTTCTCAACTCCTATCCTACGTTTTTAGCAGAGCTCTCTAGCCTATATGAAGACTCTAATAGGCAGAGTACTGCTGACAGCCAATTGAGGGCTTTAAAACAAGGAAGGAGACCTGTTGAAGATTTCATAGCAGAGTTCAAGAGATGGACCCTTGATTCAGGGTGGAATGATGCATCTCTGCGAACCCAGGTCAGGCTTGGGTTATCTGAAGCCATAAAAGACGAGCTCGCCCAAGCGGATTTACCTGGCACCTTGGATGCCTTGATACAACTTAGTATCAAAATAGACAGACGATTGCGAGAGAGGAAGGCTGAGAAAATGGGAATCCCATTACCCAACCCTCCTCGGGAGTCGTCCTTCGATCCTACTCCTATGGAGGTAGGAACCATCCGCCCACCAATATCGTCTACTGAAAAGGCCAGGAGAAGAACAGAAAATCTCTGTATGTACTGCGCATCCGCCGAACATTTGATAAGCGTTTGTCCCCTTGTCCACAAGAAAAAGGGTGAGTGTTCACAGGTCTTGCTGGGGGGATTAATGACTTCTTTTACTAATCCCTATCTCTTTATTCGTTTGATCCTACAGTGGGACCAAATTAGGATCACCACCAAGGCCATGATCGACACAGGATCTTGTGGGAACTACATTGACACTAGTTTTGTTGCTTTAAATAAAATACCTATTATTTCAAAACCCAAACCTGTCTCTGTTAGTTTGATTAACGGTATTCCGTTATCTTCTGGTCCAATTACCACTCAGACACAAGCACTCCTTGCTACTGCTAACGAGTCTCATGTTGAGACCACCACGTTTGATGTGTTACCCTCACCACATTTTCCCATTATTTTGGGACTTCCCTGGTTACATATACATCAACCAACTATTGATTGGAAGACACGGTCCCTAACCTTCCCTTCTCACTATTGCGAGACCACGTGTAACCTCCAATCTCAAAAGAAAATCCTGTCCATGGTGTCAGAGGAAATTACACCACCACCATGCTATCAGGATTTATCAGAAGTCTTCCTTGAGAAAAATGCTCAAGTGTTGCCTCCCCATAGGGACTACGATTGTTCTATTGACCTACTCCCTAATAGTAAGCTACCTTTCGGTCATGTTTATCCTCTTTCTCAGGATGAACTTTCTCATCTCAAGGAATACTTGGATGAGAACTTAGCGAAAGGGTTCATTAGACCCTCTACTTCCTCTACAGCTGCAGGACTTTTCTTTGTCCGCAATAAGGATTTAAGCCTTCGGCCTATTATTGACTATAGGCAATTAAATATTATTACGATAAAGGATCGCTATCCCTTACCTCTCATCCCGGAACTGATTGAACAAGTGCGTGGAGCCACTTACTTCTCAAAGTTAGACCTTAAAGGGGCTTACAATCTCATCCGCATCCGTAGTGGGGATGAGTGGAAGACGGCATTCAGAACTAGATACGGACTATTCGAATATCTAGTGATGCCGTTTGGGTTGTGTAATGCTCCCGCAGCATTTCAGCGGTTCATAAACGACATCTTCCGAGATCTACTCGATGTCTGTGTCGTAGTATATCTGGACGATATACTCATTTACTCTGAATCCTTGTCTGAACATAAAAGACATGTAAGACTTGTGTTGTCCAGATTGCTCGCACACAACTTGTACGTAAAACTGAAGAAATGCCTATTCCATAAGGAAGAGGTGTTATTCTTAGGATACATCATATCCAAGAACAGCATCAAGATGGATATGAGCAAGATATCCTGTATTCTGGATTGGCCTGTACCAACAACTCGTAAGGCCTTACAACGATTTCTTGGATTCTCAAACTTCTATAGGAAGTTCATCAAGAACTTCTCGTCTATTGTGAGACCACTCACACAACTTACAAGTGTTAAGCAAACATTTAAATGGTCTGAAGAAGCAAATAAAGCGTTCAGCTTGTTGAAATCAAGCTTCATTACTAGTGTTGAGCGAACACGGACTGTATTATTCGTGTTCGTACCGAATAATTGGATTTTTTTTACCCGAACACGGACACGGACACTTTACTGTATGTTCGGGTAAAAATCCGTGTTCGGTCGTTTTATTTCCGGGTTTTGCATGCTTTGGCGCTCTTTTCATGGCGGGCTTTCAACAGCCAATCAACAATCGTTTAACTGGTGTGCCTTAAGCCATCCCAGCCATGCCTGCAAATGTCTTAGTAGCTGTGATTGGCCGTCTGAAGCATGTGACCAAGTCTTTATAAGTTCGAGGCAGCCGCCGCAGCAGCGTCATTCTGCTGCTTAGCTAAGGGACAGAGCACACATCAATGTGCTGGCTGCTGATTAGGGAAAGATAGGCAGGAAAAAACCATTTGTGTCCGGATAGAATTGAGGGACAGGTCGGAGTGTTTAGGCAGGGCGAGTTGTAGGCATTTTAGGGATAGAGTCTGCTGAATTATAGGGTCAGTGTCTTCTACAAACTACAATCGATATTGCTGTGTGGGGGGTGGGGTGAATCTGCACTCAATCCTGATCTACGATCTCTTCTCAATCCTGTTAGGGACAGAGTCTGCTGAATTTTAGGGAAACTGTGTTCTACAAACTACAATCGATATTGCTGTGTGGTGTGGGATTGGAGATAGGCAGGTGTCAGTGATCCACATCCATTTTTCTGTGTGTGAGCTGCAGTGAACACAATCTTTTTGGGCTGCAGTGAACACAATCTTTTTGGGCTGCAGTGAACACAATCTTTTTGGGCTGCAGTGAACACAATCTTTTTGGGCTGCAGTGAACACAATCTTTTTGGGGTGCAGTGAACAAAATCTTTTTGGGGTGCAGTGAACACAATCCTTTTTGGTGTGCAGTGAACACAATCTTTGTGGGGTGCAGTGAACAAAATCCTTTGTGGGGTGCAGTGAACACAATCTTTTTGGGGTGCAGTGAACAAAATCCTTTTTGGGGTGCAGTGAACAACATCCTTTTTGGGGTGCAGTGAACACAATCTTTTTGGGGTGCAGTGAACAAAATCCTTTGTGGGGTGCAGTGAACACAATATTTTTGGGGTGCAGTGAACACAATCTTTTTGGGGTGGAGTGAACAACATCCTTTTTGGGGTGCAGTGAACAAAATCCTTTTTGGGGTGCAGTGAACAAAATCATTTTTGGGGTGCAGTGAACACAATCTTTTTGGGGTGCAGTGAACACAATCTTTGTGGGGTGCAGTGAACACAATCTTTTTGGGGTGGAGTGAACAACATCCTTTTTGGGGTGCAGTGAACAACATCCTTTTTGGGGTGCAGTGAACACAATCTTTTTGGGGTGCAGTGAACACAATCTTTGTGGGGTACAGTGAACAGAATCTTTGTGGGGTGCAGTGAACACAATCTTTGGGGGGTACAGTGAACACAATCTTTTTGGGGTGCAGTGAACACAATCTTTGTGGGGTGCAGTGAACACAATCTTTTTGGGGTGGAGTGAACAAAATCATTTTTGGGGTGCAGTGAACAACATCCTTTTTGGGGTGCAGTGATCAAAATCCTTTTTGGGGTGCAGTGAACACAATCTTTTTGGGGTGCAGTGAACAAAATCCTTTGTGGGGTGCAGTGAACAGAATCTTTGTGGGGTGCAGTGAACACAATCTTTGGGGGGGGTACAGTGAACACAATCTTTTTGGGGTGCAGTGAACACAATCTTTGTGGGGTACAGTGAACAGAATCTTTGTGGGGTGCAGTGAACACAATCTTTGGGGGGTACAGTGAACACAATCTTTTTGGGGTGCAGTGAACACAATCTTTGGGGGGTACAGTGAACACAATCTTTTTGGGGTGCAGTGAACACAATCTTTGTGGGGTGCAGTGAACACAATCTTTGGGGGGGTACAGTGAACACAATCTTTTTGGGGTGCAGTGAACAACATCCTTTTAGGGTGCAGTGAACACAATCTTTGTGGGGTGCAGTGAACAACATCCTTTTAGGGTGCAGTGAACACAATCTTTGTGGGGTACAGTGAACAGAATCTTTGTGGGGTGCAGTGAACACAATCTTTGGGGGGTACAGTGAACACAATCTTTGTGAGGTGCAGTGAACACAATCTTTGTGGGGTGCAGTGAACACAATCATTGTGGGGTGCAGTGAACTCAATCTTTGTGGGGTACAGTGAACACAATCTCATACTTCTGAAGATTTGAGGGTGCTGCCTGTTCCATACCCCCCCTACTCCTCATCTAGCCTTTTAGGGGTACAAACAATAGTAATTGGGGCCTAGTGTGGTTGTGTACGTGTGATATACATACACTTTTTTTGGATCATATTTTCTATTCCGCTATTTAATCAAAAACCTTTGGGGATCAGTTAAATTGGGGGATAGTCTGTGTTGGTACGTGTGAGAGAGATCCACCTTTCCAAGTTGTTGGGGTTCATCTCATACTTCTGAAGGTTTGAGGGTGCTGCCTGTTCCATACTCCCCCTACTCCTCATCTAGCCTTTTAGGGGTACAAACAATAGTAATTGGGGCCTAGTGTGGTTGTGTACGTGTGATATACATACACTTTTTTTGGATCATATTTTCTATTCCGCTATTTAATCAAAAACCTTTGGGGATCAGTTAAATTGGGGGATAGTCTGTGTTGGTACGTGTGAGAGAGATCCACCTTTCCAAGTTGTTGGGGTTCATCTCATACTTCTGAAGGTTTGAGGGTGCTGCCTGTTCCATACTCCCCCTACTCCTAGCCTTTTAGGGGTACAAACAATAGTAATTGGGGCCTAGTGTGGTTGTGTACGTGTGATATACATACACTTTTTTTGGATCATATTTTCTATTCCGCTATTTAATCAAAAACCTTTGGGGATCAGTTAAATTGGGGGATAGTCTGTGTTGGTACGTGTGAGAGAGATCCACCTTTCCAAGTTGTTGGGGTTCATCTCATACTTCTGAAGGTTTGAGGGTGCTGCCTGTTCCATACTCCCCCTACTCCTAGCCTTTTAGGGGTACAAACAATAGTAATTGGGGCCTAGTGTGGTTGTGTACGTGTGATATACATACACTTTTTTTGGATCATATTTTCTATTCCGCTATTTAATCAAAAACCTTTGGGGATCAGTTAAATTGGGGGATAGTCTGTGTTGGTACGTGTGAGAGAGATCCACCTTTCCAAGTTGTTGGGGTTCATCTCATACTTCTGAAGGTTTGAGGGTGCTGCCTGTTCCATACCCCCCCTACTCCTCATCTAGCCTTTTAGGGGTACAAACAATAGTAATTGGGGCCTAGTGTGGTTGTGTACGTGTGATATACATACACTTTTTTTGGATCATATTTTCTATTCCGCTATTTAATCAAAAACCTTTGGGGATCAGTTAAATTGGGGGATAGTCTGTGTTGGTACGTGTGAGAGAGATCCACCTTTCCAAGTTGTTGGGGTTCATCTCATACTTCTGAAGGTTTGAGGGTGCTGCCTGTTCCATACTCCCCCTACTCCTAGCCTTTTAGGGGTACAAACAATAGTAATTGGGGCCTAGTGTGGTTGTGTACGTGTGATATACATACACTTTTTTTGGATCATATTTTCTATTCCGCTATTTAATCAAAAACCTTTGGGGATCAGTTAAATTGGGGGATAGTCTGTGTTGGTACGTGTGAGAGAGATCCACCTTTCCAAGTTGTTGGGGTTCATCTCATACTTCTGAAGGTTTGAGGGTGCTGCCTGTTCCATACCCCCCCTACTCCTCATCTAGCCTTTTAGGGGTACAAACAATAGTAATTGGGGCCTAGTGTGGTTGTGTACGTGTGATATACATACACTTTTTTTGGATCATATTTTCTATTCCGCTATTTAATCAAAAACCTTTGGGGATCAGTTAAATTGGGGGATAGTCTGTGTTGGTACGTGTGAGAGAGATCCACCTTTCCAAGTTGTTGGGGTTCATCTCATACTTCTGAAGGTTTGAGGGTGCTGCCTGTTCCATACTCCCCCTACTCCTCATCTAGCCTTTTAGGGGTACAAACAATAGTAATTGGGGCCCAGTGTGGTTGTGTACGTGTGATATACATACACTTTTTTTGGATCATATTTTCTATTCCGCTATTTAATCAAAAACCTTTGGGGATCAGTTAAATTGGGGGATAGTCTGTGTTGGTACGTGTGAGAGAGATCCACCTTTCCAAGTTGTTGGGGTTCATCTCATACTTCTGAAGGTTTGAGGGTGCTGCCTGTTCCATACCCCCCCTACTCCTCATCTAGCCTTTTAGGGGTACAAACAATAGTAATTGGGGCCTAGTGTGGTTGTGTACGTGTGATATACATACACTTTTTTGGGATCATATTTTCTATTCCGCTATTTAATCAAAAACCTTTGGGGATCAGTTAAATTGGGGGATAGTCTGTGTTGGTACGTGTGAGAGAGATCCACCTTTCCAAGTTGTTGGGGTTCATCTCATACTTCTGAAGGTTTGAGGGTGCTGCCTGTTCCATACCCCCCCTACTCCTCATCTAGCCTTTTAGGGGTACAAACAATAGTAATTGGGGCCTAGTGTGGTTGTGTACGTGTGATATACATACACTTTTTTTGGATCATATTTTCTATTCCGCTATTTAATCAAAAACCTTTGGGGATCAGTTAAATTGGGGGATAGTCTGTGTTGGTACGTGTGAGAGAGATCCACCTTTCCAAGTTTTTGGGGTTCATCTCATACTTCTGAAGATTTGAGGGTGCTGCCTGTTCCATACCCCCCCTACTCCTCATCTAGCCTTTTAGGGGTACAAACAATAGTAATTGGGGCCTAGTGTGGTTGTGTACGTGTGATATACATACACTTTTTTTGGATCATATTTTCTATTCCGCTATTTAATCAAAAACCTTTGGGGATCAGTTAAATTGGGGGATAGTCTGTGTTGGTACGTGTGAGAGAGATCCACCTTTCCAAGTTGTTGGGGTTCATCTCATACTTCTGAAGGTTTGAGGGTGCTGCCTGTTCCATACTCCCCCTACTCCTCATCTAGCCTTTTAGGGGTACAAACAATAGTAATTGGGGCCTAGTGTGGTTGTGTACGTGTGATATACATACACTTTTTTTGGATCATATTTTCTATTCCGCTATTTAATCAAAAACCTTTGGGGATCAGTTAAATTGGGGGATAGTCTGTGTTGGTACGTGTGAGAGAGATCCACCTTTCCAAGTTGTTGGGGTTCATCTCATACTTCTGAAGGTTTGAGGGTGCTGCCTGTTCCATACTCCCCCTACTCCTAGCCTTTTAGGGGTACAAACAATAGTAATTGGGGCCTAGTGTGGTTGTGTACGTGTGATATACATACACTTTTTTTGGATCATATTTTCTATTCCACTATTTAATCAAAAACCTTTGGGGATCAGTTAAATTGGGGGATAGTCTGTGTTGGTACGTGTGAGAGAGATCCACCTTTCCAAGTTTTTGGGGTTCATCTCATACTTCTGAAGGTTTGAGGGTGCTGCCTGTTCCATACCCCCCCTACTCCTCATCTAGCCTTTTAGGGGTACAAACAATAGTAATTGGGGCCTAGTGTAGTTGTGTACGTGTGATATACATACACTTTTTTTGGATCATATTTTCTATTCCGCTATTTAATCAAAAACCTTTGGGGATCAGTTAAATTGGGGGATAGTCTGTGTTGGTACGTGTGAGAGAGATCCACCTTTCCAAGTTGTTGGGGTTCATCTCATACTTCTGAAGGTTTGAGGGTGCTGCCTGTTCCATACTCCCCCTACTCCTAGCCTTTTAGGGGTACAAACAATAGTAATTGGGGCCTAGTGTGGTTGTGTACGTGTGATATACATACACTTTTTTTGGATCATATTTTCTATTCCGCTATTTAATCAAAAACCTTTGGGGATCAGTTAAATTGGGGGATAGTCTGTGTTGGTACGTGTGAGAGAGATCCACCTTTCCAAGTTGTTGGGGTTCATCTCATACTTCTGAAGGTTTGAGGGTGCTGCCTGTTCCATACCCCCCCTACTCCTCATCTAGCCTTTTAGGGGTACAAACAATAGTAATTGGGGCCTAGTGTGGTTGTGTACGTGTGATATACATACACTTTTTTTGGATCATATTTTCTATTCCGCTATTTAATCAAAAACCTTTGGGGATCAGTTAAATTGGGGGATAGTCTGTGTTGGTACGTGTGAGAGAGATCCACCTTTCCAAGTTGTTGGGGTTCATCTCATACTTCTGAAGGTTTGAGGGTGCTGCCTGTTCCATACTCCCCCTACTCCTCATCTAGCCTTTTAGGGGTACAAACAATAGTAATTGGGGCCCAGTGTGGTTGTGTACGTGTGATATACATACACTTTTTTTGGATCATATTTTCTATTCCGCTATTTAATCAAAAACCTTTGGGGATCAGTTAAATTGGGGGATAGTCTGTGTTGGTACGTGTGAGAGAGATCCACCTTTCCAAGTTGTTGGGGTTCATCTCATACTTCTGAAGGTTTGAGGGTGCTGCCTGTTCCATACTCCCCCTACTCCTCATCTAGCCTTTTAGGGGTACAAACAATAGTAATTGGGGCCTAGTGTGGTTGTGTACGTGTGATATACATACACTTTTTTTGGATCATATTTTCTATTCCGCTATTTAATCAAAAACCTTTGGGGATCAGTTAAATTGGGGGATAGTCTGTGTTGGTACGTGTGAGAGAGATCCACCTTTCCAAGTTTTTGGGGTTCATCTCATACTTCTGAAGATTTGAGGGTGCTGCCTGTTCCATACCCCCCCTACTCCTCATCTAGCCTTTTAGGGGTACAAACAATAGTAATTGGGGCCTAGTGTGGTTGTGTACGTGTGATATACATACACTTTTTTTGGATCATATTTTCTATTCCGCTATTTAATCAAAAACCTTTGGGGATCAGTTAAATTGGGGGATAGTCTGTGTTGGTACGTGTGAGAGAGATCCACCTTTCCAAGTTGTTGGGGTTCATCTCATACTTCTGAAGGTTTGAGGGTGCTGCCTGTTCCATACTCCCCCTACTCCTCATCTAGCCTTTTAGGGGTACAAACAATAGTAATTGGGGCCTAGTGTGGTTGTGTACGTGTGATATACATACACTTTTTTTGGATCATATTTTCTATTCCGCTATTTAATCAAAAACCTTTGGGGATCAGTTAAATTGGGGGATAGTCTGTGTTGGTACGTGTGAGAGAGATCCACCTTTCCAAGTTGTTGGGGTTCATCTCATACTTCTGAAGGTTTGAGGGTGCTGCCTGTTCCATACTCCCCCTACTCCTAGCCTTTTAGGGGTACAAACAATAGTAATTGGGGCCTAGTGTGGTTGTGTACGTGTGATATACATACACTTTTTTTGGATCATATTTTCTATTCCGCTATTTAATCAAAAACCTTTGGGGATCAGTTAAATTGGGGGATAGTCTGTGTTGGTACGTGTGAGAGAGATCCACCTTTCCAAGTTGTTGGGGTTCATCTCATACTTCTGAAGGTTTGAGGGTGCTGCCTGTTCCATACTCCCCCTACTCCTAGCCTTTTAGGGGTACAAACAATAGTAATTGGGGCCTAGTGTGGTTGTGTACGTGTGATATACATACACTTTTTTTGGATCATATTTTCTATTCCGCTATTTAATCAAAAACCTTTGGGGATCAGTTAAATTGGGGGATAGTCTGTGTTGGTACGTGTGAGAGAGATCCACCTTTCCAAGTTGTTGGGGTTCATCTCATACTTCTGAAGGTTTGAGGGTGCTGCCTGTTCCATACCCCCCCTACTCCTCATCTAGCCTTTTAGGGGTACAAACAATAGTAATTGGGGCCTAGTGTGGTTGTGTACGTGTGATATACATACACTTTTTTTGGATCATATTTTCTATTCCGCTATTTAATCAAAAACCTTTGGGGATCAGTTAAATTGGGGGATAGTCTGTGTTGGTACGTGTGAGAGAGATCCACCTTTCCAAGTTGTTGGGGTTCATCTCATACTTCTGAAGGTTTGAGGGTGCTGCCTGTTCCATACCCCCCCTACTCCTCATCTAGCCTTTTAGGGGTACAAACAATAGTAATTGGGGCCTAGTGTGGTTGTGTACGTGTGATATACATACACTTTTTTTGGATCATATTTTCTATTCCGCTATTTAATCAAAAACCTTTGGGGATCAGTTAAATTGGGGGATAGTCTGTGTTGGTACGTGTGAGAGAGATCCACCTTTCCAAGTTGTTGGGGTTCATCTCATACTTCTGAAGGTTTGAGGGTGCTGCCTGTTCCATACTCCCCCTACTCCTCATCTAGCCTTTTAGGGGTACAAACAATAGTAATTGGGGCCCAGTGTGGTTGTGTACGTGTGATATACATACACTTTTTTTGGATCATATTTTCTATTCCGCTATTTAATCAAAAACCTTTGGGGATCAGTTAAATTGGGGGATAGTCTGTGTTGGTACGTGTGAGAGAGATCCACCTTTCCAAGTTGTTGGGGTTCATCTCATACTTCTGAAGGTTTGAGGGTGCTGCCTGTTCCATACCCCCCCTACTCCTCATCTAGCCTTTTAGGGGTACAAACAATAGTAATTGGGGCCTAGTGTGGTTGTGTACGTGTGATATACATACACTTTTTTGGGATCATATTTTCTATTCCGCTATTTAATCAAAAACCTTTGGGGATCAGTTAAATTGGGGGATAGTCTGTGTTGGTACGTGTGAGAGAGATCCACCTTTCCAAGTTGTTGGGGTTCATCTCATACTTCTGAAGGTTTGAGGGTGCTGCCTGTTCCATACCCCCCCTACTCCTCATCTAGCCTTTTAGGGGTACAAACAATAGTAATTGGGGCCTAGTGTGGTTGTGTACGTGTGATATACATACACTTTTTTTGGATCATATTTTCTATTCCGCTATTTAATCAAAAACCTTTGGGGATCAGTTAAATTGGGGGATAGTCTGTGTTGGTACGTGTGAGAGAGATCCACCTTTCCAAGTTTTTGGGGTTCATCTCATACTTCTGAAGATTTGAGGGTGCTGCCTGTTCCATACCCCCCCTACTCCTCATCTAGCCTTTTAGGGGTACAAACAATAGTAATTGGGGCCTAGTGTGGTTGTGTACGTGTGATATACATACACTTTTTTTGGATCATATTTTCTATTCCGCTATTTAATCAAAAACCTTTGGGGATCAGTTAAATTGGGGGATAGTCTGTGTTGGTACGTGTGAGAGAGATCCACCTTTCCAAGTTGTTGGGGTTCATCTCATACTTCTGAAGGTTTGAGGGTGCTGCCTGTTCCATACTCCCCCTACTCCTCATCTAGCCTTTTAGGGGTACAAACAATAGTAATTGGGGCCTAGTGTGGTTGTGTACGTGTGATATACATACACTTTTTTTGGATCATATTTTCTATTCCGCTATTTAATCAAAAACCTTTGGGGATCAGTTAAATTGGGGGATAGTCTGTGTTGGTACGTGTGAGAGAGATCCACCTTTCCAAGTTGTTGGGGTTCATCTCATACTTCTGAAGGTTTGAGGGTGCTGCCTGTTCCATACTCCCCCTACTCCTAGCCTTTTAGGGGTACAAACAATAGTAATTGGGGCCTAGTGTGGTTGTGTACGTGTGATATACATACACTTTTTTTGGATCATATTTTCTATTCCACTATTTAATCAAAAACCTTTGGGGATCAGTTAAATTGGGGGATAGTCTGTGTTGGTACGTGTGAGAGAGATCCACCTTTCCAAGTTTTTGGGGTTCATCTCATACTTCTGAAGGTTTGAGGGTGCTGCCTGTTCCATACCCCCCCTACTCCTCATCTAGCCTTTTAGGGGTACAAACAATAGTAATTGGGGCCTAGTGTAGTTGTGTACGTGTGATATACATACACTTTTTTTGGATCATATTTTCTATTCCGCTATTTAATCAAAAACCTTTGGGGATCAGTTAAATTGGGGGATAGTCTGTGTTGGTACGTGTGAGAGAGATCCACCTTTCCAAGTTGTTGGGGTTCATCTCATACTTCTGAAGGTTTGAGGGTGCTGCCTGTTCCATACTCCCCCTACTCCTAGCCTTTTAGGGGTACAAACAATAGTAATTGGGGCCTAGTGTGGTTGTGTACGTGTGATATACATACACTTTTTTTGGATCATATTTTCTATTCCGCTATTTAATCAAAAACCTTTGGGGATCAGTTAAATTGGGGGATAGTCTGTGTTGGTACGTGTGAGAGAGATCCACCTTTCCAAGTTGTTGGGGTTCATCTCATACTTCTGAAGGTTTGAGGGTGCTGCCTGTTCCATACCCCCCCTACTCCTCATCTAGCCTTTTAGGGGTACAAACAATAGTAATTGGGGCCTAGTGTGGTTGTGTACGTGTGATATACATACACTTTTTTTGGATCATATTTTCTATTCCGCTATTTAATCAAAAACCTTTGGGGATCAGTTAAATTGGGGGATAGTCTGTGTTGGTACGTGTGAGAGAGATCCACCTTTCCAAGTTGTTGGGGTTCATCTCATACTTCTGAAGGTTTGAGGGTGCTGCCTGTTCCATACTCCCCCTACTCCTCATCTAGCCTTTTAGGGGTACAAACAATAGTAATTGGGGCCCAGTGTGGTTGTGTACGTGTGATATACATACACTTTTTTTGGATCATATTTTCTATTCCGCTATTTAATCAAAAACCTTTGGGGATCAGTTAAATTGGGGGATAGTCTGTGTTGGTACGTGTGAGAGAGATCCACCTTTCCAAGTTGTTGGGGTTCATCTCATACTTCTGAAGGTTTGAGGGTGCTGCCTGTTCCATACTCCCCCTACTCCTCATCTAGCCTTTTAGGGGTACAAACAATAGTAATTGGGGCCTAGTGTGGTTGTGTACGTGTGATATACATACACTTTTTTTGGATCATATTTTCTATTCCGCTATTTAATCAAAAACCTTTGGGGATCAGTTAAATTGGGGGATAGTCTGTGTTGGTACGTGTGAGAGAGATCCACCTTTCCAAGTTTTTGGGGTTCATCTCATACTTCTGAAGATTTGAGGGTGCTGCCTGTTCCATACCCCCCCTACTCCTCATCTAGCCTTTTAGGGGTACAAACAATAGTAATTGGGGCCTAGTGTGGTTGTGTACGTGTGATATACATACACTTTTTTTGGATCATATTTTCTATTCCGCTATTTAATCAAAAACCTTTGGGGATCAGTTAAATTGGGGGATAGTCTGTGTTGGTACGTGTGAGAGAGATCCACCTTTCCAAGTTGTTGGGGTTCATCTCATACTTCTGAAGGTTTGAGGGTGCTGCCTGTTCCATACTCCCCCTACTCCTCATCTAGCCTTTTAGGGGTACAAACAATAGTAATTGGGGCCTAGTGTGGTTGTGTACGTGTGATATACATACACTTTTTTTGGATCATATTTTCTATTCCGCTATTTAATCAAAAACCTTTGGGGATCAGTTAAATTGGGGGATAGTCTGTGTTGGTACGTGTGAGAGAGATCCACCTTTCCAAGTTGTTGGGGTTCATCTCATACTTCTGAAGGTTTGAGGGTGCTGCCTGTTCCATACTCCCCCTACTCCTAGCCTTTTAGGGGTACAAACAATAGTAATTGGGGCCTAGTGTGGTTGTGTACGTGTGATATACATACACTTTTTTTGGATCATATTTTCTATTCCGCTATTTAATCAAAAACCTTTGGGGATCAGTTAAATTGGGGGATAGTCTGTGTTGGTACGTGTGAGAGAGATCCACCTTTCCAAGTTGTTGGGGTTCATCTCATACTTCTGAAGGTTTGAGGGTGCTGCCTGTTCCATACTCCCCCTACTCCTCATCTAGCCTTTTAGGGGTACAAACAATAGTAATTGGGGCCCAGTGTGGTTGTGTACGTGTGATATACATACACTTTTTTTGGATCATATTTTCTATTCCGCTATTTAATCAAAAACCTTTGGGGATCAGTTAAATTGGGGGATAGTCTGTGTTGGTACGTGTGAGAGAGATCCACCTTTCCAAGTTGTTGGGGTTCATCTCATACTTCTGAAGGTTTGAGGGTGCTGCCTGTTCCATACCCCCCCTACTCCTCATCTAGCCTTTTAGGGGTACAAACAATAGTAATTGGGGCCTAGTGTGGTTGTGTACGTGTGATATACATACACTTTTTTGGGATCATATTTTCTATTCCGCTATTTAATCAAAAACCTTTGGGGATCAGTTAAATTGGGGGATAGTCTGTGTTGGTACGTGTGAGAGAGATCCACCTTTCCAAGTTGTTGGGGTTCATCTCATACTTCTGAAGGTTTGAGGGTGCTGCCTGTTCCATACCCCCCCTACTCCTCATCTAGCCTTTTAGGGGTACAAACAATAGTAATTGGGGCCTAGTGTGGTTGTGTACGTGTGATATACATACACTTTTTTTGGATCATATTTTCTATTCCGCTATTTAATCAAAAACCTTTGGGGATCAGTTAAATTGGGGGATAGTCTGTGTTGGTACGTGTGAGAGAGATCCACCTTTCCAAGTTTTTGGGGTTCATCTCATACTTCTGAAGATTTGAGGGTGCTGCCTGTTCCATACCCCCCCTACTCCTCATCTAGCCTTTTAGGGGTACAAACAATAGTAATTGGGGCCTAGTGTGGTTGTGTACGTGTGATATACATACACTTTTTTTGGATCATATTTTCTATTCCGCTATTTAATCAAAAACCTTTGGGGATCAGTTAAATTGGGGGATAGTCTGTGTTGGTACGTGTGAGAGAGATCCACCTTTCCAAGTTGTTGGGGTTCATCTCATACTTCTGAAGGTTTGAGGGTGCTGCCTGTTCCATACTCCCCCTACTCCTCATCTAGCCTTTTAGGGGTACAAACAATAGTAATTGGGGCCTAGTGTGGTTGTGTACGTGTGATATACATACACTTTTTTTGGATCATATTTTCTATTCCGCTATTTAATCAAAAACCTTTGGGGATCAGTTAAATTGGGGGATAGTCTGTGTTGGTACGTGTGAGAGAGATCCACCTTTCCAAGTTGTTGGGGTTCATCTCATACTTCTGAAGGTTTGAGGGTGCTGCCTGTTCCATACTCCCCCTACTCCTAGCCTTTTAGGGGTACAAACAATAGTAATTGGGGCCTAGTGTGGTTGTGTACGTGTGATATACATACACTTTTTTTGGATCATATTTTCTATTCCACTATTTAATCAAAAACCTTTGGGGATCAGTTAAATTGGGGGATAGTCTGTGTTGGTACGTGTGAGAGAGATCCACCTTTCCAAGTTTTTGGGGTTCATCTCATACTTCTGAAGGTTTGAGGGTGCTGCCTGTTCCATACCCCCCCTACTCCTCATCTAGCCTTTTAGGGGTACAAACAATAGTAATTGGGGCCTAGTGTAGTTGTGTACGTGTGATATACATACACTTTTTTTGGATCATATTTTCTATTCCGCTATTTAATCAAAAACCTTTGGGGATCAGTTAAATTGGGGGATAGTCTGTGTTGGTACGTGTGAGAGAGATCCACCTTTCCAAGTTGTTGGGGTTCATCTCATACTTCTGAAGGTTTGAGGGTGCTGCCTGTTCCATACTCCCCCTACTCCTAGCCTTTTAGGGGTACAAACAATAGTAATTGGGGCCTAGTGTGGTTGTGTACGTGTGATATACATACACTTTTTTTGGATCATATTTTCTATTCCGCTATTTAATCAAAAACCTTTGGGGATCAGTTAAATTGGGGGATAGTCTGTGTTGGTACGTGTGAGAGAGATCCACCTTTCCAAGTTGTTGGGGTTCATCTCATACTTCTGAAGGTTTGAGGGTGCTGCCTGTTCCATACCCCCCCTACTCCTCATCTAGCCTTTTAGGGGTACAAACAATAGTAATTGGGGCCTAGTGTGGTTGTGTACGTGTGATATACATACACTTTTTTTGGATCATATTTTCTATTCCGCTATTTAATCAAAAACCTTTGGGGATCAGTTAAATTGGGGGATAGTCTGTGTTGGTACGTGTGAGAGAGATCCACCTTTCCAAGTTGTTGGGGTTCATCTCATACTTCTGAAGGTTTGAGGGTGCTGCCTGTTCCATACTCCCCCTACTCCTCATCTAGCCTTTTAGGGGTACAAACAATAGTAATTGGGGCCCAGTGTGGTTGTGTACGTGTGATATACATACACTTTTTTTGGATCATATTTTCTATTCCGCTATTTAATCAAAAACCTTTGGGGATCAGTTAAATTGGGGGATAGTCTGTGTTGGTACGTGTGAGAGAGATCCACCTTTCCAAGTTGTTGGGGTTCATCTCATACTTCTGAAGGTTTGAGGGTGCTGCCTGTTCCATACTCCCCCTACTCCTCATCTAGCCTTTTAGGGGTACAAACAATAGTAATTGGGGCCTAGTGTGGTTGTGTACGTGTGATATACATACACTTTTTTTGGATCATATTTTCTATTCCGCTATTTAATCAAAAACCTTTGGGGATCAGTTAAATTGGGGGATAGTCTGTGTTGGTACGTGTGAGAGAGATCCACCTTTCCAAGTTTTTGGGGTTCATCTCATACTTCTGAAGATTTGAGGGTGCTGCCTGTTCCATACCCCCCCTACTCCTCATCTAGCCTTTTAGGGGTACAAACAATAGTAATTGGGGCCTAGTGTGGTTGTGTACGTGTGATATACATACACTTTTTTTGGATCATATTTTCTATTCCGCTATTTAATCAAAAACCTTTGGGGATCAGTTAAATTGGGGGATAGTCTGTGTTGGTACGTGTGAGAGAGATCCACCTTTCCAAGTTGTTGGGGTTCATCTCATACTTCTGAAGGTTTGAGGGTGCTGCCTGTTCCATACTCCCCCTACTCCTCATCTAGCCTTTTAGGGGTACAAACAATAGTAATTGGGGCCTAGTGTGGTTGTGTACGTGTGATATACATACACTTTTTTTGGATCATATTTTCTATTCCGCTATTTAATCAAAAACCTTTGGGGATCAGTTAAATTGGGGGATAGTCTGTGTTGGTACGTGTGAGAGAGATCCACCTTTCCAAGTTGTTGGGGTTCATCTCATACTTCTGAAGGTTTGAGGGTGCTGCCTGTTCCATACTCCCCCTACTCCTAGCCTTTTAGGGGTACAAACAATAGTAATTGGGGCCTAGTGTGGTTGTGTACGTGTGATATACATACACTTTTTTTGGATCATATTTTCTATTCCGCTATTTAATCAAAAACCTTTGGGGATCAGTTAAATTGGGGGATAGTCTGTGTTGGTACGTGTGAGAGAGATCCACCTTTCCAAGTTGTTGGGGTTCATCTCATACTTCTGAAGGTTTGAGGGTGCTGCCTGTTCCATACTCCCCCTACTCCTCATCTAGCCTTTTAGGGGTACAAACAATAGTAATTGGGGCCCAGTGTGGTTGTGTACGTGTGATATACATACACTTTTTTTGGATCATATTTTCTATTCCGCTATTTAATCAAAAACCTTTGGGGATCAGTTAAATTGGGGGATAGTCTGTGTTGGTACGTGTGAGAGAGATCCACCTTTCCAAGTTGTTGGGGTTCATCTCATACTTCTGAAGGTTTGAGGGTGCTGCCTGTTCCATACCCCCCCTACTCCTCATCTAGCCTTTTAGGGGTACAAACAATAGTAATTGGGGCCTAGTGTGGTTGTGTACGTGTGATATACATACACTTTTTTGGGATCATATTTTCTATTCCGCTATTTAATCAAAAACCTTTGGGGATCAGTTAAATTGGGGGATAGTCTGTGTTGGTACGTGTGAGAGAGATCCACCTTTCCAAGTTGTTGGGGTTCATCTCATACTTCTGAAGGTTTGAGGGTGCTGCCTGTTCCATACCCCCCCTACTCCTCATCTAGCCTTTTAGGGGTACAAACAATAGTAATTGGGGCCTAGTGTGGTTGTGTACGTGTGATATACATACACTTTTTTTGGATCATATTTTCTATTCCGCTATTTAATCAAAAACCTTTGGGGATCAGTTAAATTGGGGGATAGTCTGTGTTGGTACGTGTGAGAGAGATCCACCTTTCCAAGTTTTTGGGGTTCATCTCATACTTCTGAAGATTTGAGGGTGCTGCCTGTTCCATACCCCCCCTACTCCTCATCTAGCCTTTTAGGGGTACAAACAATAGTAATTGGGGCCTAGTGTGGTTGTGTACGTGTGATATACATACACTTTTTTTGGATCATATTTTCTATTCCGCTATTTAATCAAAAACCTTTGGGGATCAGTTAAATTGGGGGATAGTCTGTGTTGGTACGTGTGAGAGAGATCCACCTTTCCAAGTTGTTGGGGTTCATCTCATACTTCTGAAGGTTTGAGGGTGCTGCCTGTTCCATACTCCCCCTACTCCTCATCTAGCCTTTTAGGGGTACAAACAATAGTAATTGGGGCCTAGTGTGGTTGTGTACGTGTGATATACATACACTTTTTTTGGATCATATTTTCTATTCCGCTATTTAATCAAAAACCTTTGGGGATCAGTTAAATTGGGGGATAGTCTGTGTTGGTACGTGTGAGAGAGATCCACCTTTCCAAGTTGTTGGGGTTCATCTCATACTTCTGAAGGTTTGAGGGTGCTGCCTGTTCCATACTCCCCCTACTCCTAGCCTTTTAGGGGTACAAACAATAGTAATTGGGGCCTAGTGTGGTTGTGTACGTGTGATATACATACACTTTTTTTGGATCATATTTTCTATTCCACTATTTAATCAAAAACCTTTGGGGATCAGTTAAATTGGGGGATAGTCTGTGTTGGTACGTGTGAGAGAGATCCACCTTTCCAAGTTTTTGGGGTTCATCTCATACTTCTGAAGGTTTGAGGGTGCTGCCTGTTCCATACCCCCCCTACTCCTCATCTAGCCTTTTAGGGGTACAAACAATAGTAATTGGGGCCTAGTGTAGTTGTGTACGTGTGATATACATACACTTTTTTTGGATCATATTTTCTATTCCGCTATTTAATCAAAAACCTTTGGGGATCAGTTAAATTGGGGGATAGTCTGTGTTGGTACGTGTGAGAGAGATCCACCTTTCCAAGTTGTTGGGGTTCATCTCATACTTCTGAAGGTTTGAGGGTGCTGCCTGTTCCATACTCCCCCTACTCCTAGCCTTTTAGGGGTACAAACAATAGTAATTGGGGCCTAGTGTGGTTGTGTACGTGTGATATACATACACTTTTTTTGGATCATATTTTCTATTCCGCTATTTAATCAAAAACCTTTGGGGATCAGTTAAATTGGGGGATAGTCTGTGTTGGTACGTGTGAGAGAGATCCACCTTTCCAAGTTGTTGGGGTTCATCTCATACTTCTGAAGGTTTGAGGGTGCTGCCTGTTCCATACCCCCCCTACTCCTCATCTAGCCTTTTAGGGGTACAAACAATAGTAATTGGGGCCTAGTGTGGTTGTGTACGTGTGATATACATACACTTTTTTTGGATCATATTTTCTATTCCGCTATTTAATCAAAAACCTTTGGGGATCAGTTAAATTGGGGGATAGTCTGTGTTGGTACGTGTGAGAGAGATCCACCTTTCCAAGTTGTTGGGGTTCATCTCATACTTCTGAAGGTTTGAGGGTGCTGCCTGTTCCATACTCCCCCTACTCCTCATCTAGCCTTTTAGGGGTACAAACAATAGTAATTGGGGCCCAGTGTGGTTGTGTACGTGTGATATACATACACTTTTTTTGGATCATATTTTCTATTCCGCTATTTAATCAAAAACCTTTGGGGATCAGTTAAATTGGGGGATAGTCTGTGTTGGTACGTGTGAGAGAGATCCACCTTTCCAAGTTGTTGGGGTTCATCTCATACTTCTGAAGGTTTGAGGGTGCTGCCTGTTCCATACTCCCCCTACTCCTCATCTAGCCTTTTAGGGGTACAAACAATAGTAATTGGGGCCTAGTGTGGTTGTGTACGTGTGATATACATACACTTTTTTTGGATCATATTTTCTATTCCGCTATTTAATCAAAAACCTTTGGGGATCAGTTAAATTGGGGGATAGTCTGTGTTGGTACGTGTGAGAGAGATCCACCTTTCCAAGTTTTTGGGGTTCATCTCATACTTCTGAAGATTTGAGGGTGCTGCCTGTTCCATACCCCCCCTACTCCTCATCTAGCCTTTTAGGGGTACAAACAATAGTAATTGGGGCCTAGTGTGGTTGTGTACGTGTGATATACATACACTTTTTTTGGATCATATTTTCTATTCCGCTATTTAATCAAAAACCTTTGGGGATCAGTTAAATTGGGGGATAGTCTGTGTTGGTACGTGTGAGAGAGATCCACCTTTCCAAGTTGTTGGGGTTCATCTCATACTTCTGAAGGTTTGAGGGTGCTGCCTGTTCCATACTCCCCCTACTCCTCATCTAGCCTTTTAGGGGTACAAACAATAGTAATTGGGGCCTAGTGTGGTTGTGTACGTGTGATATACATACACTTTTTTTGGATCATATTTTCTATTCCGCTATTTAATCAAAAACCTTTGGGGATCAGTTAAATTGGGGGATAGTCTGTGTTGGTACGTGTGAGAGAGATCCACCTTTCCAAGTTTTTGGGGTTCATCTCATACTTCTGAAGATTTGAGGGTGCTGCCTGTTCCATACCCCCCCTACTCCTCATCTAGCCTTTTAGGGGTACAAACAATAGTAATTGGGGCCTAGTGTGGTTGTGTACGTGTGATATACATACACTTTTTTTGGATCATATTTTCTATTCCGCTATTTAATCAAAAACCTTTGGGGATCAGTTAAATTGGGGGATAGTCTGTGTTGGTACGTGTGAGAGAGATCCACCTTTCCAAGTTGTTGGGGTTCATCTCATACTTCTGAAGGTTTGAGGGTGCTGCCTGTTCCATACTCCCCCTACTCCTCATCTAGCCTTTTAGGGGTACAAACAATAGTAATTGGGGCCTAGTGTGGTTGTGTACGTGTGATATACATACACTTTTTTTGGATCATATTTTCTATTCCGCTATTTAATCAAAAACCTTTGGGGATCAGTTAAATTGGGGGATAGTCTGTGTTGGTACGTGTGAGAGAGATCCACCTTTCCAAGTTGTTGGGGTTCATCTCATACTTCTGAAGGTTTGAGGGTGCTGCCTGTTCCATACTCCCCCTACTCCTAGCCTTTTAGGGGTACAAACAATAGTAATTGGGGCCTAGTGTGGTTGTGTACGTGTGATATACATACACTTTTTTTGGATCATATTTTCTATTCCGCTATTTAATCAAAAACCTTTGGGGATCAGTTAAATTGGGGGATAGTCTGTGTTGGTACGTGTGAGAGAGATCCACCTTTCCAAGTTGTTGGGGTTCATCTCATACTTCTGAAGGTTTGAGGGTGCTGCCTGTTCCATACCCCCCCTACTCCTCATCTAGCCTTTTAGGGGTACAAACAATAGTAATTGGGGCCTAGTGTGGTTGTGTACGTGTGATATACATACACTTTTTTTGGATCATATTTTCTATTCCGCTATTTAATCAAAAACCTTTGGGGATCAGTTAAATTGGGGGATAGTCTGTGTTGGTACGTGTGAGAGAGATCCACCTTTCCAAGTTGTTGGGGTTCATCTCATACTTCTGAAGGTTTGAGGGTGCTGCCTGTTCCATACTCCCCCTACTCCTCATCTAGCCTTTTAGGGGTACAAACAATAGTAATTGGGGCCCAGTGTGGTTGTGTACGTGTGATATACATACACTTTTTTTGGATCATATTTTCTATTCCGCTATTTAATCAAAAACCTTTGGGGATCAGTTAAATTGGGGGATAGTCTGTGTTGGTACGTGTGAGAGAGATCCACCTTTCCAAGTTGTTGGGGTTCATCTCATACTTCTGAAGGTTTGAGGGTGCTGCCTGTTCCATACCCCCCCTACTCCTCATCTAGCCTTTTAGGGGTACAAACAATAGTAATTGGGGCCTAGTGTGGTTGTGTACGTGTGATATACATACACTTTTTTGGGATCATATTTTCTATTCCGCTATTTAATCAAAAACCTTTGGGGATCAGTTAAATTGGGGGATAGTCTGTGTTGGTACGTGTGAGAGAGATCCACCTTTCCAAGTTGTTGGGGTTCATCTCATACTTCTGAAGGTTTGAGGGTGCTGCCTGTTCCATACCCCCCCTACTCCTCATCTAGCCTTTTAGGGGTACAAACAATAGTAATTGGGGCCTAGTGTGGTTGTGTACGTGTGATATACATACACTTTTTTTGGATCATATTTTCTATTCCGCTATTTAATCAAAAACCTTTGGGGATCAGTTAAATTGGGGGATAGTCTGTGTTGGTACGTGTGAGAGAGATCCACCTTTCCAAGTTTTTGGGGTTCATCTCATACTTCTGAAGATTTGAGGGTGCTGCCTGTTCCATACCCCCCCTACTCCTCATCTAGCCTTTTAGGGGTACAAACAATAGTAATTGGGGCCTAGTGTGGTTGTGTACGTGTGATATACATACACTTTTTTTGGATCATATTTTCTATTCCGCTATTTAATCAAAAACCTTTGGGGATCAGTTAAATTGGGGGATAGTCTGTGTTGGTACGTGTGAGAGAGATCCACCTTTCCAAGTTGTTGGGGTTCATCTCATACTTCTGAAGGTTTGAGGGTGCTGCCTGTTCCATACTCCCCCTACTCCTAGCCTTTTAGGGGTACAAACAATAGTAATTGGGGCCTAGTGTGGTTGTGTACGTGTGATATACATACACTTTTTTTGATCATATTTCCTATTCCGCTATTCAATAAAAACCTTTGAGGATCAATTGAATTGCGGGATAGTCTGTGTCGGTACGTGTGAGATCCACCTTTCCAAGTTTTTGGGGTTCATCTCATACTTCTGAAGATTTGAGGGTGCTGCCTGTTCCATACTCCTCCTCCTACTCCTCATCCATCCTTTTAGGGGTACAAACAATAGTAATTGGGGCCTAGTGTGGTTGTGTACGTGCGAGATACATACACTTTTTTTGATCATATTTCCTATTCCGCTATTCAATAAAAACCTTTGAGGATCAATTGAATTGCGGGATAGTCTGTGTCGGTACGTGTGAGATCCACCTTTCCAAGTTTTTGGGGTTCATCTCATACTTCTGAAGATTTGAGGGTGCTGTCTGTTCCATACTCCTCCTACTCCTCATCCATCCTTTTAGGGGTAGAAACAATAGTAATTGGGGCCTAGTGTGGTTTTGTACGTGCGAGATACATACACTTTTTTGGATCATATTTCCTATTCCGCTATTCAATAAAAACCTTTCTAGGGCAAGATCTTAAATTACAGAAATATGAGGAGACCGTCAAATAAGGGCCGTGGCCTGGGTCGTGGTGCTGCTGGTAGAGCTCCTGTTGCAAGGAGAGGACGTGGTCGATCTGTGCCAGCTACACGCACAAGTGAAACACCTTCCTCAAGTGTGAGTAGGCGACAGAACCTGCATCAGTATTTGGTAGGGCATCAAACGCCCCTAGAAGTGATGAGGCCAGAACAAGTTGAGGCGATAGTAGATTGGTTTGCTGCTGACAGTGCCTCCAGTTCCTTCACATTGTCTCCCACCCAGTCTACTGCAGAAAGGTCAGAGTTGGCACCTGCAGCCAATGTCCAACCGTCTTTCACCTCACCCCCTTGCAAATCAGGCCAGCAGTCTGAGCCCCAAGCCATACAGCAGTCTCTTATTCTTTTTGAGGACTCTGTCAGCAGGGTTTCCCAGGGCCATCCACCTAGCCCTGCCCCAGAAGTGGAAGAGATTGAGTGCAGCGATGCCCAACCACTTATTTCTCAAGATGAGTACATGCAAGGATCATCGCAGCACGTCTCCGATGATGACGAAACGCAGGTGCCAACTGCTGCGGCGTTCAGCATTGTGGAGACCGACAAGGAGGGCAGGGGTGAAGACTGGGTGGAAGATGATGTGGAGGACGATGAGGTCCTCGACCCCACATGGAATGAACGTCATGCAGGTGACCTGAGTAGTTTGGAGGAAGAGGCGGTGGTCGCACAGAGCCACCAGCACAGCAGAAGAGGGAGCAGGGTGCAGAAGCGGAGCGGCCGTGCCCTAGACACTACGCCCGCTACTGCCCAACGCAGCAAGGGAACGAGCGCACCAAAGTCAGCTCAAAGGAGTTCTCTAGCGTGGAAGTTCTTTAGAAAATGTGCTGATGACAGGACACGAGTGGTTTGCACCCTGTGCAATCAGAGCTTGAAGCGAGGCATAAACCTTCTCAACCTGAGCACAACCTGCATGATCAGGCATCTAAGTGCAAAGCACGAGCTGCAGTGGAGTACACACCTTCAAAACCAAGAAACGTCTCTGGCTCATCCTGCTTCCTCTTCTGCTGCAGTCTCGGCCGCTCCAGCCACATCTGTAGTGATACCGGCACCTGCCACCCCGCAAACAGACGATCTGTCAGCAACACCACCACCTGGGTCACCAACAACCATCTCCACAATGTCCCGTGGAAGCGTTCAGCTTTCCATCTCCCAAACACTTGAGAGGAAGAGGAAGTACCCCCCTACCCACCCGCGATCCCTGGCCCTGAATGCCAGCATTTCAAAATTATTGGCCTTTGAAATGCTGTCATTCCGTCTGGTGGAGACGCACAGTTTTAAAAACCTTATGTCGGTGGCTGTCCCACAGTACGTCGTGCCCAGCCGCCACTACTTTTCCAGGCAAGCCATCCCTTCCCTGCACAACCAAGTGGGGGAAAATATCAGGTGTGCACTGCGCAACGCCATCTGTGCCAAGGTCCACCTAACTACGGATACGTGGACCAGTAAGCACGGTCTGGGGCGTTATATCTCCCTAACGGCACACTGGGTAAATGCAGTGGCGGATGGGCCTGAGGCGGATAGCAATTTGGCGCATGTCCTTCCACCACCGAGGATTGCAGGGCGCTTCAGTTTGCCTCCTGTTCCTAACTCCTCCTACTCCGCTTCCTCATCCTCTACCGCCTCCTCATCCGGACAGCGTAACACCTTCACCACCAACTTCAGCACGGCCAGGGGTAAACGACAGCAGGCAGTTTTACAACTTGCCTGTTTGGGGGACAAACCACACACCGCGCAGGAGTTGTGGAGGAGCATGGAACAGCAGACAAATGAGTGGTTGCTGCCAGCGAGCCTCAAGCCCGGCCTGGTGGTGTGCGATAACGGGCGAAATCTCATAGCAGCTCTGGGCCTAGCCGGTTTGACGCACATCCCTTGCCTGGCGCATGTGCTGAATTTGGTGGTGCAGAGGTTCCTTAAAAACTACCCCGATATGTCAGAGCTGCTGCAGAAAGTGCGGGCCGTTTGTGCGCACTTTCGGCGTTCTCACCCTGCTGCTGCTCGCCTGGCAGCGCTGCAGCGTAACTTCGGCCTTCCCGCTCACCGCCTCATATGTGACGTGCCCACAAGGTGGAACTCCACCTTGCACATGCTGGAAAGACTGTGCGAGCAGCAGCAGGCCATAGTGGAGTTTCAGCTGCAGCACGCACGCGTGAGTCGCTCTGCGGAACAGCACCACTTCACCACCAATAACTGGGCCTCCATGCGAGACCTGTGTGCCTTGTTGCGCTGTTTTGAGTACTCCACCAACATGGCCAGTGGCAATGACGCCGTTCTCAGCTTAACTATCCCACTTCTATGCCTCCTTGAAAAAACAATTCGGGCGATGATGGAAGAGGATGTGGCACAGGATGAGGAGGAGGAGGAGGATGAAGAGGTAACATTTCCAAGGCTTTCAGGGCAGTCATTCGCAAGGGGCTCCGAGGGTGGGTTCCTGCACACGCAAACGCCAGGGACGCAATTGTCCAGCAGGGGCACAGTTCTGGAGGATGAGGAGGATGAGGAGGAGGAGGAGCTGGAGGAGGAGATGGAACCATGTTCACAGCAGGGTGGCACCCAGGCCAGCTCATGGCCATCACTGGTGCGTGGCTGGGGGGATACAGAGGACACGGACGATACACCTCCCACAGAGGACAGCCTTTCGTCGCCTCTGGGCAGCCTGGCACACATGAGCGATTACATGCTGCAGTGTCTCCACAACGACCGCCGAGTTGCCCACATTCTAACTTGTGCTGATTACTGGGTGGCCACGCTGCTGGATCCCCGTTACAAGGACAACGTACCGTCCTTAATTCACTCACTGGAGCGCGATCGCAAGATGCGCGAGTACAAGCGCACGCTGGTAGACGCCATGCTGCTGGCATTCCCATCTGACAGCGGGGCCACAGTGGAAGCACAAGGCAGAGGAGGAGGAGGAGGAGGTCGCCAACGCAACCAGGGCACCGCCAGCACCTCAGAAGGCAGGGTTAGCATGGCCGAAATGTGGAAAAGCTTTGTCAGCACGCCACAACAAACAGCAGCACCAGCAGCTCAGATGGAACGTCTTAGCAGGAGGCAGCATTTTACCAACATGGTGGAGCAGTATGTGTGCACACGCCTACATGTAGTGAATGACGGGTCTGCCCCCTTCAACTTCTGGGTCTCCAAATTGGGCACATGGCCTGAGCTTGCCCTTTACGCCTTGGAGGTGCTGGCGTGCCCTGCAGCCAGTGTATTATCTGAACGGGTATTTAGCACGGCTGGGGGCGTTATAACAGACAAGCGCAGCCGCCTGTCCAGAGACAATGTGGACAAGCTCACGTTCATTAAAATGAACCAGGCATGGATCCCACGGGACTTTTCCGTACCTTATGCAGAATAGCAATGGATACCGACCTTACCCACCCATTGTTCCATTTTTGCTCTTTCTCACTCTTTTGGGGTGTACCCTCATTTAAAATTTTTGAAAAGAAGCAGTGTTGGCTACCTCGTCCTCCTCCTCAGGGCCAGATTAATGTAGGGGCTATTGGAGCTGCAGCTCCAGGCCCCTACCTTTTATATAGGCCCCGGGTTGGCCATATTCACTGTTACCGCTCTTCTGTCACTTGTAAACACAGAAGTCTGGCTTCTATGCTCGCTTCCCCAGGCAGCACCCTCAGAACCTCCCCACACAGCGTGAAGGCCGGACAAGGAGGGACAGTTGGCGATGCATGGATGTGTTTATGGGCTTCAGAGACAGCATCCCATGTTGAATTAGGCATGCATGGCTGCACCCTTCCTCCTCTGGGTGCATGGCAAGGCACGGCCCTTAAGGCCCTTCAAAATCCTCAGCACCAAGCCCATGATGCTGTTAATCCGGCCCTGGTCCTCCTCCACCGCCGCTTCCACCTACACCGCCCATAGGTGTGCGCAGCCTATTGCATTAAGGTGTGCACCCCAAAGTTGAAATACACATGCATGTGTTTGCCAGCAGGGAGAGTAATGTATCGGGGCCATGTACCTGTAGGCAAGGAGAAATAGAGCAGAGCAGGTCCCAGGGAGATCTTTCCCATCTCCTCACTGGCAATGCTATGTGCCCTAGGTGATTAGGGTGTGCCCAGGCACACCCAGCACACCCTGTGCGCACGCCTATGTCACCGCCACATCCACCACCACCTCAACCTCCCTCCTACTCCATATGGGCCTCGTCCTTCAGAGATGAAGAAGAACATTGTTTTATTTTTCTGCTTTTTTTTGTTGTTTTAAGTTATTTCCCTATCCACATTTGTTTGCAGAGCACTTGCCATGCTCTTAATTACGTTTTGCTGCCATTTGCAGCACTCTAGCCCTTTCCTTTGGTGTTTTAGAGCCATTTTAGTGCCTTAAAGTTCGGGTCCCCATTGACTTCAATGGGGTTCGGTGTCCGGGAAAAGTTCGGTAAAAGTCCGGGACACGGACCCGGACTTTTTTTTAAAGTTCGGCCGAACCCGTCGAACACGGACATCTAGGTGTCCGCTCAACCCTATTCATTACCGCTCCCATACTACGCCATCCAGACCCATCCCTCCAATACATCCTGGAGGTAGATGCGTCAAATATGGCTGTAGGAGCAGTTCTTTCCCAACGACCTACGAATACTTCACCACTTCATCCAGTTGCCTTCTTCTCTAAATCACTAAGTAACCCAGAGGTGAACTACCCAGTGGGTGAAAAAGAGTTACTTGCCATGAAGTTGGCACTGGAGAATTGGCGACATCTACTTGAGGGCACCCGGTTGCCAATACTCATATATACAGACCATAAAAACCTCCAATATCTCCAGACGAACAAGACCCTTTCCCACCGACAGGTACGTTGGTCGCTATTCTTCCTAAGATTCAATTTCTTAGTGACCTATACACCTGCAGACAAAAACAAGAAGGCAGATGCGTTATCACGGTTAACCGAAGATAACTGTGCCGAAATTCCTTCATTACCTATAATACCCCATGACCGTATTATTGGTGTTGTTCGTCCCTTAAAGGAAGAGATTCTGCACAGTCTAAGACTGGATTCACCACCACCTCAACTAAGTACTGATGCAGAAGGCTTCCGCTACTTTAACGACAAACTCTACATACCTCCCGGTATGCGTACCAAAATCTTGGAGTTATCCCATGACGTACCTATGGCAGGACATATGGGTATGACTAAGACATTTAAATTGCTCACTAGGCAATTTTGGTGGCCTGGGATGAAGACCTCTGTACAAAAATTAATTTCTTCATGTGACATCTGTGCAAGGTCCAAAATTGACACTACAAAACCTTCTGGTTTACTTTGCAGTCTACCAATACCCAAAGTTCCATGGGAAGTTGTTTCTTTAGACTTCATAGTGGAATTACCACCGTCCAAGGGATTTACTACCATCCTAGTGTCAGTGGACCATCTGACAAAAATGGCACATTTCATTCCCATTCGCAGACTACCTTCATCTAAGGAAACAGCGGAATTGCTAGTAAAATATGTGTTCAAACTACATGGAATTCCAAAGACTCTTTTATCTGACCGGGGCTCGCAGTTCATCTCTAAGTTTTGGCAAGCTCTATGTCACATACTGCGCATTGAGCGAAAACTTACTTCCCCCTATCACCCGCAGACCAACGGACAAACTGAAAGAGTCAACCAGTGTATTGAACAATATTTGCGTTGCTACACCTCATACCTACAGGATGATTGGGTGGACCTCCTCCCTCTGGCAGAATTTGCTTATAACAATGCAACCCACAGTACTACTAAGCAAAGTCCGTTCTACCTGAACTATGGGTTCCATCCCACAATTCTTCCACCACGCATCCTACCATCAAGTAACCCAGTAGCCTCTGACTATCTCACCCAAATAAAAGACTCTTTGGGCTTACTTAACACCACCATCTCACATGCTCATAGCCAACAAAAGAGGTACTATGACCTCCGCAGAAGACCTTCACCTCAATATGCTATTGGGGATCTTGTTTGGCTATCTACGAGGAACTTGAGGTTGAAAATTCCTAGTAAAAAGCTTGGACCTCTATTCCTGGGACCTTTCCCAATTGAGAAGCTCATTGGGGAATCTGCAGTTCGACTCACTTTACCGGCAGATCTTAAAATACACCCCACGTTCCATGTATCTCTATTGAAGCCACATACACCCAACCAAGGGAATAGACCTACCATCACGCCTCCACCTCCAATACAAGTTGAAGGTGGAGAAGAATTTGAGATTAAAGAAATTTTGGATTCTCGTATCGACAGAGGAAAGCTCCAATATTTCATAAGATGGAAAAATTATGGCCCCCAAGATGACACCTGGTTGGATGCTTCTGACGTCCACGCACCCAGGCTTATACGAAGGTTCCACTCCAAATACCCGGAGAGACCAGTGTTATAGGCCTTCCGGAGCCGGCCTTAGGGGGGGGGGTACTGTAAGATCCTGGTACCTGCGGTACCCTTCCAGCCTATTATTTGTACATTACGTTCCACCATATAGATAGGTGGAACGCATCTAGTACCTGTCCCTTTAAATTCCATGACCTCATCAGTGAGTGCCGCTCTGAGCGGCTATTTCAACCGCCGGCATTTACTCACATATGTTCGTGCAAACCGCTTGCTACAGCATTACCTAACGCTGCCGAATCCTCCAGCTATTCCCTAATACCTGGATTGACCGAAGACTTGCTACAACATCTTGTATCTCGCTACAAGATCATTACCTCACCGCCGGAACCCTCTCCTTACAAACCTACCAGTGATAAGTACCCCACAGGGGAATACCTTCCTAATCTACTTTCACTACTACTCTGCTTACTAAAGACTATTGCTACTCTAAGAACTATACTGTTACATCTAGCATCTGCACCGCTACTTAGATTGCAAGCTCTTGAGCCTATTACCATCTTGTCACTGCACTAGCCTAGCATCTCCTGTATACTTCATCTGCTCTTCACTACCACCTGTCCTATCCACGCCTGTCGCCTCAGTATCACCTCTATACTTTCACATATAAACATATCACTCCAGGAACATCTTTAATGAGTGTCTGTGTTTGTGTATGTGCTTGCTGAGACAGGCTGATGCACAATGATGAGTCTTGAGAGTTGGATATGGTAGTTCAACACATCTCTACATGACTACTGAGTGTAACTTCCGCAGCTGCAAATCCACACCACACAAATAAACGCCGGAGCGTTACAGTCTGACAATTAAAAAAGATTGAATAGGGGAAACATCTCTTTCCGGGAATCTTATCATTTTGTTGGTAGAACATTTCATATCATCTGGGAACAACTCTAAAGCCCCGTACACACGTACCGATCGTCGGCCGACCGATCGGCCGTCTTTTGTCCCCGTGCTGTTCTGTCCGCTGAAAAGTGCAAAAGACTGCAAACAAATTTTGTCCGCCGACTGCAGAAGTGATGTCATGTGATGGTTAACTTTCCCTGTGTTTTTTCTTTTCTGAGCATGCCCAGTCTTGCAAATCTGCTGTCTGTCGGCCGAAATCTGTACTGACTGGCGAACAATCGGCCGTTCTGGTGTCGGCATACAAAAATTTTAATGCTTGCACGACAGATTCTGTTCAGCCGAAAGTACGCTGTCGGCTGTCGGAAGCATCATACTAACAAGCCGAAAATCGGCCGATCGGTCGTCGGCCGAATCTTTTCGGCCGACAATCTGCACGTGTGTACGGGCCTTAAGACACAGCAACACATTGCGTAATATCAGAATCAGACAGAATTTCTAAAACTGAGTTAAAATATATCTTTTATATCTTCATGTTAAGGGGGAACTCTTGACTCTTGACTATATAATGAAAAGTTCTTTAATATATTTTCATATCTTGACACTACCTGCACAATAATTTTCTTTCTTCACAGACTTCCATGGCAGCATACGTTTGGGTAGCCCCGCCTTCGCTCCTACCCAATAGGACCCGACTCCCATAAGTTTTCAGGCTGAGCCAGAGGCCGCGTTCCTTTTTTGTCCCCCTCACTCATAAGGACCATTTTGTAAAAAGTTTCCCTACCTTTTGGAAGATGTGGTTACTGGGGTCTCACGCGGGACAACCGTGTGGATTTTGGGAGCGTCCTGTGGTGTCCAGAAGTTCCAGGATAGCTCCAGTAGTCACCAAATGCCCGGCTAACAGCAGGGTGGTGAATGGCACACATACGCAGAAGATTGACACCGGTAAAAATGGAAGTTCTGCCAATGGCGAGAAGTTGCCCTAGGCCGTATTCCCTGCTAAAAGTGAGTGACCTCTAAAGTGTGCCCAGCATGACGGTGTGCTCTGCTGTTCCTGGGATCCAGGTTGCCCCACGGATGCATCGATTGCTCTGTGGATGAGGTCCAGGATACATCAGTATGTTTGGCTTGAGGTCAGCAGAAGGGACCAGATGCCATGCGGGCTGCTAGGGAGTAACTCCACTTGTGTTAGGAAAGAAAAATAAATAAATAACCAAAATGTCTATGCTGTGATGTGCATTGTAGCATTTTTATTAAAATTTGGTGCAGTTTTAGCAAGGTTTTTCTTTCTGTGTTGGAGGCTCTGTCTAATGAAATCACCCGTGGTGAGAAGTCTGCTGTGGTATTATTCCTTCAGCAGTGGTAAACCCCTTAAGGGGTTTCTCTCACCTAGCAAACAAGCCACTGTTTCTTTGTCTCTCTAAACAGCTTAAACAGCTTAAACTTCAGCAGCTGCAGTTTGTATTGTTAAGGTTATTAATAAATTACTGCATGGCTTGAGTAGCAGATGTATATGTTATAATGTTTCTTAACATTCTGGAGTTCTCTCCCTAAACTTACTGAGATTTGTTTATTTCTGCAACAAGTACTCTGCAGCCTTATACCTCTATGCCTTGTCTGCTTTATGCAGGTTATAGCTGGAGGGGAGCAGTGTCTCCCTACTGATACTGTTCTTGGTTCGGCAGCCCTTCTGCGGGTCTCTTAAAGCTAGTGTATGAAAAGCTGACTAATGGACAGTTGCTATTAAGGGTCTCCAGATCTACATGTATTATGCACACCGGAAAATGGGCTTTTGCTGCTCATGCCTTGGCTGGTAAAACCCTGTATGAATTTCCTGCCTTGTTCAGGCACCCAGGTTGCAAGATGATAGTGACCATCAGATTGCCACAGGTAGTCAAGACACTCTAAAGGAGTCTGTTACAACTCTCCCTGTGCAATGATTCTCTACTCTGACAATGTCAAGCTTTTCCCTGCTGGACTAGTCAATTGGCCAATTTACCTCTCTTCAAACAATTCCTAAGAGGAATATGAAGCTGAGGAAGATCTTTGAGCAATTTTTTTGTACCTCCTTTCATAGGCTGCTAGGATTTCTAAAATAGCAGAGGTACCTGCAATGCACTTAGCACTTCCAAAGGAGTGCATTGCCCTTTTCCTCTGCTGTTTAAGCTAGAAGATCATTCTTCAAGGGGGATGTAAATTAACCAGAAGGACAGAGCAGTAGAATGTCTTACTGGTCAGCACCTTGCAGTACTGGGTTGCTCAAGTTCAAACCCCAACCAGGACACTTCTACCTACACTGCAGGATGTCAGGTTAAGGCACTCATGGGGAAGAGGTTTTCCAGCATAATGAGTCACCTGTTTGGTTGATGTGGCCTTCATCAGCTTAGCCGTATACATGGAGTTGTCATTGGAGGATGCTGTGTCCTTCAGGGGTATACTAAATCAGAATGATTGGGTGTGTCTTTGGGGGGTTAAGCATCTTCCGGTGATAGACTTGTGTTGTACTTGTCCCTAAAGGGTACAGTATACCTGTCTGCAGTTGCAGCCTGGAAGCCTGCCTTAACCCTTGCCTCTCTTCCAATGTAATGGAATTGAAGATTAAGAATATTATTTCTACCCTAAAGAATAATTATGGCAGGTGGGACAACTGGTCTGCATTGCAAGAGTTTAAACTGCCCGCCCCCTTCAAGGGCTAGCTTTATCCAGATAGCACATAGCTGGAGATGATTCTACAAGTAGAACAATCTTGTCTGCATTGCGAGAGTCTAAACAATCCCCTTAAAGGGCTAGCTTCATTTGATAGCAAATAGCTGGGAATACTTCTAAAAGTGGGACAATCTTGTCTGCATTGTGAGAGTCTAAACAGTTCCCTTCAAGGGCTAGCTTCATTTTACAGCTGGAAAGCTTTTCCTTAGGGGCCTGGGCCAAACTCTGGGTGTGGATGCTGTGTCAGATCAGGAAAGGTCTCACAAGCCATATGCTTTCCAGTTCGATCCATATACAGTTTTTTGGGGGGGTCTGTTGCTAAAGACCATGGCAATTTGTTTTGCAGTAATTCCCTATTGGCCAAACAGGCCTTGGTTCCTGCCTTTGATATTGGGGTATTGGATTGAAGTCCTCTCTCTCGGGATGAGATCTGTTGTAGAGAGCAATATTCCAATACCCTTGTTCGTCTCTTCCAGTTTCTCATCCTGGCAGGAAGAGACTGATCAGGCTTGGCTTTTGTTTCTCTAAGCTAATATCTATAAATGTAGCACTGCCCTCAAGGGAGCTGCTGAGATTGTATTCCCCCGGGGGTTACCTATAGCAACAGTCCGTTTAAACGTATCACTTTATCTCTTGGCTCAGACAATGAACAGTCCAGGGGATTTGTTTTTTTTTTTGTTTTATTTTGAACTGGGATTGGAAAAGGGATGAGTGGGATACTCCAACTATGAACTATGCACAATTCTGAGGACAATTAGCTGCAGTGTATGCAGCAAGGCTGCTGCTTCACTCTCACAGAAGTGAAGATAGGTGAAAAGGCTCCTGTTCAAAATACTCTTCAGGGTCTTAACTTGGCACCCCCTTTCTTTCTTGCTGTGTGTGCTAGCCCCTGTCCACTGACTCTCACTGGAGTGGTCCCCTTCCTGGGCAGACCCCTGGCAAGCTCCCTGGTATTCACGGACACTGTTTTTCCTGCTAAAGAAGCTGAGGGTTTCCTTCCTAGGTTGCTCTGCCACTTTCTCCACAGTCAGTATCCTCTGGACCTCCTGGCTCTGCACTACATGTCTGGTCAACTAGGCCGACTGCCTATGACCACTTTCCACACTGACAGAAGGAGAGACAGCCGTCACCCTCCTCCTGGGACCTGGCTTCCCGCCCAAAGACGCCCTGTCACATGTGCCCTTGGCTTTTATGATCTATTCCAGGATGCACCACTCTTGTGCCAGCCCACTGGGACAGCCACAAAAGCCTGTGTGTCATTGGCCGGGTTTCCTCCACTGTCCAACATGCGTAACTATTGGATACAGTGGGGACACTCCCTCAGACCAAGTGAATTACACATGGACACATGTAACAGGCCTAACTAGTGATTAGGCTCTCTTGATAAGCAGGCAGAGCAAAAACTATGCTTTTCCTAGCACCTACCTAGGAGGGTGCTACAAAAATCCTACAAAAGGATTTGAACAGAGCTTGTTCAGTTTGGACTGCTTTGTTTTTTTTGTCTTCGGTCCTCTGGTCAGGTGCATTCCGGACTTCAACTGATCCTAAAGCTCTCTTAAAGGGCACATCTCTGCAGTCCCTGTCATATCCAATGTCTCATGGAAAGACTATCCCTTACTCATTCAATACTTTGATTGGGGGGCTGCATATGAGACTCGAAGGAGAGCCAACACTCTCTAGGTGGGGTATACTACTTGCTCTGGATTTCCTTTCTGGCTCCAGATGACATCCCTTTGCAGTCCAGCTTGGGTAAAGACTGAGCTATGAAGACATACACTTAAGGGCTATCTCTTCAGCCAGAAAGTTTGCCAAGATCAAAGGCATAGCAAAAAGGCATTGTCACTGGCTATCCCTTTATGAGCCTTTGTCATGCTTGTAGGCAGATGTAGTGCTGTGACAGTGCCTCCATGCAGAGAGGGTGGAGGACAGAAGGAACACTTGTTCCCCTAAGGCTTCCATAGTTGTCATCAGGGGAGCAGCTGTCTGATTGGATGCTGCTACCCTGGATGACCTCGTTGGACATCTTTAGTGTGGGCAGTGCTAATAAATAACACTGTCCCACTTTAGTTGGTGCGCATTTGCAAAGTGGCTAGGTAAGGGGCAGGAACCTGCTGGTTTCGGACAGAGTGTCTAGCGCAGGAAAAGGTTCCAATGGAGAAGGGACAGAGAAGGGACTGCACGCCTGTGATGACAGCCAGGAGCTCTTCCCATCTTCAGGTGCCTTGTTGCCAGACCACTTTCCAGCCACTTCTTTTGTCAAATGTTGCCAGGATTGTAAGCTATTAAGCCCCCGTTCACACTAAGGCGACCTGTGAGGCCAAATTGGTCTGCATGGCTGTTGTCCCAGAAGGAAGCCTCTTCTAAAGATAATGCTCAAGAAAGCCCCCAAACAGTTTGATGAAGATAAGAAGACTAAGGACATGGATTACTGGAACCATGTCCTGTGGTCTGATGAGACCAAGATAAAAGTAATTTTTATCAAATGGTGTCAAGCGTGTGTGGCGGCAACCAGGTGAGGGGTAAAAAGATAATTGTGTCTTGTCTACAGTCAAGCATGGTGGTGGGGCTGCATGAGTCCTGCCGGCACTGGGGAGTTAAAGTTCATTGAGGGAACCATGAATGCCAACATGTACTGTGACATATTGAAGCAGAGCATGATCCCCTCCCTTCGGAGATTGGGCGCAGGGCAGTATTCCAACATGATAACGACCCCAAACACACCTCCAAGATGACCATTGCCTTGCTAAAGAAGCTGAGGGTAAAGGTGATGGACTGGCCAAGCATGTCTCAAGACCTAAACCCTATTGAGCATCTGTGGGGCATCCTCAAACAGAAGGTGAAGTGCAAGGTCTCCAACATCCACCAGCTCCGTGGTGTCTACATGGAGGAGTGGAAGAAGACTCCAGTGGCAACCTGGGAAGCTCTGGTCAACTCCATGCCCAAGAGGGTTAAAGCGGAGTTCCGGGCACAAAAACGATATTTTTTTTTGTGCCCCTCAGCTAGTTCGAGATCACCTGAAAAGGAATTGGATAGTTATTTTTTTTTTTGGTTTACTCACCTTTTAATTGAAGATCGTAAATACTCACCTCAGAGTACTTCCACCCTCGGAGCCGCGGCTCACCCCGTCACTTCCTGTCTCGCTACGATTCCTGGGAGCTGAACGTCATCGCTCCCAGGATTCAATGCGACGGCACCGGCCCCGCTCGTCACTTCCGGGCGACGCCGCATTCCCCTGCTAAACAGCTTCTGGGCATGCCCAGAAGCTGTTTAGGAATGCGGCGCCGCACCGGAAGTGACGAGAGGGGCCGGTGCAGGCGCATTCTGGGACAAGAAGACGCGGAAGAAGACACAGAAGAGGACCGCGCCGGCTTCAACTGCCCACAAGAGAGATGGAAACGCTGTGGAAGAAATTTTATAAGTAAGTATTTCTTCTAAAAGGTAAGTGCGAACCGGGACAGATCAGAGGCTAGCCATTGTGGAATGTGCTAGCCCTGACTGTCCCGGGGGTATGTTTATTAAAAAATGACATCTGTGCCCGGAACTCCGCTTTAAGGCCAGTGGTGGGACTCAGCCGGTTTGCACCAGTTCCAGAGAACCTGTTACAAAAAATGTACAAGTTTGCCAAACCGCTGACTCAGATTGTGTCACTGTCAGTCTGTGTAGTCAGAATTACTGTTTAGTGACCCATTATTGCACCATCTGGAATGGATCATCATCATCCGCATCCGATCCAACTCCGCTGGCTCTGCCTGTGGCCGCTGTCTCTATCTGCTGGAGCCCACACAAACAGCACTGGTTGCTAGAGCTGCTTTGCGTTTAGCAAACAGTGACGTCACTCCTTCCTCCTCCACGCCGCCGCGCCGCTGCCTCCCCGCCTACTCCAATTTGGCTCCGCCTCCACTCCACCCACTTCTTTCAGCGTGGTTAGCACTGCAGGCTGCCTGCAGGTGCATGCAGCACGTGAGGACTGGAGTATACAGTATTGAAAGGATCAGGCGCCTTAGGAGTTTAAGGTAAAAATCTATTATTTATATTTTGATGAAAACTCTCAGAAGTACTGCTGATGATGATCAGCTATAGATAAACTATATAAAGATGAAGGAATTTAAAAAATCAGCGCAATATCTGTATGACTCAAAAATTAATAATCATAGAAAAGTTCTCAAATAGCCTGAAAATAAAAAAGTGCTAGTGCAATATAAATGAATTGTGCTGTGATCACAAGTGAAATAAATAAACGGATTATTACAAAGTATATATATATCTAAAATCAATAAAAAAATGAAAAATAAAAAATATGAATTATAATTCAAAGTTCATCATTAAAAAGTCTGTATAAAAAAATCCAGTGACAAAGTGCAAATGGTGCTGAAATCCAAAACAAGGTGTTCACAGTGTTCACACGTGAAATAATTCCACCCACAGTGCTACACTGATTCTCCTAGGTAGAACTCACCAGAAGCGGTGCTGGTAAAATTATAAACCAGCAAAGAATGCTCATCCAAAACAGAGACCAGCATAAATAAATTGAAGGAGAATAAGATCTGGTTTATAATTTTACCAGCACCGCTTCTGGTGAGTTCTACCTAGGAGAATCAGTGGAGCACTGTGGGTGGAAGTATTTCACGTGTGAACACTGTGAACACCTTGTTTTGGATGTCAGCACCATTTGCACTTTGTCACTGGATTTTTTTATACAGACTTTTTTATGATGAACTTTGAATTAAAATTTACATTTTTTTATTTTTCCATAATTTATTGATTTCGGATATATTTATACTTTGCAATATTCAGTGTATATTACACTTGTAATCACAGCACAATTCATTTTCATTGCACTAGCACTATTTTCTTTTCAGGCTATTTGAGAACTTTTCTATGATTATAAATTTTTGGGTCGTTGCACTATATATGACACAGTAACAGTGTTATTTTTACATATTGGTAGTTACGCACTTGCAATTTTTTGGTATTATTGTCAAGATACCAGGTGATTGATTCCGACAATTAGGAGTGGTATATTGCATTTGCACTTTTTCATGTTGCACTTTATTTATTTTTTTTAATAGATATTTTTTACTTTATTTGTTTTATACCTCACACCCAGATAGAGCCCCACGGTTTACACTACAATAATTTGCCTTAGTATTGATGAACTAACAGATATTGCGCTGATTTTTTTAATTCCTTCAGCACGTGAGGGGTACTTCCAAGTTCCAGCGTGGAAACACTAAGAGGATTCTGGAGGGGCCCAAATAAATTTTCTTCACTCTTCAGCCTATAGGTATGAGTCACTGTCTGTCTGACCATAAATGTATTTTTTCAAAAGGAATGAAATAAGGTAGGTAGGCAACCTAGACTCCTATACCATGTGTGTTGCACACACTTCCCAGGTGTTTATTTTATTTTGTTTGACATTAGAGAAAAACATATTACACCATGATTGAAAGTCGGAACTGGTTACTAAAATTTTTGAATCCCACCACTGGTTAAGGCAGTGCTGGAAAATAATGGTGGCCATACAAAATATTGACATTTTGGGCCCAATGTGGACACTTGTACTTATGGATGTACTCACTTTTGTTGCCAGCAGTTTAGACAATAATTGCTGTGTGTTGTTATTTTGAGGGGACAGCAAATTTACACTGTTATACAAGCTGTACACTCATTACTTTACATTGTAGCAAAGTATAATTTCTTCAGTGTTGTCATATGAAAAGATATAATAAAATATTTACAAAAATGTGAGGGGTGTACTCACTTTTGTGAGATACTGTATGTTTTTCCTTTTTTTTTATTGACCACTTGCCGACCGCCAGCCGCAGATTTACTGTGGCAGGCTGGCTCGGCTGTGTGAAACGACGTAGGGGTACATCAGTCCCTGGCAGCAGGGATGCTGATCCACAGGACTGGCGGCCGCAAATGCCGCCGGGCACGCGCGATCGCTCCCCGCTGAGAGAGAAAGACGTTCAGCTGTTGTAAACACAGCTGATCGTTCTTCTCTCTGAAATGATCGCAGAAAGCCTGTGATCGTTTTATATAGGATCACAGATCTCTATCATCATGTCATAAGCCCATCCCCCCCAACAGTTAGAAAACACTCCCCTAGGCTCACATTTAACTTTTTGATCAACCCTAGGTTAACTCCTTCTCTGCCAGTGTCATTATTATAGTAACAGTGCATATTTTTAGCACTGATTACTGTAGTAATGTCACTGGTCCCCCCAAAAGTGTCAAACATGTCAGTTAGGGGTCGCATCAGTCTGCCGTAATGTTGCAGTTCTGCTAAAAATCACAAATAAATAAATAAATAAATAAAAATGACATAAATCTTTCCCCTAGTTTGTAGATATGATAACTTTTGCTCAAACCAATCAAAATACGCTTATTGCGATTTTTTTTTTTAATGAAAATATGGAGCAGAATACCAATTGGCCTACAAGGATGAAAAGTTTTGATTTTACATTTTTTTTTTTTTTTTTTTTTTGTAAATGTGAAAAATATTGTTTTTTTTTTCAGAATTGTCGCTCTTTTTTTGTTTATAGAGCAACAAATAAAAATCACACAGGTGATCAAATACCACCAAAAGATAGCTCTATTTGTGGGAAAAAAAGGACATCGATTTTATTTCGGTACAGTGTCGCCTGACCGCGCAATTTTCCATTAAATTAACACAGTGCCAAATCGCAAAAAAAAATAGCCTGGTCATTAATGGGGCAAATCCGTCTAGTCCAGAACTGGATAAAGGTGGGCCAACAACCCCTAAACTGCACAACTGGTGTGGACTCAACAAACTGGTAGACTGTACACTTAAGGTAAACACCTTTAAATATCACAAGTGGTGCTTGGATGCAGCGGGCAGAACTGAAGATCCTCGCATGCTATACCAGTGAGCTATTGCCAGAAACTGCCTGTGCTCTGCAGTGTATGCAGCAGGTGTTGTACCTGGAAGGGAAATGCCCCTTAAAGAGACAATGCTTCTGGTGTTGCTCTGTGCAGTGGAGTGACTGCAAGTATAGAGAGTCCACTAGTGTTTAAATCTGCGGTGAACTGATGCAAGCGGCACCTGGCAGCACTGAACCAAGCCAACCTTCAGTACAAGGAGAGAGCTGCTGAATGTTGTGAAAAATGTGAATTTTACAGCTTGAGACAGGGTCCAGCGGAGGGAAGCCTGGGATATGTGCCAGAAGAGAGGCTGACCAAAGGCCAGGACCAAGAGTAGTTGCCCGTAGCAACACAGAGGAGACCAGTCGGCTGTCTTTGGACAATTTGGTGTGCCTACCAAGGGTCGTGGCAAGTGGTATCAGGAGGAGTCACAGATACAGCGTGTTGGAAAGAGCCAGCAAAGTCCTGCTGTGATAGTGCAGTCTCCCATGATGACAGGAGTAAAAGTATCACCTGGAAGGAGGAGCTGCAGTGGAGATTTGGCTCAGCGTCCCCAAAAAGAAGCCTGGGAGTTTCTGCCAGCTGGGAATCACCACAAGGGAAGTTCCCTGGAATCACCAGTACCATGCCTGGAATGTGGACATCTGGGGCAGGGCATTTTTTTTGCCCTAGGTTATGGAAATAATATTGCTGAGCAAAAGTCTTTATTTACAGGCCCAGATTCCTGTGCAAATATGTTTGCAGTCACCCCTGGCAACAACAAAGAGTTTCCTGTTGTGTCTGCAGGGGGTGCTAAACAGTTGGAGAAGCCTGCTGTAATTTCATTCCATGGCCACCAGGGAGAGTTGGCTAGTAAAAGTGCAGCAGAGGACTGGTTCATGAGACATTCTACTGTTCTTAATGAAATGATGGCTGCAACTGCTGATTTTATGTTGATTATGAGACTGTTCGTAATGATGTGGGAGTGGCCCCTGTTAGTGGGACCACTGAATGTGCTCTTGAGAATGACTTTTCCCTGTGCAGTACCCTGTACAGTGGGGAGGCAAGGGTTAAATGCCAGCCTGCACCTGTGTGTGCTTCTCAAGAGGGGAATAGTGATGGGTCTAATGTCTGCCAGTCTCAAGTTGGTAGTGGGTAGGGCAGCCTGCAAGAGGTAAAAATGCTGTCAATGTTGATAATAGAAAATGTACTACTGTTGGAAAAACCCCATGTTCTTGCAGAGCAAAAGCTGTAATCAAAAATGGGGCATTACCCATAGCAACTGGTGGTAAGACAGCACAGTTGGACCTAGAAATCTTCAGGGAACTTCATGTATTGCAGCCGGAGGTTGCCCTGGACAACTGCGATGTCACCTTTTAATAGGAATGTGTTAGTGCAATCTGCTAATACTGAAAGTGTGCAGGTAAATAGTGGGTTGATACAATCTGTGAAAAATGCAAAGGTGTGTGCGGTTTGTGAAGCACCACCTGAGCAAGGTGGTGGATGTGGTGTATTGCAACTTGCTGTGGGGAGTCATGTATTACAATGTCAAACATGATTCACAATGACTTATATAATGAGTCTGCAACTAAGCCCATCTGTTCTTATGTGTCTCCTTGGGCGGATGGATCAGTGTTGAGGAGTACCAGTGAATAGAGTGCACATACAATGGATTGGGATAGTTGGGGTAAAAAGCTAATCTTAATAATATATGATGCTTTTATGCACAAAAATAGGGTGGACACTGTTTCTGCCTTGCTCGCAGGAGGGACTACAGAACAGCCTGTAGCTGAGGGCATGTTCGCTGCTGCAGGCATTAACCCTCATAAGAAAGAAGGGCCCGATAAGGGCGAGCATACAGCAGAGACTTTGTCCATGACCCTCAAAAGTGATGTTGACATGGAGTGCCAAAGTAATGTTGTCACTGGTAATGATCTGGAGCAGTTCACTGATGCTGAGCCTGAGAAGTTGGGTATGAGTCAAGCACCTTGGCAGTGCTCTGGTGGAGCACAGGGCTGTGGTAACCTCCACCTGGCAGGAGGTTCTGTTTAACCTTTGCAATCTCTCAAGTCTCATTAAGGGAGTGTCTCTGCATTCCCAGTGCCATGAAAGTCCGCAGGAAGGACTTGGGTCTGGAATCAAGGGTGTTGTTCATAACAAGTGTTAAAGGAGATGCTTGAACTTTGGGATGTACAGCCAATCTGTACTGGGGTGTTTCCTCCATAGACCGATGGTCTGGTACTGTGGAGTACCACTAGGTAGAGCCCTGAGTGGCAGGCTGTACAGCACAAAGGAAGACAAGACAGAAATAGTTTATGTCTGAATTTTATTACTGTTGTTAAAAGTTGCCTCTGGGTATGCTGCTGGATTATTTCCTGAAGATATGCTACATGGGAGAGGCTTTGGAGAAATGAAAAATGTATCCAAGGTTTCACTTACTAACAGCCAGGTGGAAAGCATTTCTGCTGCTATGGTCCAGATTGGTGCTGGTCAGTTGTCTGTGAAGGGCGCGTATACTGCACCAGTGGCCAAATCACATGAGCTGGAAGGGCCAAGTGTGGACAAGAAAACAGCAGAGATTGAGACTGGGGACAGCAGTTCAACAATAGGTTTATGTGACAAACCAAATACGGTCCCTTAAACCAGTGGTTCTCAATTCCGGTCCTCGGGACCCACCAACAGGCCAGGTTTGCAAGATAACTAAATTACATCACAGGTGATCTCATTTGCTGCTCAGTGATTGCAGTATTCTAGTCTGCATCCCCCAAGGTAATACTTAAAATCTGGCCTGTTAGTGGGTCCCGAGGACCGGAATTGAGAACCACTGCCTTAAACTGTTAAACATAGGAATGGATAAGAATTGTGGTAAAAGCTTTATGTAAATCAGATGAGAGCTCGTCTGTTCAAGTTTTGGATAGAAATCCAGGTGGTATTAGAAAAGGTCAGGTGGTAGGACAGCTGCCTGCTGAGTGGGTGACACACATGGGAGGTGGCATCTTGTGAGGTTAACGTGGGTTAAAGCCGCCCTCCGCTGTGTGCACCCTGCGCAGACTCTGCCCTAACAAATACTGGAAAAAGGGGAGTTGAGGACATTTGTAACACTGAGAGGTGTAATGTTGGTCTGAATATGTCTGTTCATGATGAACCAAGTAATGTGTTCTTGGGACATGATAATGTGGTGTCCAAGGGTAAACCTGGGAAACCATTGACTGCCGAGTCAGCTACCTGAAATAAGAGGGGTGGTCCCATTACGAACACCATAGAAATAGACCCCCCCACAGCCTCAGGACAGTAATGCTGTGAGTGGTGTTGGGAAACCTGGAAACCTGAAGCGTGGAGGCAGATGGGCTGATGGAAAGGCCTCCACGAAGAGGAGAGAGGAAGAAGAGTTGGGAAGGTCTCATTAAAGCCTGCAGCAGAGTGACAGTGGGGCATAGAAAGAGACACTAAAGGAGGCATTGGGTAGGGTCTCCCTTTAGAAAAAAAAAAAAGGTGTGGTCAGACAAGATTGGACTCCTGTAAATAAGAGCTGGCACATCTTGTCCTCTCGATCAACAAAGCCCCAGAAATGATCCTCCATAACGTCTTAAATCCTCTGGCTCCAATAACCACGCCAAATTCCGCTGCATACTCTATCTTACATAGTTACATAGTTACATAGTAGGTGAGGTTGAATAAAGACAATAGTCCATCCAGTTCAACCTGTGTAGGTGTGTGTGGCTGTAATCATCTAACATAGCCCTTAATGTCCTGATCCTTGAGATGTAAGTCTAAGAGTCTTTTGAAAGTCACCATACTACCCGCAGAAACCACCTCTTGTGGTAGACAATTCCACAATCTTGTAGCCCTAACAGTAAAGAACCCTCCTCGTTGCCTGAGGTTAAAACGCTTCTCCTCTAATCGCATTGTATGTCCTCGAGTCCTCATGCAATTCCTTCGAATGAACAACTTTTTTTTCTAAGCTGAGATCCCCATTAAGATATTTATAAATTGCTATCATGTCCCCTCTCAGACGTCTCTTCTCTAGGGAAAATAAATCGAGCGATTGCAACCGCTCTTCATAGTTAAGGTCCTCCAACCCCCTAATCAGTTTAGTTGCCCTTCTCTGGACTCTCTCCAGCTCCAACACATCCCTCCTGAGGACTGGCGACCAGAACTGGACAGAATACTCCAGATGCGGTCGGACCAGAGTTTTATAAAGTGGAAGGATTATAGTCTTATCTCTGGAATACATCCCTTTCTTTATGCATGCTAATATTCTGTTGGCTTTGGAAGCTGCCGCTTGACATTGCATGCTGTTGCCTAATCTATCATCAACCAAGACTCCCAGATCTTTCTCCATTTTTGATTCCCCCAAGGGTTCCCCTCTTAACGTGTATTGTGTTTTTATGTTTTTAGTCCCCAAGTGCAAAACCTTACACTTCTCCACGTTAAACCTCATTTGCCATGTCGTTGCCCACTCCGTAATTTTGTCCAGGTCATTCTGTAGGATATCTGCTTCATGCTGTGCAGTTATTGCCCTGGCCAATTTTGTGTCATCTGCAAAAACTGATAACGAACTACTGATCCCGTCCTCAATGCTGTTTATGAATAAATTGAACAAGGTTGGTCCCAGGACTGAGCCCTGGGGCACCCTGCTTACTACCTCAGACCAGTCTGAGTATGCGCTGTTTATTACCACCCTTTGGACACGGCCTTTTAGCCAGTTCCGTATCCAAGAGCAAACCCTGCTGTCGATACCTGCAGACCTTATTTTATAAATTAAGCGCTTATGGGAAACTGTATCAAACGCCTTAGCGAAATCCAAGTACACCACATCCACTGGTCTCCCCCTATCTAGCTCACAGCTCACCTCCTCGTAGAATGTTAATAGATTGGTTTGACAAGAACGCCCATTTGTAAACCCGTGCTGGTTACTGCTGATGATGTTGTTGTCTTTAGCATATTCTACGATATAGTCCCTTATCATCCCCTCCAAAAGTTTACATATTATTGATGTCAAACTGACAGGCCTATAATTTCCCGGGATATGCCTCTGGCCCTTTTTGAATATCGGAAGCCTTCCTCCAATCCCCTGGTACATCTCCTGTCCTAATACTGTCAGCAAAGATCAGGAACAGTGGTCTAGATATAACCTTACTGAGTTCCTTGAGTACTCTCGGATGTACGCCATCCGGACCTGGTGATTTGTTTGTGTTAAGTTTATCCAGTCTTTCCCTGATTTCACCCTCTGTTAGCCATAGTGGCATATTATCTAGTTTTGATAATATCAGCAAGTACATTAGTAAGTTACCAGTGTCGTCACTTAACTTTTTCAGATTTTAATGAATTTGATTCCTAAATTATTGATAAAGTATGAGTATAAAGCTCCCACTCATAATAATATATAAATGCTCACGCTATGTGCTAAATATAGTGTATCTAATGACCTGTAGCTGTTGCTTACCAAGTGATAAACCACTTATGCCAAAATCACAATTTTTATCACAGTGCGTTGTGACAGTACGGATCCCTGTCCTAGTGTTGGTCGCCCAGGATTCTCAGATAGGCAGGTTGACAGGCCCCAGGAGGATTGTTTGATTTGGAGGACGCTGTGTTTTCAGTTTCCTCTGTGGTTGATAAAAATCCAGTTGGGGACCTGGAGACTGGAGATTTCATAGCGATCTGGGTGGGATGAAATCATCAATCCTGGGACCAGTAGAGACACTGATTGTGCAGGTGTGTCTGGGTCTTTTAGTAGAGAAGGGACCAGGGTTCTGGGCTCCACCCTCCCGAGGAGTCCTGGTGTGCAATGAGAAGTGTGCATGTTTGCACGGTGCAGTCTAACAGAGCAGATAGAGGGCCCAAACCTGTGGGCTGGAGTAGCAAGGAAGCTGTAAAAGAGAGTGTCAGCAGTAGGGTTGCCTCATCTCTTTAAACCAGGATACATATTAATTACACAGGTTCTGAGGCTAATATAATGCACATAAGGCACTAAGTGAGTTTAATTACCACCTTAGCACAGAGCCTGTGTAAATAATGTGTGTCCTGGTTTAAAGTGATGAAGTGGAAACTCTAGTCATCAGAGGTACAGATTGTGTACCAAACAGGGACACTGTTACAGGGTAAGAGGACCGAGGCCAAAGCTTGAGCTGCAGGGCTGACCAGAGAGCCAGGTGGCTTGGTATTTTTCATTTATTATTACTTATTGCTGTGTGAAGTTGAAACCTCTGCGTTGGAATCCTGAATGGACTATGTTTTTCTTTCCTTTTAATAAAAGTGTGCCAACAAGCCCTTAAACTGCATAATTTGGCATGGACTCTGCTCACTGGTAGGCACCACACTTAAAGGCTCCTCCACTTTCGTGGGGAAAAAATAGCAAATAAAAAAAAAAAATATATATATAGCGTAAACAATTGCGACACAAGTCATATTGTAATTGAAGGTTATTAAAAATTACCTTTTCTTTTCAATCTGCAGCCGTTGTAATTTTCTGAAAATGCAATGCAATATGGCTACCGGGAATTGTTCTGTACACAGAATGTGTAGTGACCACACCCCAGAAACATAATTTCCTGCTTGTGTGATTGGCCCACTGATTTTCCCAGAAGTCTGATTTCAGGCAGCCCTTGAAACAAAAATGTCATTTTTGGTGAGATACTCCCAATAGGAACACGTCTAAAGGGATGAAGGCCCAGCAGAATTCCTCATTAGAAACCTGCAGCTGCACAGATGACTCATAGTTATAATTCCACTCCCAGTAGACCCACTCAGCACAGAGGAACAAGCAGGGATTTCTTCAGAATAACAAAAGCTAGGAATCTGCAACAAAGTTTGCTATAATCCTTGCGAAACACATAGATCACCCAGAGGGGAATGTTTTTTTTCTCAACAAAAGTGGAGTTACACTTTCAGCTAAACACTCCCAAATATCACAGTGTATAACACATTCTATGTAAAATCCCCCCCCCCCCCAAAAAAAAAAAAAAAATATATATATATATATATATATATATATATATATATGTAATATATATATGTAATAAAACAAATTAGTCAAATTAGTCAATCAGAAGAAACGGACCCTTAGCTTTTCAGTCTGGGGTTTAAACTCGCTTTTATCTTGTGGGGGGAGGGTAGGGGGGGGTTACACAGATCTTCACTTTTCTTTCTATACTCCCAACTTGCTGGTTCTATATAAAACTCGTATTTCCACCAGGCTCAATATAAAAGGAGAGAGTTCTCATAGTGTAGTTTTTAGGATTTAATATAACAAAGTTTAAAATCACACTTTTGTCTCAGACAAAATCCTGCTTTGCTTAGTGATAGGGCTCTTCTTGGTGTACATTCCACAGGGGGCGGAAGTTAGGGAAGCAGAAATTGCGTCAACGCTTTTCGCCCTTCCTACAGGGCATCATCAAGGACATCATGGGTGGTAACCTCTCCTCCTGGGGAAGAACACTGGTCTCTGAGGCTCCCAACTATTTATGCATTTCCCAGCCACATTCAGAGCAACCCTTTAGTGAATTGGCTAGAGCTGCAGAAATATTCTGGCTGCTCCTTTGACTCTCCCATCCACTACATTCTGGAAATAACCTGAAGACAGTGAAAGTCAATCAAACTTGCAGCCTGCAGAGCCCAAAACAGCCCAAAGCAATCACATGCTGTGCTGCTTACAGGTAGGGTGCAGCGTGGTGAGGCTGCAATAACACACCCAGTCCCAGTGCAATGAAAGAACTTATAGTATATTGAAATAATTAAAAGACAGTTCACAAATAACCTGGTGGGAAGGCTGCCCAGCCAGGCACGCTTACAATTCCAACAGCGTGTAGAGAGCAGGATTCTGCCGAGCTGACAATGCCTATTGAGAAGGGCAGAATGTGGCCTGGCCATCTTGTCCCCAAGCAGGAAGATGGCCAGAGAAGATGGGAGTCTTACATTTTCCCTCCTCATCAGGAACCTTTCCCTGGCGCTATTTCTGTCCCTACCAGGCAAGGTACCTGCCCCTTCTCTACTACCTTGCAAAGTGCTTAGCAAAACCTGGCAGCCAGGGCCTTAAAAAGGCTCTGCCTAACTCAAGATGGCTGCTGGAGTCACATGGGGTAGCAGCATCCAATTTGATAGCTTTCCCAGTGACCCAGGAAACCATAGAGGAACCATGTTCCTCTTGACTTCCTCTCTAACCCCAGTGCCACTATAGAAGAGCGCCACCTGCAGTGGAGAAAATAGACTGCACCTGCCTTTATACTGATTAAAGGTGGGCCACAGAACTAAATGCACCTAACCAAGCCTAGCAGCCTATCTGGGAGGATGCTACATTAGTTAGTGCTGATTGTTTACTCCTTCACCCCGACAGTACATAAAAATGCAGTCCCACTGGACTGGGCTTTTTTCAATGGGGCCACATATTTGAGTATCTCCCTCTGTTCTGGAAGCGTGCAGCATGGTGCGCTACCAGCACAGAGACGGGGGTCTCATAGAGCGCCTCGAGCCCCGTTCTAACGATCGGGACCCAGAACATCCCACTCCGGGTCACTATGAAGCCTGCCCCCTTTTTTTCTTTCTCAGTGAATGGATGAGACAGATACATTGTATCTTTCTCTATCCTTGCAGAGGTAGAATAATAATAATAATAATAATAATAATAATTAAAAAAAAAAAAAAGAGAAAGAGAAAGAAAATACCTAGTTCAAGGTTTGATCTAGGTCACCCCAGGGTTAGTGTTTGGGTCAAGGCCAGGGTCAAAGGTTAATGTCAAAAGTCAAGGTCAGGGTTAGTATTTTTTGGACAGGACTTTTTTTTAATTAGTATCAGTGTCAGTTAGTGTCAGTGTTGGTGTGTTTTAGGAAGGACAAAAAAAAAGCACAATATTGTTTCTGGACTGTACTACGGGTATAAAAAACAACTAACATACACATATGCAGTATCGCTGCGATCATCAGGAGCAGGAGAATTTATTTTAGATTATTCTTTGGTGGTGCGTTATGGTAGTAGCAAGAAATATACAGTTCAAATTTAAAAAAAAGCTTTTTTTTTGGCCAGTTTTTCTTAGATAATAAAATAAATCAGGTGATATCCATTACCATTTACCACCAAATAAAAGCCCAATTTTGTCCGGGAAAAAAACAAGGTATACTTCACCTGGATGCACAAAGTAGTTGTGATGATATGTACGGTTTTACTGACACATGTTACAAAATTGGGCTTAAGCATTAGGATTTGTTTGGCCCTTAGGCATGAAGGGGTTAAATTACTCTCACATGAGATGGAATTTATTTTCTGCTTTTAGCTGTGGAAAACCTACAATGAATTACAGGAAGAGACCTAGATTTTATTTTAAACCTGCTGTTTCTGTCTCCCATTTGATGCTAATCACCCACAGTATATATTTGTGCTAAACCTCATAAATGCAGAGTAATTGATTTGAGAAGACTTTAAAATCATATCAACGTTATTAAAAGATTATTGTTCTGAGTATTACATCGGTAATCTCACGTTTATTACTGTTCTTCATGAAATTTCATTAGAGTGATTTATTAACATACATCTAAGTGGACGTGTTACATACAACAGCATAATAAACAGACACATCATATTGGCTAGATGGGTTACATTTGCTGTATTGTTGTTTTTCTCTTTCACATTATTAGAAGAATTTATGACTGTGGATGAAGTTGACAATATTCCATCTCCTATTAGATATAATAAATGACAGCTTTGGGTTTGGGGTAATCAGAAAATTACACCAAAAAGCACTGTGGGTTTTGGTGAGATAAGCTGCTTTATTTTTCCTTGTGGAAAAAAAGACTGCTTTGCTTTTACCAACATGGCTGGCTGGTGATCCCGGGCTTCCACAAACATATATAAATATATATATAAATATATACAGTATCTCACAAAAGTGAGTACAACCCTTACATTTTTGTAAACATTTGTATTATATCTTTTCATGTGATAACACTGAAGATACCACACTTTGCTAAAGTAGTGAATGCACAGCTTGCATAACAGTGTAAATTTGCTGTCCCCTCAAAATAACGCAACAAACAACCATTAATGTCTAAACCGCTGGCAACAAAAGTGAGTACACCCCTAAGTTAAAATGTCCAAAATGGGCCCAAAGTGTCAATATTTTGTGTGGCCACCATTATTTGCCAGCACTGCCTTAACACTCTTGGGCATGCAGTTCACCAGAGGTTCACAGGTTGCCACTGGAGTCCTTTTCAACTCCTCCATGACGACATAACAAGGCTGGTGGATGTTAGAGACCTTTCGCTCCTCCATCTTCTTGTACAAAAGTTTTTATTTTGAAAAAGGCAGTGACATACATCAAAAACACGATACATGTGTACAATTGGATAAGAAAAACTGGAACGCAGAGAAATCGATAATGGCAGAACATGTTACAGACACAGTACGTGCGCCAACCGGGAAACAGCACGGACCAAACTATAAATACTGTCAGGAAAAGGTTCATTACGTTCCAATAAGCAAACAAAGGCTGGGCCTGAAAGTACCAAGCCAGAGAGGAAAAACACCAATGCGAGACAAAGGAAAGAAAGAAAAGCGTGGAAAGGTAGGACAAACAATAAGAGAGAGGCGACAAGAAAAGAAGTTAAAGAAAAGATGGGGAAGAGGGAGGGGGGGGGGAGAAGGGAAATAGGTCCTGCGGGGTGTGCGCCCAGGAGGCATTTAAAGAGAGAGAAGGGTGGTCTGGAATCTAGAAGGGGCCACTGTCGAGATCCAGGGGTCCCATACCTTAAGAAACTTAGCGTGAGTATCAGAAACTATCGCAGTCAACTTTTCGTTAACAAGAATATCATTCATACGGTTTTTGGCCGCCTCAAAACTAAGCAACGGGGTCTTCCAAGATCGGGCAATGGTCAATTTCGTAGCCGTAAACAAGTGCTGAGCCAACTGTCGCTGTGCACGAGTCAAATCAGGTATAGGCTTACACAAGAGAGCCTCGTACGGGTCCTTCTTCAGGGTGACTTGAAGAATATTACGGAGCAAGGCATAAATCCTAATCCACAGTCTGCACACCCTGGGACATGTCCACCAAATATGTGCCATAGTCCCCTCCTGAGCGCATCCTTGGAAGCATAGGGGGGAATAGGCGGGTATAAATTTAGCCAGTCTGGCCGGAGTATAATACCATCGGTAAAATACCTTATATGCATTTTCCAGAATCAAGACATTACGGGAACACTTAGAGAGAGCCGCCGTCATGTGCTGCCAATCTTCCCTGTCTAAACCGCCCCCCAATTCTAGTTCCCAGTTAGAATGATAGGCCGTGAAGGGGGGTGTATCGCAAGCGATGATGGAGGCATATAGAAGGGATATAAGTCCCGGTGAGTGGGGCCGTGCCCTACAGATGCTTTCAAATGGCGTCAGCGTATAGGGTAAGGGTCTATGCTTAATGAGTTGCTGAAGAAAATGATGGAGTTGCATATAACGAAAATGCTCTCGCAGAGGTATATCATGCGAGGAGCGAAGGGCCCCAAAGGGGAGTATCTTCGTGGGAGTAAATAGCGAGTGGACATCCACAAAGCCATGGTCAGTCCACCAGGAAAACACCCGCGGATTAGCAAGACCAGGCGGAAACATAGGGCAAGGGAAGAGACGTAGTAAAGGCAAGTGGGGTGAAATCAAATTAGCGGAGTACTTGACGGAGTCCCAGAGGCGGAGAGAATGTAGGAGGCAAGGACGTAAATCCGGCGGTCGAAATTTAGGAGGGAGCCAAGGAATAGAAGAAAGGGGGACTGGGCTAGCATCTGCCAGGTCAATCGTGGCCCATAGTGGTAACTGGAACGTGTCATGCAAATGAGAGAGAGGGGCTATCGACGCCGCGGTGTAGTATGCCTTCAAGTTCCGTACCGAAAACCCCCCAGAAATCCTCCGAGCATACAGAACGCGTCTATTAATACGGGGTCTGGAAGAACCCCAAATAAATTTCAGAATCTTGCGTTGATGAATACGTAAGATATGAGAGGGGATCGGAACCGGTAACACACGGAAATAGTACAATAGTTTAGGAAGATAGGTCATACGAACGGCAGTGATCCTGCCAAACCAGGACAAGGAAAGGTGAGACCAAGAAGAAAGCAAAGATGTCAAATGGCGAAAGAGAGACGGATAATTAACCGCATAAAGACCTTCATACGTAGGAGATAGTTTAACACCCAAATAGGGTAAAGCAGGGTGCCACTTGAAAGGAAAGGCTGCTTGAAGGGCCACCACCTCGTCAGGAGGCAAGGTAACTGACATCGCATTCGATTTGGCAGGGTTAATATGCAGGCCAGAGAAAACAACAAACTCATCCAGCAAAGCCAGGAGATTAGGCAGCGAAATCCTAGGCGAAGTAAGAGACAGCAAGATATCGTCCGCAAATAACGATATCTTATGCGGGGAGCCTGCCACTTCAATGCCCGAGATGTCATGATGGGTACGTATAGCTTCAGCTAAGGGTTCCAGGGCCAGGACAAACAGCAGGGGGGACAACGGGCACCCCTGCCGCGTACCCCGGCCAATGGAAAAAGGGAGCGACTCGAATCCGTAATATCTGATACGGGCCTGAGGGAAATCGTAGAGGGCAGCAAGCCAGGACAGAAAGGAGGGGCCGAAGCCAAAGTGGCGGAGAACAGTCATGAGATAAGGCCAAGATAGGGTATCAAAAGCCTTAGTCACGTCTAGGGACAAAAGCATAGTGGGTATACGTCGTTGAAGGGCAAAATGCCGAAGTTGAATAATCCGCCGAATGGCGTCCCCTGCCTGTCGGCTGGGCACGAAGCCAACCTGATCCTTCTTGATCAGGCGAGGAAGGAAGGAATTCAGGCGCGTAGCCAGTATTTTGGTTAATAGCTTCATATTGATATTGATAAGCGAAATTGGACTAAAATTAGCCCATGAAGAGTGATCCCGATCCGGTTTGGGTAGCATGACAATGTTGGCTGTTAACAAGTCTGGAGTAAGGGATTGGCCGTTTTTTACAGCGTTGAACATCGCTGTCAGATGAGGGGCTAGGACAGTAGCAAACTTCAGATAAAACAATGCGGTAAAGCCATCGGGGCCAGGTTTCTTCCCTATCTTCAGTTCCTTGATGCATTGTAAGACTTCGGACTCCTGAATATCGCGATCCATAAGAGTTACATGAGAAGCCGAAAGCGTAGGTAAAGAAACACGTTGCAAAAAGGCATCCGCAGCGCGAGGGTCAGCCTGTGCTGGGGCCGAATACAGCCGAGCAAGGCGACTACGGAATTCTTCCAGGACCCGAAGAGGGTTACTAGTGAGCACATTGTGGCGAGTGCGCAAAGTGACGGGGGTGAATTTAGGGGCAAAAGTACGTAGTCTGTTCGCCAACATCGCGTTCGGTTTGTTAGCTTTGGCGTACCACATTTGGCGAGACCAACGCAAGGTCCTCTCTGCCTTATCAGTGAGACATAAATCCAGCTCAGTCCGGCAAAGAGCCAGTGATCTGCGATTGGCAGGAGTCGGAGCCTGCTTAAAGGCGGAGGAAAGACGTTCCAAACGAGCCTCCAGCGTTTGCTGGAGCTTCAACCGCTCCCGCTTCCGCCGGGAGGCTATCTGGATAACCCGACCCCGCAGCACTGCTTTATAAGCTTCCCACAGTGTCACTGGGGAGGAGACCGAGCCTGCATTGAGATCAAAGTATTCCGTGGAAGCTTGTAAAAGCTCAGTTTGAATATCCGCAAGAGACAACAGGGAGTCATTTATTATCCACGAGGAACGCTGAGGCATACTCAAAATGGAATTACATTCCACCAGTAGAGGGTCATGATCCGACCAGGGGACGGCCAGGATGGAAACAGAATGAACCAGGGGAAGGTGTTTCCGCAACATAAAAACATGATCAATACGGGAGTGGGAACAGTGAGGGTGGGAGTAGTGTGTATAGTCCCTACCATTGGGGTGCATCTCACGCCACAGGTCCACAAAATCGGAAGAGTGCAAGGAGGAGACGAAGCGCTTGGCAGCAGACGAAGGAGCAGCTCTCTCAGGGGGGTATTTATCCAGGGAAGGGTTCAGTACGGTATTTGAATCACCCGCTAGGAGAAGAGTGCCCTTGGTATGAGACATGAGAAGGGAGCAGACATGGGACAGGAAGGGGCCCGGATTAGAGTTGGGAGCGTAGTAACTCAAAATCGTCACCTCAGTATCCTGAAGGAGGCCCTGGAGCAAGAGGTACCTGCCCTCAGGGTCCGCTATTTGCTTATCACAGCGAAAGGGGACAGCTTTGCGAAATGCGATCAATACCCCCCGTTGCTTAGTTTGACCAGTCGCCAGAAAAACTTGTGGGTAATGAGCATCAAAATATCTGGGGTGCGAGTAGGAGGAAAAATGGGTTTCCTGAAGACAAGCTATATCTATACGCTTCTGGCGGAGGAACTGAATGTAACGCTCCTGCGTTTCTTATAAGGTGTGGATTTTCAGCTGCAGAAGTAGTTCCACGTCAGTAGTCATGTAGGAGATATGCTGAGATACCAATCCCAACCTCAATGACTCATCATGTATGGAAGGTCTTATTTCAGCCAGTAAATACACACAGTAATTAAGCTGGTTCCTAGTGTGACTTTATATACATGTGGTAAGACAATGATAAAGGTCTTAGGGATAGGTTTGAGTGGAAGTGGTAGGTGACAGACACTTGAGGTGAGACAGTGCAGATGGATGCAGGAAGGGTTAGCGATCATGTATGATAACAGATGACAGAGTAGCAGGTGCATACAGGAGAGATCAACCCAGTGCAGGAAATAGTAGCAGTAGCCTCAAGAGCTAGCAATCTAGTTATGCAGATGTAAAAGACAGTCCTTGCTATGCAGAGCTAAATAGTGTAAGCCTAGTACAAGTCTATAGAGATTTCCCCTGTGGGGTACTTAGCACTAATAGCGATAGCCGAAGGATCGCTCAGGAGATGCGGATGATCCAGTAGCAGGATGCAGGGATCAGCGCAGCGAGGTTCGTCAGCGAGGAGAGCTTGCAAGCATGGAAGCTTCAAGCAAGATTAGTATCCAGGTACTGGTGTTTGAACGAACACATGTGAGTGAGAACCGACGCCCTAAATAGCCATCTAGTCCGGCGCTGAGTGATGACAGCTTCAGCCTTAAAGGGAAACACACCTATATGTGTTTCTTCTGTCTAGGTAGATGGAAATCACCCGGAATAAATGTGATAGGAGGCACTGAGAGTGCCAGAACCTTACACCGAAAAACTTTAACCCTCTTCTGGGGGGAGTTCAACCCCTGCACATTCAGGGATAACCAGTTAAGCGTCATTTAAAAAAGAATACAAAAAAAAAGAGCAACTTACCCCGGATCGACCGCCCCACAGGACCTGGGAAGGGAAAGAAACAAGACGGAGAAGAAGAGGAGAGAACCACAAGAAGGAGAGACAGGGACAAAAAGGGAAACAGAAAAACACAAAGACGAAAAAACATATCATTAGCACAAACATGGTAACGCACAAATGCATCTAGGCGTGGACCCGAAGGACCACAGATGCGTCGGGGGTTGGCCAGGACCATGATCCTGGACAAGATCCGACACAACAGGAGGGTCCACCAGACCCCTACGCATGAAAAAAAAGAAGGAGGGCCTCCGCGGACACCCAGGGGGACACAAAAGTGCCGGACCCCCAGGCGCCGCAAAAACCCCCATAAAAAGAAAAAAAAAGTTTAGCACTGCAGCGACGACAGCTTAATAATAGCAAAAAGGAAAGGGATCGTCAAGTAAACATTATAAGGCACCAAAAACAAAAAAAAAAGAAAGAAAAGAAAAAGCTAAACAAAAAGGACCCCTCAATAGTACAGTATTGCAATAAAATAAGCGGGACACACTTTCAAAAACCTGAGAGAGTCCTACCCAGCGGGTGCAAAACGGCACAGCATATGCAAACGAAGAAAAAAAAAAAAAAGAAAAAGGGACAAAAAGTCCTTATAACAAAAAGTGCAACCAGGGGCAGGCTGCGGACCCCCAGCCCCCCATTACCCGAGGGGCATCACAGGGGGGGGCACCCAGCCCAACAAAATGTCCCAGAGACCCCTACAAAGGCATCCAACGGCGGGGTACACCCGGAAAGTAGAAAAAAGGAGGGCAAAAAGGGCCCAGAAATGGAGTCCAGTGTAGATCACTTGATGGGGACATCCTGGAAGCGTTGAGCCTGAAGGGAGCGAAGGGCCTGGGAGCCATGATGAGGTCCCTGAGATGACGACTTTGAAGGGGGAGAGGATGTAGATGTGGATGGTTTCGCCTTAGAAGCCGAGGATGAGGACCTGGGTGTCGCCTGCGAGGAGGGGAGATCCAAGTTCAGTTCCTGAAAGTGGCTACGCAGATCAGCCAGGGAGGTAGCATGAAATTGGCGGCCCTGTACCGTAAATGAGAGCTTGAAGGGGAAGCCCCAGCGGTATTTAATTTTGTGGGACTGCAGGATCTGCAGATAGGGCTTCAGGGACCGCCGCCTGGCAATGGTGGCCGGGGAAAGATCTGCAAATAGTTGGAGCGAGCAGCTCTGGAAGGAGAGATCAGGGTGCTCCCTGGCTGCTTGCATGAGTCTTTCCTTAGTGCGGTAGTAGTGGAACTTGATAATGACGTCCCGAGGGGGGCCCTCAGTAGGTTAAGGAGCCAGAGATCTATGAATTCTGTCAAATTCCAGGCATTCCAGGGGAATGTCAGGGGCCAGTTCTTGGAAAAAGGCTGTAGCCGTGCCCTGAAGATCAGTGACAGTCTCTGGGAATCCACGGATCCGGAGATTATCCCTGCGGGCCCTATTCTCAGCATCCTCCAGTTTATCACGGAGGGTATTAAGTTCCCCAGTGAGCCTGTCCACTTCGTCCTCATGGCCCTCCAGTACAGTTGTGGTCAAGTCCATCCTATGTTCTAACTGGTTAGTGCAGCCACCAAGCTCCTTCAACCCCTGCATGAGGTCAGAAGAAAGTTTGCGGGAAGCTATGGCTATTTCATCCCTGACAATAGCCCGGAATTTAGCTAGCATGACATCAGAGTCCGGGGGAGCTGGGCTTACCAGATCCACGGGGAATTGCTGCAGGCTGTCTGCCAGGGAGGAAGAGGAGAGCCGCGTGGAGTCATCAGGCTCCGGAGGTTCGGGCGCCATCTTGCCCTTCCCCTTCCCGGCCGGAGTTAGCTTCACCTGGGGCCGCTGTCTCCGATTGCGTTGGGACGATCGGCGCATACCCTCGTGTGCCCGGTAGTGTGAGCAGGCCGATGGAGCCGAGGAGTCATCGCTGGAGTCGTGCAGTGCCTCAAACAGCGGAGGGTAAGTGTCTGGTGGCGCGGAGCACGGAAGCTAAGCGGCCATCTTCCGCGACCTCGCGCATGCGCCTCTTGCTCCTCCATCTTCTGTTGAGGAAGCCGCACAGATGCTCAATTGGGTTTAGGTCTGGAGACATGCTTGGCCAGTCTATTACCCTTACCCTCAGCTTCTTTAGCAAGGCAGTGGTCATCTTGGAAGTGTGTTTGGGGTCATTATCATGTTGGAATACTGTCATTCGGCCCAGTCTCCGATGGGAGGGGATCATGCTCTGCTTTAGTATGTCACAGTACATGTTGGCATTCAATGAACTGTAGCTCCCCAGTGCCAGCAGCACTCATGCAGCCCCTGACCATGACACTCCCACCACCATGCTTGACTGTAGGCAAGACACACTTGTCTTTGTACTCCTCACCTGGTTGCCGCCACACACGCTTAGGAGAAATTAGCCATTTTCCTTCCCTGGTGTCATGTGACTCGTTAGTGTTACAAGGTCTCAGGTGTGAATGGGGAGCAGGTGTGTTAAATTTGGCGTTATCGCTCTCACTCTCTCATACTGGTCACTGAAAGTTCAACATGGCACCTCATGGCAAAGAACTCTCTGAGGATCTGAAAGAAAAAAAAGAGAATTGTTGCTCTGTGGCAGCTGGCAGCAGTCATACGTCTATTTCCCAAAGACAACCTCTGGATATGACGCTGAGTACGTGCACTCAACTTCTTTGGCGGACCATGGCGAGGCATGTTCTGAGTGGAACCTGTCCTGTTAAACCGCTGTTTGGTTTTTGCCTCCATGCTGCAGCTCCCTTTCAGGGTCTTTACAATTCTATTATAGCCTAGACTATCTTTATGTAGAGCAACAATTCTTTTTTTTAGATTCTCAGAGAGTTCTTTACCATGAGGTGCCATGTTGAAATTCCAGTGATAAAGGAAAAGGAATTGGCAGCACTCCAAGTTGAGTCAAAATCCAGATTTATTGACTGGACATCCAAATATGACAATCGTGACAAGGTAGACGCGTTTCACACACTGACTGTGTGCTTAATCATTACAAAGAAAAATTTATATAACATCTCAATATATACACACACAAAAATCCAATCATCAATTAAAAAACAGGTGATACAAATAAGGGGTAAACAATTTTCCCAATTACCGAGGACACGGATAGACCCATAAAACATCTATGTGAAACCAGTGAAAAATCAAATGTGAATGCTGTGACACAAATGTGTATGAAACTATATTTAAATACAAAAAATCTGATAAAATCTAAATATGTACAGTATAAACTATGTATGAAAATTAAATGTATTGTGATTTAACCATATTGTTCGAAATAATTGTTTTTATGGTACATATATCGTTTGGTCTGTGTATGTTATAAGATCGATTTTCTTCTGACCCATAGAACTAATATGCACGAATAGATTTATATATTTGACAATTTTTTTAAAATTGAAAATTTAATAACAAACTATTTCATAGTTTTATATTCACATTATCGGATTGTACAGATATCAATATATATTCACTATTCCTTGTATTTTTGTATATTTTTTGTGCATTTTTTTTGCGCTTTTTATAATTGACACATATTATTAAACAATGGTAATTTTATCCATATCTTTAATCACAATACATTTAATTTTTATACATAGTTTATACATATTTAGATTTTATCAGATTTTTTGTATTTACATATCTTTTCATACACATTTGTGTCACAGCATTCACATTTGATTTTTCACTGGTTTCACATAGATGTTTAATGGGTCTATCCGTGTCCTCTGTAATTAGGAAAATGGTTTACCCCTTATTTGTATCACCTGTTTTTTTTAATTAATGATTGGATTTTTGTGTGTGTATATATTGAGATGTTGTATCCATTTTTCTTTGTAATGATTAAGCACACAGTCAGTGTGTGAAACGCGTCTACCTTGTCACGATTGTCATATTTGGATGTCCAGTCAATAAATCTGGATTTTGACTCAACCTGGAGTGCTGCCAATTCCTTTTCCTTTATCAAGTTTCCACGGAGGCGAGCCGGGGCATGCACCGGTGTGAGTCATCAGGCAAATACACCACCTTGAGCAGTGAGTTCTTGTCTCTTCAATTGAAATTCCAGTGACCAGTATGAGAGAGTGAGAGCGATAACACCATATTGAACACACCTGCTCCCCATTCACACCTGAGACCTTGTAACACTAACGAGTCACATGCCAACGGGGGGGATGGGGGGGGGGGTGGCTAATTGGGCCTGATTTGGACATTTTCATTTAGGGGTATACTCACTTTTGTTGCTAGCGGTTTAGACATTAATGGCTGTGTGTTGAGTTATTTTGAGGGGACAGCAAATTTACACTGTTATACGAGTTGTACACTCACAACTTTACATTGTAGCAAAGTGTCATTTTTTCAGTGTTGTCACATGAAAAGATATAATAAAATATTTACAAAAATATGAGGGGTGTACTCACTTATGTGAGATACTGTGTATATATATATATATATATATATATATATACATATATATATGACATGTTATGAAAGGTGAATTTAAAGGATTTGTGTATCTTCAATGTAGCCCTCAAAGCCACATGAAAGGCCCTCTGCTTGCTATATCTTCATTTTCTAATTTTACATTTTGGCATTCTTACACCTCTTTTTTGTCAATAGTTTGTTTTTTTAGTGCCACAAAAGGAATGAATCGAATATCAAGATTGCATCCCCCTGCATATACTTCTTTGGGGTTCTGAGAAACGTTTGGATTTTCAGATATTTGAGAACACTTCACAAAACTGACTGCCAAATGAACCCAGTCAGATTAGTTTATCCTGACTTGAATCATACACAGGACAGCTTCTCCTTCTCCTCGCAGCTGAATGGAGCAATGGTGGGATGAAAGATAGGTAGGTGCCCTTGGGGGAAGGAATAGTTAAAATAAACTTGTTTTTCACTGCATTGAAAAAGCAGAGATTCCCTTTAAGAAAAAAATTGCAGAAAGGTGAATTAGGTCAGATTACTGGTTGCAGTTTATTAACAGCATATTCTAAAAAGCAGTGGTAGTTTACTGTATGATTTTATCTTTACCTTGCATTGCTTTTTAAATAAAAGTAGAAAAGAATACATAAAAGGTTTATTGACTTTTCTCCAGTGAATAGACCATAGCCTTATGACTAACTAAATTTTAAATATAACAGGCTTGTAAATAGGAGTGAAAGAAATGTTAATTGCTTATGGTCCTTGGTACTCTTCTCTCAATATACATTTTATTCAATATTTAAAATGTTACCATCTATCATTAATGAGTTCATTGTCCTCACTGATGATTGAAATTATATTTAATACATGCAAGGAGCTATGCTTGTAATGGTTTACATAAAGTATAAAGTACATGGAGTACTTTACTGGGTAAAAAATAAATCATTTTTATAAAGCAAATTTATAATGCTTATGGCAGTAGAGAAAGGGAATTGAGTGGACGGTTCCCAAAGAGAATATTTGTTTTTCATTTTGGAGATTTGTGAGGACAATGCTCATTATAGGGGCATTGCAAGTGAATTAAAGGGCATTAAAACCATTTTGTGTTGATAGATTTTAAATAGACATTATTATGCTATAGAAACACAGTGTCAGTAGCTAAATAACTTTTTCATCCTTTAAGAGCCCATTCACATTAGCGCGACTTGTCAGGCGACTTGTCAGCCTGACAAGTCGTGCTCGGTCGCGGTCCATTGATTAGCACAGGACTAGGGTTGAGCGAACACCTAGATGTCCGTGTTCGACGGGTTCGGCCGAACTTTAAAAAAAAGTCCGGGTCCGTGTCCCGGACTTTTACCGAACTTTTCCCGGACACCGAACCCCATTGAAGTCAATGGGGACCCGAACTTTAAGGCACTAAAATGGCTCTAAAACACCAAAGGAAAGGGCTAGAGTGCTGCAAATGGCAGCAAAACGTAATTAAGAGCATGGCAAGTGCTCTGCAAACAAATGTGGATAGGGAAATAACTTAAAACAACAAAAAAAAAACAGAAAAATAAAACAATGTTCTTCTTCATCTCTGAAGGACGAGGCCCATATGGAGTAGGAGGGAGGTTGAGGTGGTGGTGGATGTGGCGGTGACATAGGCGTGCGCACAGGGTGTGCTGGGTGTGCCTGGGCACACCCTAATCACCTAGGGCACATAGCATTGCCAGTGAGGAGATGGGAAAGATCTCCCTGGGACCTGCTCTGCTCTATTTCTCCTTGCCTACAGGTACATGGCCCCGATACATTACTCTCCCTGCTGGCAAACACATGCATGTGTATTTCAACTTTGGGGTGCACACCTTAATGCAATAGGCTGCGCACACCTATGGGCGGTGTAGGTGGAAGCGGCGGTGGAGGAGGACCAGGGCCGGATTAACAGCATCATGGGCTTGGTGCTGAGGATTTTGAAGGGCCTTAAGGGCCGTGCCTTGCCATGCACCCAGAGGAGGAAGGGTGCAGCCATGCATGCCTAATTCAACATGGGATGCTGTCTCTGAAGCCCATAAACACATCCATGCATCGCCAACTGTCCCTCCTTGTCCGGCCTTCACGCTGTGTGGGGAGGTTCTGAGGGTGCTGCCTGGGGAAGCGAGCATAGAAGCCAGACTTCTGTGTTTACAAGTGACAGAAGAGCGGTAACAGTGAATATGGCCAACCCGGGGCCTATATAAAAGGTAGGGGCCTGGAGCTGCAGCTCCAATAGCCCCTACATTAATCTGGCCCTGAGGAGGAGGACGAGGTAGCCAACACTGCTTCTTTTCAAAAATTTTAAATGAGGGTACACCCCAAAAGAGTGAGAAAGAGCAAAAATGGAACAATGGGTGGGTAAGGTCGGTATCCATTGCTATTCTGCATAAGGTACGGAAAAGTCCCGTGGGATCCATGCCTGGTTCATTTTAATGAACGTGAGCTTGTCCACATTGTCTCTGGACAGGCGGCTGCGCTTGTCTGTTATAACGCCCCCAGCCGTGCTAAATACCCGTTCAGATAATACACTGGCTGCAGGGCACGCCAGCACCTCCAAGGCGTAAAGGGCAAGCTCAAGCCATGTGCCCAATTTGGAGACCCAGAAGTTGAAGGGGGCAGACCCGTCATTCACTACATGTAGGCGTGTGCACACATACTGCTCCACCATGTTGGTAAAATGCTGCCTCCTGCTAAGATGTTCCATCTGAGCTGCTGGTGCTGCTGTTTGTTGTGGCGTGCTGACAAAGCTTTTCCACATTTCGGCCATGCTAACCCTGCCTTCTGAGGTGCTGGCGGTGCCCTGGTTGCGTTGGCGACCTCCTCCTCCTCCTCCTCTGCCTTGTGCTTCCACTGTGGCCCCGCTGTCAGATGGGAATGCCAGCAGCATGGCGTCTACCAGCGTGCGCTTGTACTCGCGCATCTTGCGATCGCGCTCCAGTGAGTGAATTAAGGACGGTACGTTGTCCTTGTAACGGGGATCCAGCAGCGTGGCCACCCAGTAATCAGCACAAGTTAGAATGTGGGCAACTCGGCGGTCGTTGTGGAGACACTGCAGCATGTAATCGCTCATGTGTGCCAGGCTGCCCAGAGGCAACGAAAGGCTGTCCTCTGTGGGAGGTGTATCGTCCGTGTCCTCTGTATCCCCCCAGCCACGCACCAGTGATGGCCATGAGCTGGCCTGGGTGCCACCCTGCTGTGAACATGGTTCCATCTCCTCCTCCAGCTCCTCCTCCTCCTCATCCTCCTCATCCTCCAGAACTGTGCCCCTGCTGGACAATTGCGTCCCTGGCGTTTGCGTGTGCAGGAACCCACCCTCGGAGCCCCTTGCGAATGACTGCCCTGAAAGCCTTGGAAATGTTACCTCTTCATCCTCCTCCTCCTCCTCATCCTGTGCCACATCCTCTTCCATCATCGCCCGAATTGTTTTTTCAAGGAGGCATAGAAGTGGGATAGTTAAGCTGAGAACGGCGTCATTGCCACTGGCCATGTTGGTGGAGTACTCAAAACAGCGCAACAAGGCACACAGGTCTCGCATGGAGGCCCAGTTAAATTAAATAGCGGAATAGAAAATATGATCCAAAAAAAGTGTATGTATATCACACGTACACAACCACACTGGGCCCCAATTACTATTGTTTGTACCCCTAAAAGGCTAGATGAGGAGTAGGGGGAGTATGGAACAGGCAGCACCCTCAAACCTTCAGAAGTATGAGATGAACCCCAACAACTTGGAAAGGTGGATCTCTCTCACACGTACCGACACAGACTATCCCGCAATTCAATTGATCCTCAAAGGTTTTTATTGAATAGCGGAATAGGAAATATGATCAAAAAAAGTGTATGTATCTCGCACGTACACAACCACACTAGGCCCCAATTACTATTGTTTGTACCCCTAAAAGGCTAGATGAGGAGTAGGGGGGGTATGGAACAGGCAGCACCCTCAAACCTTCAGAAGTATGAGATGAACCCCAACAACTTGGAAAGGTGGATCTCTCTCACACGTACCGACACAGACTATCCCCCAATTTAACTGATCCCCAAAGGTTTTTGATTAAATAGCGGAATAGAAAATATGATCCAAAAAAAGTGTATGTATATCACACGTACACAACCACACTAGGCCCCAATTACTATTGTTTGTACCCCTAAAAGGCTAGATGAGGAGTAGGGGGGGTATGGAACAGGCAGCACCCTCAAACCTTCAGAAGTATGAGATGAACCCCAACAACTTGGAAAGGTGGATCTCTCTCACACGTACCGACACAGACTATCCCCCAATTTAACTGATCCCCAAAGGTTTTTGATTAAATAGCGGAATAGAAAATATGATCCCAAAAAAGTGTATGTATATCACACGTACACAACCACACTGGGCCCCAATTACTATTGTTTGTACCCCTAAAAGGCTAGATGAGGAGTAGGGGGGGTATGGAACAGGCAGCACCCTCAAACCTTCAGAAGTATGAGATGAACCCCAACAACTTGGAAAGGTGGATCTCTCTCACACGTACCGACACAGACTATCCCCCAATTTAACTGATCCCCAAAGGTTTTTGATTAAATAGCGGAATAGAAAATATGATCCCAAAAAAGTGTATGTATATCACACGTACACAACCACACTGGGCCCCAATTACTATTGTTTGTACCCCTAAAAGGCTAGATGAGGAGTAGGGGGAGTATGGAACAGGCAGCACCCTCAAACCTTCAGAAGTATGAGATGAACCCCAACAACTTGGAAAGGTGGATCTCTCTCACACGTACCAACACAGACTATCCCCCAATTTAACTGATCCCCAAAGGTTTTTGATTAAATAGCGGAATAGAAAATATGATCCAAAAAAAGTGTATGTATATCACACGTACACAACCACACTAGGCCCCAATTACTATTGTTTGTACCCCTAAAAGGCTAGATGAGGAGTAGGGGGAGTATGGAACAGGCAGCACCCTCAAACCTTCAGAAGTATGAGATGAACCCCAACAACTTGGAAAGGTGGATCTCTCTCACACGTACCGACACAGACTATCCAGCAATTCAATTGATCCTCAAAGGTTTTTATTGAATAGCGGAATAGGAAATATGATCAAAAAAAGTGTATGTATCTCGCACGTACACAACCACACTAGGCCCCAATTACTATTGTTTGTACCCCTAAAAGGCTAGATGAGGAGTAGGGGGGGTATGGAACAGGCAGCACCCTCAAACCTTCAGAAGTATGAGATGAACCCCAACAACTTGGAAAGGTGGATCTCTCTCACACGTACCGACACAGACTATCCCCCAATTTAACTGATCCCCAAAGGTTTTTGATTAAATAGCGGAATAGAAAATATGATCCCAAAAAAGTGTATGTATATCACACGTACACAACCACACTGGGCCCCAATTACTATTGTTTGTACCCCTAAAAGGCTAGATGAGGAGTAGGGGGAGTATGGAACAGGCAGCACCCTCAAACCTTCAGAAGTATGAGATGAACCCCAACAACTTGGAAAGGTGGATCTCTCTCACACGTACCAACACAGACTATCCCCCAATTTAACTGATCCCCAAAGGTTTTTGATTAAATAGCGGAATAGAAAATATGATCCAAAAAAAGTGTATGTATATCACACGTACACAACCACACTAGGCCCCAATTACTATTGTTTGTACCCCTAAAAGGCTAGATGAGGAGTAGGGGGAGTATGGAACAGGCAGCACCCTCAAACCTTCAGAAGTATGAGATGAACCCCAACAACTTGGAAAGGTGGATCTCTCTCACACGTACCGACACAGACTATCCCGCAATTCAATTGATCCTCAAAGGTTTTTATTGAATAGCGGAATAGGAAATATGATCAAAAAAAGTGTATGTATCTCGCACGTACACAACCACACTAGGCCCCAATTACTATTGTTTGTACCCCTAAAAGGCTAGATGAGGAGTAGGGGGGGTATGGAACAGGCAGCACCCTCAAACCTTCAGAAGTATGAGATGAACCCCAACAACTTGGAAAGGTGGATCTCTCTCACACGTACCGACACAGACTATCCCCCAATTTAACTGATCCCCAAAGGTTTTTGATTAAATAGCGGAATAGAAAATATGATCCAAAAAAAGTGTATGTATATCACACGTACACAACCACACTGGGCCCCAATTACTATTGTTTGTACCCCTAAAAGGCTAGATGAGGAGTAGGGGGAGTATGGAACAGGCAGCACCCTCAAACCTTCAGAAGTATGAGATGAACCCCAACAACTTGGAAAGGTGGATCTCTCTCACACGTACCGACACAGACTATCCCGCAATTCAATTGATCCTCAAAGGTTTTTATTGAATAGCGGAATAGGAAATATGATCAAAAAAAGTGTATGTATCTCGCACGTACACAACCACACTAGGCCCCAATTACTATTGTTTGTACCCCTAAAAGGCTAGATGAGGAGTAGGGGGGGTATGGAACAGGCAGCACCCTCAAACCTTCAGAAGTATGAGATGAACCCCAACAACTTGGAAAGGTGGATCTCTCTCACACGTACCGACACAGACTATCCCCCAATTTAACTGATCCCCAAAGGTTTTTGATTAAATAGCGGAATAGAAAATATGATCCCAAAAAAGTGTATGTATATCACACGTACACAACCACACTGGGCCCCAATTACTATTGTTTGTACCCCTAAAAGGCTAGATGAGGAGTAGGGGGAGTATGGAACAGGCAGCACCCTCAAACCTTCAGAAGTATGAGATGAACCCCAACAACTTGGAAAGGTGGATCTCTCTCACACGTACCAACACAGACTATCCCCCAATTTAACTGATCCCCAAAGGTTTTTGATTAAATAGCGGAATAGAAAATATGATCCCAAAAAAGTGTATGTATATCACACGTACACAACCACACTAGGCCCCAATTACTATTGTTTGTACCCCTAAAAGGCTAGGAGTAGGGGGAGTATGGAACAGGCAGCACCCTCAAACCTTCAGAAGTATGAGATGAACCCCAACAACTTGGAAAGGTGGATCTCTCTCACACGTACCAACACAGACTATCCCCCAATTTAACTGATCCCCAAAGGTTTTTGATTAAATAGCGGAATAGAAAATATGATCCCAAAAAAGTGTATGTATATCACACGTACACAACCACACTAGGCCCCAATTACTATTGTTTGTACCCCTAAAAGGCTAGGAGTAGGGGGAGTATGGAACAGGCAGCACCCTCAAACCTTCAGAAGTATGAGATGAACCCCAACAACTTGGAAAGGTGGATCTCTCTCACACGTACCAACACAGACTATCCCCCAATTTAACTGATCCCCAAAGGTTTTTGATTAAATAGCGGAATAGAAAATATGATCCCAAAAAAGTGTATGTATATCACACGTACACAACCACACTAGGCCCCAATTACTATTGTTTGTACCCCTAAAAGGCTAGATGAGGAGTAGGGGGAGTATGGAACAGGCAGCACCCTCAAACCTTCAGAAGTATGAGATTGTGTTCACTGTACCCCACAAAGATTGAGTTCACTGCACCCCACAATGATTGTGTTCACTGCACCCCACAAAGATTGTGTTCACTGCACCTCACAAAGATTGTGTTCACTGTACCCCCCAAAGATTGTGTTCACTGCACCCCACAAAGATTCTGTTCACTGTACCCCACAAAGATTGTGTTCACTGCACCCCAAAAAGATTGTGTTCACTGCACCCCAAAAAGGATGTTGTTCACTGCACCCCAAAAAGGATGTTGTTCACTCCACCCCAAAAAGATTGTGTTCACTGCACCCCACAAAGATTGTGTTCACTGCACCCCAAAAAGATTGTGTTCACTGCACCCCAAAAATGATTTTGTTCACTGCACCCCAAAAAGGATTTTGTTCACTGCACCCCAAAAAGGATGTTGTTCACTCCACCCCAAAAAGATTGTGTTCACTGCACCCCACAAAGGATTTTGTTCACTGCACCCCAAAAAGATTGTGTTCACTGCACCCCAAAAAGGATGTTGTTCACTGCACCCCAAAAAGGATTTTGTTCACTGCACCCCAAAAAGATTGTGTTCACTGCACCCCACAAAGGATTTTGTTCACTGCACCCCACAAAGATTGTGTTCACTGCACACCAAAAAGGATTGTGTTCACTGCACCCCAAAAAGATTTTGTTCACTGCACCCCAAAAAGATTGTGTTCACTGCAGCCCAAAAAGATTGTGTTCACTGCAGCCCAAAAAGATTGTGTTCACTGCAGCCCAAAAAGATTGTGTTCACTGCAGCCCAAAAAGATTGTGTTCACTGCAGCCCAAAAAGATTGTGTTCACTGCAGCTCACACACAGAAAAATGGATGTGGATCACTGACACCTGCCTATCTCCAATCCCACACCACACAGCAATATCGATTGTAGTTTGTAGAACACAGTTTCCCTAAAATTCAGCAGACTCTGTCCCTAACAGGATTGAGAAGAGATCGTAGATCAGGATTGAGTGCAGATTCACCCCACCCCCCACACAGCAATATCGATTGTAGTTTGTAGAAGACACTGACCCTATAATTCAGCAGACTCTATCCCTAAAATGCCTACAACTCGCCCTGCCTAAACACTCCGACCTGTCCCTCAATTCTATCCGGACACAAATGGTTTTTTCCTGCCTATCTTTCCCTAATCAGCAGCCAGCACGTTGATGTGTGCTCTGTCCCTGAATCTAAGCAGCATAATGACGCCGCTGCGGCTGCCTCGAACTTATAAAGACTTGGTCACATGCTTCAGACGGCCAATCACAGCTACTGAGACATTTGCAGGCATGGCTGGGATGGCTTAAGGCACACCAGTTAAACGATTGTTGATTGGCTGTTGAAAGCCCGCCATGAAAAGAGCGCCAAAGCATGCAAAACCCGGAAATAAAACGACCGAACACGGATTTTTACCCGAACATACAGTAAAGTGTCCGTGTCCGTGTTCGGGTACAAAAAATCCAATTATTCGGTACGAACACGAATAATACAGTCCGTGTTCGCTCAACACTACACAGGACCCGTTCCGACTTAGAAAAAGGGTTCTGTACTACTTTGGGGCGACCTGGAGGCGACTTGCATAGACTTCCATTATGTGAAGTCTCTGCAAGTCGCGCCGCACATCGGTGCACGCGACTTCACAGGTCGCCCCCCAAAGTCGTGTCGCGCTAGTCTGAATGGGCTATAAAATCATTTGAGCGCTGGTTTACTTTTTCTAAATGCCCCTGAATATGAACCATAAAAATTAAAGTGTTCCCCTAGTTACATTCTTTGCATTTTCACACAATTTCTTTAACCACTTTAATACAGGGCACTTTCCTCCCTTTCTGCCCAGGCCAATTTTCCCCTTTTAGCGCTGTTGCATTTTGAATGACAATTGCGCGGTCATGCAACACTGTACCTAAACCAAATTTATGTAATTTTCCCCCCACAAATAGAGCTTTCTTTTGGTGGTATTTGATCACCTGTGGGTTTTTTCCTTTTTGCTAAACAAATAAAAAAAGACCGAAAAGTTTGAAAAAAAAAAAAAGTTTTTCCTGACAGACTCCATGGCAGCATACGTATCGGGTTTGGCCCCGCCTCCAAACCTACCCATAGGACCTCACTCCCATAAATCTTTGCTCCTGTTCAGCACACGTGTTCTTTTTTTGTCCTCCAAAGGATTACCTGATATCCTACCTGAAAATGGATTCCGGGAGATGGATGTCTCTACCAGTCGGGTATTGAGCTCTCCAATAAGCCCCAGCTGCTGCGGGGTATGGAGTAGGGGCGAAGATGTATGCAGCCTTTGGCCAAAAAGCCCAGCTGCTGCGGGTGGCCTGTACCCTAAGAGTGATATAAGTGCGGTGTGTGTATCCATCCCTGGTGGTCAGCGGTTCGTGAGTAATGTACTCCATGGCAGCTATTTTGTGTATTTTTGCTTATATGATGTCTATATTTGTGCCTACCTTGTTTTCTGCCTTTCCCTGGTGGCTAGTGGTCCGGGGCCGGTCAGCGCTTCACTTCCTGACCGGCCGCCGGTGCGGTACACTACTGCGCATGTGCGGCGCCTCAGGAACGAGGCTTGGCTCTCGCGCATGCGCAGTAGGAACGCGGCGCATGCGCAGTAGGTCGGCGTCGGTGGCGATCTCTTATGACGTCACCAGGCGCCATATTTAAACCCCAGAACTGTCAGCAGTGTTGTGTTTGGTACACACTGCTGATACTGGAGCCTATTATACTGCCAGCCGATTCCTTTTGCTTGGGAAATCCTTGCTGTTTTGCTGCCGCTCTGCCTGGTCCCCACCTGGTTCCTGGTGAGTAACTGGCCCCAGTTTGGGAGCCTCCCCCCCCCTGCTTCATGGTTTCTGACATCGCTGTCCGGCTCATCCCTGTAGGTCAGCGCCAGAATGGAAGCTACTTTGCCCTCCGGTGGTCAGCCCGCACTTAAAAGGTATTGAGGGCTTCTTAGTGGGGGTGTGGGTTACAGGGAGTGGGGGTTTGGAACTCAGGTGTTCCTAGCTTCCTGTCTGTTTTTCTTTTGTTTCTATTTTATTTCAGCCCTCCTCGTTCAGAGACTAGGCACTCTTCTCAAAGAAGCGAAAGGCGTTCGAGTTCTCGCCACCGGCACTCTACAGGGAAATCTCGATCGGGCTCCCATCATCATAAGAGTGCGTCCACATCAGCCAGTCACTCACGAAGACCTGATAAAGCAGGTTGTAGGGGCTGAGGCTCTAGTGTCCCTGAAAGGAAGTCCTTCTGTGACAGATGTTTCTCTCAGGCTGCGGGAGAAAGGGATACTTTCGATCAACGCATTGAAGCCCTGGTCAAAAGGGTAGTGAAGGACTCTTTAGCCGAAATGGGTGTCAGTCAGTCCCAAGGCTCTGCAACGGATCCCCCAAGCCCTTCTCCTGTAGCACTTCAAATACAGGAAGATTTTGAGTCGGCCCATACAAGCCATCAGTCGATGCTCTTGTCAGGTAGCGACTCCGAAGCTGAGGATCCCTGCCTGGGTTTCGAATATGCCTTAGTGCCTTCCCTGGTTAAAGCGGTCAGGGAGACCTTAAACTGGGAGGAGTCAGCTGTTCCCCCTCCCAAACAAAAGAAGTACTTTAAACAGCTCAATAAGGAGCGTGTTAATTTTCCCTTCCTGGGCGAGTTGGGAGAAATTATATCAGAGGAGTGGAGAAAGGTGGAACAAAAGAATTCCTTAGTCTCCAAGATGGCGAAACTATACCCTTTCAAAGAGGAAGATGTTAAGAATCTTGAGTCCCCTCCTTTAGTAGACGCAGCAGTGATGAGACTGGTCAAGCACGTGACCCTTCCCTTAGAGGATACGGTCTCGTTTAAGGATCCGCTGGACCGAAGGATGGACTCCGATTTGAAAAGAATCTACCTCACGGCAGGTATGGCCTGCAAGCCAGTCCTGGCCTTAGCCGCTCTATCCAAGGCTATGGAATCTTGGGCTGATGTGGTGGATGAATCTGTCAGATCAGTGTCGGAGGAGGTTGCCAGAAGTGCCCCAATCCAGGAGCTTAGGCTGGCCTCGTCGTTCCTTGGTGAGGCTTCCATAGACCTGATCCGTCTGTTAGCAAGAGTTATGCTGTCCTCAGTCACAGCTGAGGGAGCCCTTTGGCTTCGCCCTTGGGTTGCTGATCCGGCATCAAAGCAAGTTTGGTGCCGCATTCCCTTTGAGGGGTCCTCCCTTTTCGGGAACAAGCTCGATGATGCTATAGCTCGGGCTACGGGCGGGAAGTCTGGGTTTCTTCCCCAGGATCGGCGCCAGTTCAATATCAAGAAGGGACAGCCTAGTAGGAAGTTTGTCCCCGATCGGGCCAGGGAGGCTCGTACTTAGAGACCTGGTCGGGAATTCAACTGAAAATGGAGATCCAGACAGTCTTCCTGTAAGATTCTGGTACCTTCGGTACCCTTCCAGCCCATTTCTTCCCCATTGCTTCCCACCTTTTCAGCTAGGTGGAACGCATATACCTGCCTATCTCTTTAAGCCGCATGACGTCATCACTAGGCTCCGCTCTGAGCGGCTATTTCAATCGCCGGCTTTCACTCACAAGGTGTTCGTGCAAGCCACCTGTATGCAGCTATACCTGACGCTACTTGATCTTGTATCTCGCTACCTGATCCTGTATCTCACTTTCTGATCTTGTATCTCGCTACCTGATCCTACCGCTTGTTATACAGCCTTGTCTGACGCTGCCGAAGCCTCCAGCTATTTCCCCAGTATCTGGATAGACCGGAGTCTCGATACTTGATCCTGTATCTTGCTACTGATCCTGTATCTCGCTACCTGATCTTTATCTCATTACCGGACTCCTCATCTCTCTAAACCAACTAGTGATAAGTACCCCACAGGGGATTCCTTCCTATCAACTTACACTATCTACTCTTGCATACTAAGGACTGTTGCTATCTATGCATTACTATTTCTATCATCTGCACTGTTACATAGATTGCTAGCTCTTGAGTCTACTACCATCTATATCCTTGCACTAATTTAGCAATTCCTGTACACTTCATCTGCTGTCCCCTACCACCTGTTACTTGTACATGATTGCTAACCTATCTGCATACTATCTATCACCATCTGCTAACACTCCTGAACATTACTATTGAGTGCCTATCATTGCTATCACTACTCACGCCTGTCCTTTCAGCACATCACCTCTATACTATCGTATACAACCTATCACTCCAGGAACATCTTATCTGAGTGTCTGTATATTTGCATGCTGAGGCAGGCTGGGCCAGAATGATGAGTCTGGAGAGTTGGATATGGTGATTCAACACATCTCTACATGACTACTGAGTGGAAATTCTGCAGCTGCAAATCCAGTTCACTAAACAAACGCCGGAGCGTTACACTTCCAGGAAGATGACAAAGAATGTCTCCTCAGGGGACCGCGAGCCCACTAAGTCCTTTTAAAGGTGGGCCCACTCAGGCACGTCTACGCTCCTTCCGTCATGTCTGGGCGGCTTCGATTCAAGATCCCTGGGCCGTCAGGACGGTGTCTTCAGGCCACAAGTGGGTCTTCAAGGAGATGCCAGGCTCAAGATTCCTGCCTACTGCCATACCATCCCTAGAAGAAAGGCGTCAAATTTTATTTTCCTACGTCGAGTCTCTCATTGCTCAAGGGGCTGTCATCTCCGTTCCAGAGTCCGAGCGAGGCCAAGGAATATACTCTCCGCTTTTTGACCTTTTTGAACCAATTTATAAAAAAAGAGAGGTTCAAGATGGAGACCTTGCTGTCCATACAGCAAGCAGTTCAGCTGGCCGATTGGATGGTGTCCATCCACTTGAAGGACGCCTACTTTCATGTCCCTGTGGCAGAAGATTTTCAAAGGTTTCTCCGGTTCGCAGTGGGCGGTTCACATCTTCAATTTATCTGTCTCCCATTCGGGCTCTCAACATCTCCACGGACCTTTTCAAAAATCTTATTGGCCGTGGTAGCCCTACTGAGAATGAGAGGTATTCGACTCCACCAGTTAATTCATCTAGAACAGGTTGTGTCTACTCTCCAGAAGTTTGGATGGCTGCTCAACGAAGAGAAGAGCCACTTAATTCCAACACAGTCCCTGTTTTACTTGGGCGCCCTGTTCGACACGGCGAAGGCAACTATCTCCCTTCCACAGGAGAAAATAGGTACAGTCCGAGACAGGATTCGCCTTGCCCTCTCATCTTCTCATCTTCAGGCACGCCAATGCCTGAAGGTGATCGGGACTATGGTCGCAGTAGTCCCCATGGTGAAGTGGGCCCTGTGGAGGATGAGACCCTTTCAGAAGGGATTCCTACAACAATGGGATACTTGGAATCTGGATCAACTCATCTTCTTAATCCCATCCATGAGAGCGAGTCTCCCCTGGTGGTTATGCAGAGGTCACCTGCTGAACTGCCACTCTCTGAAGCCGGCTCCGTGGGTAGTGATCACCTAGGACGCCAGCAACATAGGCTGGGGTGCCCACTGTCTGTCAGAGGTGGCTCAGGGCAGGTGGAATTTTCCTACTCGAGGGATAGTATCCAACGTACTAGAACTTCAAGCAGCATTCCAAGCTCTACGAGCATTCTCTCATCTGACAAAGGACCAACCTGTCATGTTACGACTGGACAACACCTCAGCAGTAGCATATGTGAGGAAGCAGGGGGGAACGCGCAGCTGGTCCCTATTGAGGGAGGTGGAACCGATCATGTCCTGGGCACAAAGAAATCTCTCGGATCTGTCGGCAGTTTATGTTCCAGGAGTCCAGAATGTCAAAGCAGACTTCTTATCCAGAGTAGACCTGGACAACAACGAGTGGTCCCTTCACAGGGAAGCTTTCGACTGGATCCTGTCATTGGGGTTCTCCCCAGAAGTAGACCTCTTCGCCTCCCCCTGCAACTACAAGCTGCCGAAGTACTACTCAAGATTCAGAGATCCCCAAGCATTTGGGTTGGATGCACTCTCGGATCAATGGAGATTCCACAGGGCATACGCCTTCCCACCAATTCCGATTGTGTTACAGTTTCTTCGGAGACTCAGGTCGGAGCCGGTGGAGGTAGTGGCGGTGATCCCCTTCTGGCCGAACAGGCCATGGTTTCCCCTTCTGACGCTACTCAGTGTCCAAGACCCAATCCCACTGCCCTTCAGACCGGATCTGTTGTCCCAGGGGTCTGTACTTCATCCATGCCCGGCCCGTCTACATCTGAGGGTTTGGATGTTGAAAGGAGGAGGTTGCAGGCTTTAGGTTGTCCGGAAATGGCAATTTCTACATTACTCAGTGCCAGAAGAAACTCAACAAACAGAGTCTATCAGAGAATCTGGTCAAGGTTTTCTTCACAGTTGGCTGCAAGGCCTGATCCTCAATCCTCCATAAAGGTCCAGGATGTATTGAGCTTCCTACAATCAGGGTTGGATTTGCCATTCTCTGTGAGTTCTCTCAGGGTCCAGGTTTCGGCCATTTCAGCTTTCACGGGGATCTCCTGGGCCAGTCATGCCTTAATACGTCAGTTCTTTAAGGCAGCAGTTAGAATTAGGCCTCAAAGAAAGCCTAGGTTTCCCAAGTGGGATCTGCCTCTAGTACTGGATTTCCTGTCAGATCGTATCCAAGACATGTCTGAATCCATGACCATAAGGGAACTTACTCTGATAACAGCGTTTCTAGTGGCTGTAACCTCAGCAAAAAGAGTATCAGAAATTGGGGCCTTCGGGGCACAAGAGCCCTTCTTAACATTCTTTCCTGACAGAGAGGTGCTTATTCCCATGTTGGGGGCGAGACCAAAAGTGACCTCTGTCTTCCACGAAAACATCGAAACTGTGTTACCGACCTTCAGACAAGGGGAAGAATCTTCAGTTCATCCACTGGATGTTGGGAAGTGTATTAGGAAATATCTGGAAGCCACATCTTCTTTCAGAAAGTCGGAATATCTTTTTGTTACCTTCTATGGCAAAAACAAAGGTTCAAGGGCCTCGACGAGATCTATCTCTTCATGGATCATTCAAACCATCCAGTGGGCTTATAGGGCTAAGGGCTTGACCCCTCCAGCAGTAGTTACAGCTCATTCGACGCGGAGCATCTCTACCTCATGGGCAGTTTCCAGACACGTGGCTCCGGATGTTATCTGTAGAGCAGCGGCATGGTCCTCTGTTAACACATTTTTGTCCCATTACTGTGTTGAGCCAGCGGCTCTTTCTGTGAATTTTGATTTGCAAGTTTTGTCTGTTGACAAAGTGAATTAAACTTTTTTCTGTTCAGCACCTGCCCACCCTGTTGTGTACGGCGAGTTATTTCCCGATACGTATGCTGCCATGGAGTCTGTCAGGAAAACGGAAAATTTATATCAAATACTTACCGTAATTTTCCTTTCCTGATGGACTCCATGGCAGCAGGAGTTCCCTCCCGGATTCTGTGGAGGATAGTTACAGAACACATGTGCTGAACAGGAGCAAAGATTTATGGGAGTGAGGTCGTATGGGTAGGTTTGGAGGCGGGGCCAAACCCGATACGTATGCTGCCATGGAGTCCATCAGGAAAGGAAAATTACGGTAAGTATTTGATATAAATTTTCCGTTTTTTGTTTATGTTATACAATTTTGTAAATAAATAATTTTTTTCCTGCACTGATGAGCACTGATGAGGAGGCACTGATGGGGTGGCACTGATGGGGTGGCACTGATGGGTTGGCACTGATAGGCGGCACTGATAGGCGGCACTAATATGCGGCACTGATAGGTACTGATATGTGGCACTGATAAGTAGCACAGATATGCAGCATTGGTGGGCACTGATAGGCGGCACTGCTAGGCACTGATAGGCGGCATTGATGGGCACTGATAGGTGGCACTGACGGGCACTGATAGGTGGCACTGATGGGCACTAATGGGCACTGATAGGCGGCACTTGTGGGCACTGATGGGTGGCACTGATCGGCACTGACGGGCGGCACTGATGGGCACTAATGGGCACTGATAGGCGGCACTGGTGGGCAATAATGGGCACTGTTGGGCGACACTGAAAGCTGGCAATGATGGGCACTTGTGGGCAGCACTGATAGGGAGGGCACTGGCCGGCAGCACTGATTGGGAGGGCAATGGGGGGCTGCCTGAGCCCTGATTGCCATCCCTGGTGGCAATAGTGGGCATACCTGGGGTCATAGTGGGCATCCCTGGTGGTTCTAGTGGCATCCCCCCCCCCGAGGGTCTGCACTGGTAATCAATGATCTGATTACCAGTGCCAACCCCCCCCCCCTGTCAGGGGAGCCGCCGATCGGCGCTCCTTTACTCATGCCTGTCAGGCACGAACTAAGGAAAGCAGATCGATTGGACACGGCTGATCACATGGTAAAGAACTACGTCAGTAGTCTTTTTACCGAGATCGGAGATGCGGGGTGTCAGGCTGACACCTCGCATCACCGATCGCCGCTGTATTATCCTGCCACCGTCATATGACGTCCGGTCAGGATAATACAACCACATTCCCGCCGTCATTCTGTTATAGGGCGGGCGGGAAGTGGTTAATAAATGGAGCTGCCTAAAATATTCCCCTTTACTTTGGATAAAACATAGAAGAACATGTAAAAACAAATTGCCAAAAGTCATTGAACTGTGTGAAATAAAGGTCCTCCAAAACGCAAAAGAAAAACACATGTTTTTACCCACTGCTACAAAATACTTTTGTTAACAAAGAAAATGATGTAACATCACCTCCTTTCAGTTTTGTGACTAGGGTGTGTGCTGTCTCTAGCTGCAGCAAAAAAATCCCAAAGATAGTGATCTATTACTGCCAGTGTTCATTCAGCAATATATCACTACTAAAACTGATTTTTCAGCAGGGTTGCATGGGGGAAGGCTGGATAAGGTCTCCCTCCCTTAAATGAAAAAAAAAAATGTAAAAAAAAAAGTGAAACAATATATTATTTATATGGATAATAAAAATGCATAATTAAGCCTTTCTTATTTAGTAACTAGTGTTGAGCGAACATGGACTGTATTATTCGGGTCAGTACCGGATAATTGGATTTTTGTTACCCGGACACGGACCCGAAAACTTTACTGTATGTTCGGGTTTAAAGTCCGTGTTCGGTAATTTTATTTCCTGTTTTGCATGTAATGGCGCGCTTTTAATGGCGGGCTTTCAACAGCCAATCAACAAGCGTTTAACTGGTGTGCCAAAGAAGCCATCACAGCCATGCCTACTAATGGCATGGCTGTGATTGGCCAGCTGAAGCATGTGACCCAGGTCTTTATAAGCTTGAGTCTGCTGTAGTGTAGGGAGAGAGCACACATAACGGTGCTGGCTGCTGCTGATTAGGGACAGACAGGGTAAAACAACATTGTGCCCTAAAAGAATGCAGGGACAGGTCAGAGTGTAGGCAGGGAAAGATATTTGAGCATTTTAGGGACAGGCTGGAGAGATTAGGCAGGGAGAGATTATTAGGAGACACAGGACAGAACAATCGTCCGTTAGCGATCTACATCGATTTTGCTGTGTGGAGGGTGGTGCAGTGAACAATCTTTTTGCCCTCACTTGAGCCCACGGAGGAGGAGGAGGAGGAGGAGGAGGGAGAAAAAATATATTTTTATCAGTCTGTTGTGTGCAGCGTTCAGCTATATTTTACTACAGATTGCTGTTCTAATCTGCTATTTAAAAATTACAAAGTTAAAGGGGAATTTTTTTTTTTTTCCCTTCATAGCCTGCTGCTGACCGTGACATAAAACATAAGACACTGCTGTGTTCACATGTGCTATTGAAAAATCACCAATTTTATATACTTTTTTCTATTCCGCTATTCAATATACACCCTTTTGGGGTAAAAAAAATTAAATTGCGGCATAGTCTGTATCGGTACGTGTGAGATACACCTTTCAATTTTTTTTTGCGCATCTCCTTCCACCGCCGAGGATTGCAGGGCACTTCAGTTTGCCTCCTGTTCCAAACTCCTCCTACTCCTCTTCCTCATCCTCATCCTGCCTTTAGGGTACAAAAAATTGTAATCGGGGCCTAGTCTGTGTTTATACGTGTGAGATACACCGTTTTATAAAACTTTTTCTATTCCGCTATTCAATATACACCCTTTTGGGGCGAAAAAAATTAAATTGCGGCATAGTCTGTATCGGTACGTGTGAGATACACCTTTTTATATATACTTTTTTATATTCCACTATTCAATATACACCCTTTTGGGGTGAAAAAAATTAAATTGCGGCATAGTATGTATCGGTACGTGTGAGATACACCTTTCAAATTTTTTGGGCGCATCTTCCACCGCCGAGGATTGCAGGGCGCTTCAGTTTGCCTCCTGTTCCGAGCTCCTCCTACTCCTCATCCTCATCCTGCCTTTAGGGTACAAAAAATTGTAATCGGGGCCTAGTCTGTGTTTGTACGTGTTAGATACACCGTTTTATAAAACTTTTTCTATTCCGGTGAAAAAAATTAAATTGCGGCATACTTTGCATATTTGACTGTGAGATACACCCGTTGTATTTGTATACTGTTTTTCTATTCCGCTATTTAATAAACACCCTTTTGGGGTAAAAAAAATTTAATTGAGGCATAGTTTGCATATTTGACTGTGAGATACACTCGTGCGATACTGTTGTTGTTTTGTTCCGCTATTCAATAAACACCTTTCTAGGGCAAGATCATAAATTACAGAAATATGAGGAGAACGTCAAATAGGGGCCGTGGCCTGGGTCGTGGTGCTGCTGGTAGAGCTCCTGTTGCAAGGAGAGGACGTGGTCGATCTGTGCCAGCTACACGCACAAGTGAAACACCTTCCTCAAGTGTGAGTAGGCGACAGAACCTGCAGCAGTATTTGGTAGGGCATCATGCGCCTCTACAAGTGTTGGGCCAAGAACAAGTACAGGCGATAGTAGATTGGGTTGCTGCTGACAGTGCCTCCAGTTCCTTCACATTGTCTCCCACCCAGTCTACTGCAGAAAGGTCAGAGTTGGCACCTGCAGCCGATGTCCAACCATCTTTCACCTCACCCCCTTGCAAATCAGCCAAGCAGTCTGAGCCCCAAGTCATGCAGCAGTCTCTTCTTCTTTTTGATGACTCTGTCAGCAGGGTTTCCCAAGGCCATCCACCTAGCCCTGCCCCAGAAGTGGAAGAGATTGAGTGCAGCGATGCCCAACCACTTATTTCTCAAGATGAGTACATGGAAGGACCAGCACGTCTCTGATGATGACGAAACGCAGGTGCCAACTGCTGCGGGACTCAGAATTGTGGAGACCGACAAGGAGGACAGGGGTGAAGACTGGGTGGAAGATGATGTGGAGGACGATGAGGTCCTCGACCCCACATGGAATGAAGGTCATGCAGGTGACCTGAGTAGTTTGAAGGAAGAGGCGGTGGTCGCACAGAGCCACCAGCACAGCAGAAGAGGGAGCAGGGTGCAGAAGCGGAGTGGCCGTGCCCTAGACACTACTCCTGCTACTGCCCAACGCAGCAAGGAACCGAGCACACCAAAGCCAGCTCAAAGGAGTTCTCTAGCGTGGAAGTTCTTCAGACAATGTGCTGATGACAGGACAAGAGTGGTTTGCGCCCAGTGCAATCAGAGCCTGAAGCGAGTTACAAACCTTCTCAACCTGAGCACAACCTGCATGATCAGGAATCTAAGTGCAAAGCACGAGCTGCAGTGGAGTAGACACCTTCAAAACCAAGAAAGGTCTCTGGCTCCTCCTGCTTCCTCTTCTGCTGCAGTCTCGGCCTCTTCATCCACCTCTGTAGTGATACCGGCACATGCCACCCCGCAAACAGACGATCTGTCAGCAACACCACCACCTGGGTCACCAACCATCTCCACAATGTCCCGTGGAAGCGTTCAGCTTTCCATCTCCCAAACACTTCAGAGGAAGAGGAAGTACCCCCCTACCCAACCACGATCCCTGGCCCTGAATGCCAGCATTTCAAAATTCTTGGCCTTTGAAATGCTGTCATTCCATCTGGTGGAGACGCACAGTTTTATAAGCCTTATGTTGGTGGCTGTCCCACAGTACGTCGTGCCCTGCCACCACTACTTTTCCAGGCAAGCCATCCCTTCCCTGCACAACCAAGTGGGGGAAAAATCAGGTGTGCACTGCGCAACGCCATCTGTGGCAAGGTCTACCTAACTACCGATACATGGACCAGTAAGCATGGTCAGGGGCGTTATATCTCCCTAACGGCACACTGGGTAAATGCAGTGGCGGCTGGGCCTGAGGCGGATAGCAATTTGGCGCATGTCCTTCCACCACCGAGAAATGCAGGGCGCTTCAGTTTGCCTCCTGTTCCTAACTCCTCCTACTCCGCTTCCTCATCCTCTACCGCCTCCTCATCCGGTCAGCGTAACACCTTCACCACCAACTTCAGCACAGCCAGGGGTAAACGACAGCAGGCAGTTTTAAAACTTGCCTGTTTGGGGGAAAAACCACACACCGTGCAGGAGTTGTGGAGGAGCATGGAACAGCAGACCGATGAGTGGTTGCTGCCAGCGAGCCTCAAGCCCGGCCTGGTGGTGTGCGATAACGGGCGAAATCTCATAGCAGCCCTGGGCTTAGCCGGTTTGACGCACATCCCTTGCCTGGCGCATGTGCTGAATTTGGTGGTGCAGAGGTTCCTTAAAAACTACCCCGATATGTCAGAGCTGCTGCAGAAAGTGCGGGCCGTCTGTGCGCACTTTCGGCGTTCTCACCCTGCTGTTCCTCGCCTGTCAGCGCTGCAGCGTAACTTCGGCCTTCCCGCTCACCGCCTCATATGTGACGTGCCCACAAGGTGGAACTCCACCTTGCACATGCTGGAAAGACTGCGAGCAGCAGCAGGCCATAGTGGTGTTTCAGCTGCAGCATGCACGCGTGAGTCGCTCTGCAGAACAGCACCACTTCACCACCAATAACTGGGCCTCCATGCGAGACCTGTGTGCCTTGTTGCGCTGTTTTGAGCACTCCACCAACATGGCCAGTGCCGATGACGCCGCTGTCAGCTTAACTATCCCACTTCTATGCCTCCTTCAAAAAAAACGATTCAGGCGATGATGGAAGAGAATGTGGCACAGGAGGAGGAGGAGGAGGAGGAAGAGGGATAATTTCCAAGGCTTTCAGGGCAGTCATTCACAAGTGGCTCCGAGGGTGGGTTCCTGCACCCACAAACGCCAGGTACACAATTGTCCAGCAGGGGCACAGTTCTGGAGGATGAGGAGGATGAGGAGGAGGAGATGGAGGAGGAGATGGAACCATGTTCACAGCAGGGTGGCACCCAGACCAGCTCATGGCCATCACTGGTGCGTGGCTGGGGGGATACAGAGGACACAGACAATACACCTCCCACAGAGGACAGCTTTTCATGGCTTCTGGGCAGCCTGGCACAAATGAGCGATTACATGCTGCAGTGTCTCCACAACGACCGCCGAGTTGCCCACATTCTAACTTGTGCTGATTACTGGGTGGCCACGCTGCTGGATCCCCGTTACAAGGACAACGTACCGTCCTTAATTCACTCACTGGAGCTTGATCGCAAGATGCGCGAGTACAATCGCACGCTGGTAGACGCGATGCTGCTGGCATTCCCACCTGACAGCGGGGCCACAGTGGAAGCACAAGGCCAAGGCAGAGGAGGAGGAGGAGGAAGAGTTCGCCAACGCAACCAGGGCACCGCCAGCACCTCAGAAGGCAGGGTTAGCATGGCCGAAATGTGGAAAAGCTTTGTCAGCACGCCACAACAAACAGCAGCACCAGCAGCTCATATGGAACGTCTTAGCAGGAGGCAGCATTTCACCAACATGGTGGAGCAGTATGTGTGCACACGCCTACATGTAGTGAATGACGAGTCTGCCCCCTTCAACTTCTGGGTCTCCAAATTGGGCACATGGCCTGAGCTTGCCCTTTACGCCTTGGAGGTGCTGGCGTGCCCTGCAGCCAGTGTATTATCTGAACGTGTATTTAGCACGGCTGGGGGCGTTATCACAGACAAGCGCAGCCGCCTGTCCAGAGACAATGTGGACAAGCTCACGTTCATTAAAATGAACCAGGCATGGATCCCACAGGACTTTTCCGTACCTTGTGCAGAATAGAGATGGATACCGACCTTACCCAGCCATTGTTATATTTTTGATCTTTCTCACTCTTTTGGGGTGTACCCTAATTTAAAATGACTGAAAAAAAGCAGTGTTGGCTACCTCTTCCCCCTCCACCGCCGCTTCCACCTACACCGCCACATCCACCGCCACCTCAACCTTCCACCTACTCCATATGGGCCTCGTCCTTCACAGATGAAGAAAATTGTTTTATTTTTCTGTTTTTTTTTGTTGTTTGCAGAGCACTTGCCATGCTCTTAACTACATTTTGCTGCCATTTGCAGCAGCCTTTTCCATTGGTTTTTTAGAGCCATTTTAGTGCCTGAAAGTTCGGGTCCCCATTGACTTCAATGGGGTTCGGTGTCTGGGTAAAGTTCGGAAAAAGTCCGGGTCACGGACCCGGACTTTTTTTTTCAAGTTCGGCCGAACCCGCCGAACACAGACTTCCAGGTGTCCACTCAACTCTATTAGTAACCTAAAAACAATTAAAAGTAGTTTGGATAGAGCAGAGAATGAAAAATAACTCTGTCTGTTTTAATTTTTGCTATCTGTGGCCCATTGGGGAGATTTGGTTTCTCTTCCTGTTCTAGAGATGTCCCAGTGCAACAAAGTGAGAGGTAATCCCACTTAGACAGGTATCTCTAGCTTACAATTTTCCAATAGAACAAATAGAAAGGGTGATACATGCAGCATTTAAAAGCTAATAGAGGTGATAATGTCTGGTATCAGTGGTAGTGAGCCCTTGTTGAATGCCAACCCAGGGTTCCACAGGACACAGAGCCTAAGCCCCAGCCTGCTTCTTCACCAGAGCCCCTGATCTATGGGATAGACTTGCAGCAAGCAGGAACCAGGTCGCAACCCCCAGGTATGCCCAGCTGATAATACAGAGACCACTCATGTATGCGGAGTACAGATGGCAGGAGACAGAAGAGGACCTGGGAAACTAGCCAACAAGCACAAATGAAACACAAAACTGGGGTCAGTAAATGGGAAGTCAAGCACTGAATGCACAAATCACTAAGATAACAGGAGCTACGAGAAATAGGAAGTTGCTTAGACAGCCTGGTCTGCTTTGAGCACGTCTGTATATAGGGTAGCAGACTAGGAGACAACCCAGGAAGTGATAGAAGATAGAATATAAATCCACAGTAGAGGAGGGGAAGCCCATAGGTGAACAGAAAACCAGCAGCACATGTGAATGGAAAACCTTCACCTTTAAGAAATACACATATTACTTGAAAGCACCCATAACCAGACATATGTGTCTGGACTCTGGAGCACAAGAGGGACCGTTGGTGCTTCAAGTGCTGGGCTCTGGAGGTTGTTTCCCAGAGCTCCAGAAGGGACAGCTTTTTGACCAGGTGGTTTTACAACCTGAGGCCAGGTGGATTTGGGAACTGTAGGCTACAAACGCACCTGGCCTCAATGATAGTGTAAACTTTGCTCCCTTTTTTAAAACATAGTTCTGTGATGAAAATATTCTTTGGAAAAACTATAAAATTATTATTATTATTAATACTGCTGGGAAGAAAGTTATTTATGATTTATCAGATCTTGTTTTATATACATCTAAAATATTTGGATTATGTTTATTTGCATGGTATTTATTGGGTATAATAATTGGCTGTTTATTCAACAACTTGTGCATTTTTTTTTTTTTTTTTTATATATGTGGAGCCCTTGTATACTTGCCAAGATGTTTTAGCTATTTTGGATAGGATGGCATGTATTTTTTAACTTTGTTTTGCAGCATTCCTTTTGAAGAATTTTGAACAGTTGTGGAGTTTTTACAGATGCTGTGCGCATGACATTATAATTGTCATCACAATACATGCGTGGTGCCAACACATCATGTACATGCAATGCGTGTGCATGTCACGCATGCTGCTGAATGTAACAGCGCCCATTTTCAAACATTTATAAGCACATTATCTGACTGGCCAAATCTTTGTGACAGGGAAATACTAGCCATAGCACAGCTGATGCCCAAAGGCAGATGCAAATTCATGATCCTGCAAGTGTCCATCGTGCCAGGCACACGAAGATTTGTGCACACCCCCGTTGGCGCCAAATGCCATATATTAGTGCAGCAGTGTAATGTTCTGGTACCTTTGGGTACCCTAATTACTCTTTCATAAGTGTATGCGCCCCACCATTCTCTTTTGGTAAGGTGCGCATACACCTTTAAGACTGATGCTGTCATCACTGAGCGCCGGACTGGATGGCTATTTAGATCGCCGGCTCTCACTCACATGTGTTCGTTCAAACTGCTTTGTGCCTTGATGCTAACCTGTCTTGAAGCTCACATGCTTGCAAGCATACCTCGCTGTCGGAACCACGCTGCGCTGATCCCTGTATCCCGCTACCGGATCATCCGCTCTTGCCGAACCTCTCCTCTGCTACATTGCTATTAGTGATAAGTACCCCACAGGGGAAACCTCTATAACCTTTATACTAAAGCTTACACTATCTAGCTCTGCATACTAAGGACTATTACTACATCTGCATTATCTAAGATTGCTAGCTCTTGAGCCTACTACCACCTGTTCTTGCACTGGGTTGATCTCTCTTGTATGTCCACCTGCTACTCTGTCATCTACTACCATACATGATTGCTAAACCTATCTGCATCCCATCTGCTACTATCTTACTTTCAAAAACATTTCCTTTCAAGTGTCTGTCATCTACCATCTCTACCCAACCTGTCTCTTCAGCCTATCATCACTGTGTTACTATATACATAAGTCACTCTAGGAAACATCTTATTGAGTGTGTGTATTTACTTGCTGAATTGAGATCATTCACACATGATGAGTCATTGAGAGTTGGGAATGGTGTCTCAGCGTTTCTCTACATGACTACTGAAGTGGAATATTTCTGCAGCTGAAAATCCACATCATACGTAAAACGCAGGAGCGTTACAGATTGAACGAACCACAAATGGATTCAGCAGAAATAACCACTCAGATGACACAATTAAAACAGCAAGTACCTGCGTTAATACACGCACTTGCTGAATTAAAAGAAGACAATCAGGCTCTGTCGCAGCAGGTAATTAGACTGACACAACTTACCACTGCTCAGTCCCCTGAACCCAAAATAAATCCTCCTTTGGTATTTACAGGCGATCGCAAAAAATTTCGCGAATTTAAAAACGCATGTGAGTTACTTTTCTTGCTAAAACCCCGTACCTACCTTACTGATCACATTAAGGTTTGTACTATTATTTCTTACCTAACAGGCGATCCTCGGGCCTGGGCAGACTCTCTTTTTGAGAAAAGCGACCAGCTTCTCAACTCCTATGCCTTGTTCCTAGCAGAACTCACTAGCCTATATGATGATCCCAATAGGCAGAGTACTGCCGATCTTCAATTAAGATCCTTGAAACAAGGTGGGAGACCTGTAGAAGACTTTGTCGCAGAATTCAAGAGATGGACCCTTGATTCAGAATGGAATGATGCATCTCTGAAATCCCAATTTAGGCTTGGCCTATCAGAGGCCGTTAAAGACGAGCTCGCCCGAGCGGATCTGCCAAAAACCCTGGATGCATTGATACAACTCAGTATCACCATAGATAGCAGACTACGAGAAAGAAAGGCTGAGAAAATGGGAATGCCATTATCCAGTTCTTCTCGGATTTCGGCCGTTGACCCCGTTCCTATGGAGGTAGGAACCATACGCCCACCTCTATCAACTATAGAATGAGCCAGAAGACGATCTGGTAATCTCTGCTTGTACTGTGCATCCCCGGATCACAAGATAAACGTCTGTCCCCTAGTCTACAAAAAGAAGGGTGAGTGTTCACAAGTCCTCCTAGGGGGATTGACAACTTCAATCACTAACCCTTACCTTTCTGTTTGCTTAACATTACAGTGGGACCAGAACAGGATTACTACTAAGGCCATGATTGACACAGGATCTTGTGGAAATTATATTGACATACGTTTTGCTGCTTTAAATAAAGTTCCTATTATATCTAAACTTAAACCTGTCTCAGTGAGTCTTATTAACGGTGTTCCTTTATCCTCTGGTCCGATCACTGATCAGACACAGGCACTCCTAGTCACTACTAACGGGTCTCATATGGAGACCACTACCTTCGATCTAATACCTTCACCCCACTTTCCCATTGTTTTGGGACTTCCCTGGTTGCACACACATCAACCAACCATAGATTGGAAGGAACGGACCCTGACCTTCCTCTCTTGCTATTGCGAGGGTACGTGTAACCTCCCGTCTTTTGGGAAGATCCTGTCTGTGGTGACAGATGAGATTGCACCACTATGTTATCAGGATCTCTCTGAGGTTTTTCTTGAGAAAAATGCTCAAGCACTACCTCCCCATCGAGACTATGATTGTAGCATTGACCTACTCCCAAATAGCAAATTGCCGTTCGGTCATGTTTATCCTCTTTCACAGGATGAACTTTCCCATCTCAAAGACTATTTGGATGAGAATTTGGAAAAAGGTTTTATTAGACCTTCCACTTCTTCCACAGCAGCAGGACTCTTTTTTGTCCGCAATAAGGACTCAAGTCTCAGGCCTATCATCGACTACAGGCAATTGAATGCTATTACAATAAAAGATCGCTATCCTCTACCGCTTATCCCTGAGCTCATTGAGCAGGTGTGTGGAGCTACCTATTTTTCAAAATTGGACCTGAAAGGAGCATACAATCTCATTCGAATCCGTGATGGACACGAGTGGAAGACTGCATTCAGAACCAGATACGGATTGTTCGAATATCTTGTAATGCCATTCGGGCTATGCAACGCCCCTGCAGTTTTTCAACGATTTATAAACGATATTTTCAGAGACTTACTAGATGTCTGTGTTGTGGTATATCTGGACGATATACTTATATATTCACGATCCCTGTCTGAACACATAAGACATGTAAGACTAGTATTATCGAGATTGCTTGCACACAACCTTTATGTGAAACTGAAAAAATGCTTGTTTCATAAAGAAGAGGTACTGTTTCTAGGCTACATCATATCCAAAACAGGAATCGAGATGGACATGAGTAAGATATCCTGCATTCAGGATTGGCCTACACCAACCACACGCAAGGCGCTACAGCGATTCCTTGGATTTTCGAATTTCTACAGGAAGTTCATTAGAAACTTCTCTGCCATTGTGAGACCCCTCACACAGCTCACTAGCATTAAAAACCATTCAAATGGTCAGATGAAGCAAATAAAGCTTTTCACCTGTTAAAGACAAGGTTTACTTCTGCTCCCATACTACGCCATCCAGACCCATCCCTCCAATACATTCTGGAAGTAGATGCGTCAAACATGGCAGTAGGAGCAATACTCTCCCAACGACCAACTCACACTTCACCACTTCATCCAGTCGCCTTTTTTTCTAAATCCCTAAGCAGTCCAGAGATAAATTACCCTGTGGGTGAAAAGGAACTGCTTGCTATAAAATTGGCTCTGGAGAATTGGCGACATCTACTCGAAGGCACCCAATTACCAATACTTATATACACGGACCATAAAAATCTCCAATATCTTCAGACTAACAAAACTCTCTCGCACCGACAGGTACGATGGTCACTATTCTTTCTAAGGTTTAACTTCCTAGTGACCTACACACCTGCAGATAAGAACACGACTAACTGAAGAAACTACTTCGAAATCCCTTCCGTTCCTATAATACCTCACAAACGCATTATTGGAGTTGTCCGTTCCTTGAAGGAAGAGGTTTTGCATGGTATAAGTTTGGATTCACCCCCACCACAACTAAATACTGATGCAGAAGGCTTCCTCTACTACAACGACAAACTTTACATACCACCTACCATACACACCAAGATCTTGGAATTATCGCATGATGTGCCTATGGCAGGACATATGGGTATGACAAAGACTCTTAATCTGATTACCAGGCAATTCTGGTGGCCTGACATGAAAACATCTATACAAAAATTCGTCTCTTCATGCAATGTCTGTGCCAGGTCCAAAATTGACACTACGAGACCATCCGGTCTACTATGCAGTCTACCAATACCCCAAACTCCATGGGAAGTTGTGTCCTTGGACTTTATAGTGGAATTGCCTCCTTCCAAAGGATTTAATACCATCTTAGTGTCAGTGGACCATCTGACAAAAATGGCACATTTCATTGCTATTCGCAGACTACCTTCGTCCAAACAAACGGCAGAACTCCTGATGAAACATGTCTTTAAGTTACATGGTATCCCAAAAACTCTTCTGTCTGACCGTGGATCACAATTTATTTCCAAGTTCTGGCAAGAACTATGTCACATACTACGGATCGAGCGGAAGCTCACTTCTCCTTACCATCCGCAGACCAACGGACAGACTGAAAGAGTCAACCAATGCATCGAGCAATATTTACGTTGTTACACTTCTTACCAACAGGATGATTGGGTGGATCTTCTCCCTCCGGCAGAATTTGCCTACAACAACGCAATCCACAGTACGACCAAGCAGAGTCCGTTCTACTTGAACTATGGGTTTCATCCCTCTATTCTTCCACCATGCATCCTTCCTTCAAATAACCCAGTAGCTTCAGACTATCTTACCCAAATAAAGGACTCTCTGGGTTTGCTTAATACTACCATTGCACACGCTCATAGTCAACAAAAGAAGTACTATGATGTTCACAGAAGACCTTCTCCTCAGTACGCTATCGGGGACCTCGTTTGGCTCTCAACAAAAAATTTAAGACTGAAAATCCCTAGCAAAAAGCTTGGACCTCTGTTCTTGGGACCTTTCCCAATTAAGAAACTTATTGGAAAAGCTGCAGTACAGCTTACATTGCCAATAGACCTCAAAATACATCCCATTTTCCATGTGTCGCTACTGAAGCCCCATGTTCCTGACCAAGGAATAAGGCCTACTATCCCTTCTCCTCCTCCTGTACAAGTTGAAGGTGGAGAAGAATATGAGATAAAAGTGATTCTGGATTCTCGTATCCACAGAGGAAGACTTCAGTACTTGGTTCGATGGAAGAACTATGGGCCCCAAGACGACACCTGGCTAAACACCTCTGACATACATGCCTCTAGATTAATCCGCAATTTTCATGCGAAGTACCCAGACAAACCAGCTCCAGAGGCCTTCAGGAGCCGGCCTTAAGGGGGGGGTACTGTAATGTTCTGGTACCTTTGGGTACTCTAATTACTCTTTCATAAGTGTATGCGCCCCACCATTCTCTTTTGGTAAGATGCGCATACACCTTTAAGACTGATGCTGTCATCACTGAGCGCCGGACTGGATGGCTATTTAGATCGCCGGCTCTCACTCACATGTGTTCGTTCAAACTGCTTTGTGCCTTGATGCTAACCTGTCTTGAAGCTCACATGCTTGCAAGCATACCTCGCTGTCGGAACCACGCTGCTCTGATCCCTGTATCCCGCTACCGGATCATCCGCTCTTGCCGAACCTCTCCTCTGCTACATTGCTATTAGTGATAAGTACCCCACAGGTGAAACCTCTATAACCTTTATACTAAAGCTTACACTATCTAGCTCTGCATACTAAGGACTATTACTACATCTGCATTATCTAAGATTGCTAGCTCTTGAGCCTACTACCACCTGTTCTTGCACTGGGTTGATCTCTCTTGTATGTCCACCTGCTACTCTGTCATCTACTACCATACATGATTACTAAACCTATCTGCATCCCATCTGCTACTATCTTACTTTCAAGAACATTTCCTTTCAAGTGTCTGTCATCTACCATCTCTACCCAACCTGTCTCTTCAGCCTATCATCACTGTGTTACTATATACATAAGTCACTCTAGGAAACATCTTATTGAGTGTGTGTATTTACTTGCTGAATTGAGATCATCCACACATGATGAGTCATTGAGAGTTGGGAATGGTGTCTCAGCATTTCTCTACATGACTACTGAAGTGGAATATTTCTGCAGCTGAAAATCCACATCATACGTAAAACGCAGGAGCGTTACAAGCAGGTTCACTAGTACTTTGCTATCTGATCTGCAGTTGGACCTGTGTCCCTGAAACCTGATCCTGCTGATTTGACCTGGCTTGCCTCTGATTTTGTTGTACCTATTTTATTCTGACATTGGCCTGTGTCTGGACTTTTTGCCTTTTGTCTCTTGCTTATCTGCCTGAACTAAGGTTGCCAATCTCTGCCTGTACTTTGGCGATTCTTTGCCTTCCAACTATGCCTGCATCTGACCATCTGTTACCAACCCGGGTTGTCTGACCGGGCATCCGGTGTCTCTTTTGCCCGGCATATATCTACCTGTCTCCAGCTACCTGCTGCCACCAGCCCAGAGTCTGCTAATCTACCAACATCTGTTGTCTGGCTTTCTGGTCCCCCCTGGTATTGCACCTGCACATGGAAGAAGGTCCAGGCACCCTTACACCACCGTGCTCTCAAGGCCACTGTTACAACATCTGTAGTCCCTAAGCTGGGGTTGTACGAGAGGCCTTCCTCTGCGCGTAAGGCTAAGCTGTCAGGTACGTGATAATTTGTCTCTGATGCAGCCAGTTTGACGCGGTCAGTCAGTGCCCTTTCAACATTCCTAGTCTCTCCCAGGTGATCCCTACACCCGAACTGTTATGTATGTGATGTGTACCTTATATCTTTATTCTGAGCTTATTTGAACATCGTGGAGAGCAATGGGTGGCCTATTTGTGAACATGACAGCTTAAAGGCTTAAACTTTTGGGGTAGCTTCATAGATTGCTCCATGTGTCAACTTTGTGGCCTTTACTGGTGTGCAAGGGCATTGTGTGTACAGCACACTATTTGCCAATTGTCATATACCTGCTGAGGAAGGGAAATGGAAAGTGCTTTTTATATGTACTGTAATCCTACCTGGACAATTGTGTCCTTTGTACACCAACGGGGCTCTACCAAGTTGGAACTGTATATTTATGGAACTTTAACACACTATCTACAGTATCTTCTTGGGAGTTTACCTTCAACTGATAATTTTAACTTTTGCATTAATAAAGAAAAGTATTTTATACTGTAGCCTGGTGAAGTGTTTGGATTGTGTACAGTTGGTTGTAAATGTTATATATTGACCTTTTTTGGAGATAGGAATATTTAAAAGGAGGTTGAGTCCAAACCAGGTTTTTATTGTAAAGGTGTTTGATGTTACTATACCTGTGACTCCAAAATTAGGAATATTGATTTGCATACATAGATATTTAGCAGTATTTGTTTGTGTTGGTATTTTGGGTTTTTTTGATCTTGAGGGCCAAAATAGTTCTGTAACATGTGAATGGAATCACAGATTTAGCAGAACTACTGCAGCAAGGAGGTAAGAATTTCACAAACAGAAATCTGCAGGCTGGACCGTGACAGATCCTTCTACTCTTTATTCAAAATAAAAATAAAAAAATATATTTTTAATAAAAACATTTTAAAATGTACCTATGCCCAGACTTTGGACTTTAACAATTGTTTAACAAGCAGTAAAATAGTTCCTTACCCCCCCCCCCCACCTGTCTGTACTGTGAAGTAACTAAAGTAAATCATTTTAAAAAAGGCTGTAAAATTGGGATAAAGTTTATAAACAGCTTTGAAACACCTTCTATGTGTTTACATTGGAGAGATGACAGGCTGCCAAGATTCTGTTGTAATGCAAAGTAAAAAAAATCAGTGCCTCTGATGTAAACTTTAAGGATGAATTTCTTCGCAACAGACAGAGCTACAGAGGTGAATAAGGCTTGCTTATAATGATTAGAATGCTTGTTCAGAATAAGTAAGTACTTTAGTGTGCATAGTCTGGACACATGTTCTTGTTCAGTCAATAAACTATAGTAAAAAGGAGTGCATGAGATAAAAAAGTAGCATATCTACAACAATTATTATGAATGCTGCTTACATTGCTTAAAATGATGATGTTGCAGAAAATATATGAAAAATTCTGTCATTCATAATTGAGCAGAATGCAGATACTGAAGCAGAAATACCATTCTCCTTTATAACCTTTATAACCAATGAGGCTGATCAACGTATCTGTGGACTTAAAGTAAAACTGTGTCATTTCTATATACATTCAAATATTTATATGTTACTAAAAAGAAGAAAAAAGGGAAACAAGCCTTAATTGACCTCTGTAGTGGTGGACACCGTGGAGTAATTAATCATAAAAGTCTACAGAAGAAAACACTTTTGTTTTATTTAAAGTAGTTTAATGGCTGTCGTTGATGGGTGTTATTGTCAAATGCAGTAGCTTCCATTCAAATGCAGCAGCATACACTCAAATGCAAAATGCAATGTTTGATAGGAAAAGTTTGCATTTTACCTGCTTTTGTCTGCAATTCAAAATGAACATCAATAGGGCATGTTGCACCCAAAGAAGAACCATGCAGACAAAGCAGATCAAACAGACTGTGAACTGTAACGTGTATTTGTAAGCAGGATGAACTAGCCAATTAGGTACTGTCCTGAAGGGAGGACAGGAGGTAATGCCTTTCCCAGTTCTTTAGTCTTTTGATGATTTATTTCTGGGTCCGACCCACTAATTCTGTAATATTAATATGGGACAGTAGGAGAGGCCCAGTAAAGAGGCTATGAAAAAGTCCCATCTAGAGAGCTGGGAGTTCCCACATCAGGCCTGATACCCATAGGGGAATGAGACAGAGAACAACACTCGGGAGGAACAGACTTATGTCACTCTCTACTACCTGGATATAAAGTCATCAGAATAAGTCACCAGTCAATCAGAAGATACAAACTCTGGAAGAATGCCTCTGATGGACTCTTTATCCCAGGAACACTACCTTTGCAGATATGCTGGGGCAGTACACAGCCTGTAGTTAGAGTTAGGAAATAAGGGAAGAATTATGCCTATGAATTTTGGAACCTTTAATTGCTGTATTTGCACTTTTCTAAGTAAAGCGTTTGAAACATTGTCCTTTCCTGGTCTGCAGTTACTGAAAGGAGTGTAATGCAAGTATCCAGCACAAGATAGTCTACTGAGTGGGGGTCTTAAACACGTTGGGGGTATGAAGACATCGGTGTGGAGTTTAGCAGTGTAAAGACATAAGTGGTTACCTAGGGTAATGGAAATTTTACAGCAGTGTGTACCTGTTATAGGTAGGATGGCCTCTAACAGCGAAGGAGATGTTGTCAGCACTCTTTCTGCCAGAGGTCTGTCTCCTTGAGCAACGGGAAGGGATTCATGCCGCAGAGGTCCCCATCCTGTACAGAAGTATGGTAATTCAAGAGTTAGGTCAAGTCCAGGTGTGGAACCCATGTCATAATTTGTCTTCATGTGGAGAAAATGTATACATATACAGATGTAACAAGGGGCAATTTATTAAAAAAAACAAAAACAGGGATTTATTTCCCACAATGGAACACAGACAGCTATTAAAACCTGACAGAGGTTCTAACACGTCTTTTCTCTATCCAGAATAAAAAATAACATTGGCTTTACTTACACTTTAAGTTAGTTGCTAAAGAAAACTTAGTCTGTGGGGGATAGTAGTTTAGATTTGAACGCTGTTCAACCTCTGAACACTTGAAACCCCTGCAACTTAAGTGATTTCACCATTACGTAAAGGTTTGGGGATAAAGGTACAAGGACATTCTGCTCTTTCATGCTACAATACCCAGAGCAACAACAATTAAATACTAAATATATCTGTCCCTCTGATCCTTGCTTTGTGATTGATAGTAAAAACACAAATTGTTGTAATCTGTGATAATTGTTGTTGCTAATACAATACCAGACTTTTGCTTCTTTGGCTTCTAGCCATTTCCCTAGTGATCATGGGCATTTTGTGTAAATATGGTCCCTAGGAACAGAGCACAAAGGATGCAGATTTTAAATGATTTGCTGTTTTAGGTCAGAATCCATAAAACCTAAAAGCAGTAGAGGCAATACCCCCTGAAAAGTGCTAATGTTGAATTGTTATTGTAAAATATTAATGAGGTCCTAATACCTTCATTATACAGCACTGAGGAAATGTCTTGCATGTAATATGTGTACAATGAACACTATGTTAAGTTAATTAGTTATAAGTACTGTACACTCGTATCAGGGTTTTAAGGGTATATTTCAAGTAGTATTTTACTTTTTTATATACATTTTATCCAAAGCAATTTACATGGCTTACCCACAATCCCAGTCTTATTTATTCGCCAGTCACATACTCTGTGTTCCCATCATATAGTTTTTTTAAGGGGGCATGCAACATTAAATATATCTTGTGGGACCTACAGGGCTTATTGGTTGCATTCAGCATGGGCAAAGATTTTTTCAGAACATAGCAGTTAAATATATACTGTGATTCTCTGCTCAAAGTGGAAAACTATGCCTCTTATTCTATGAAAGATGAGTGTACACTTGGTCTTCCACTATGTTATACTTTTCATGTATAGTTTAAAACCCTTCTGTCAATGGTTGGAAGTGGGTTACAGTTACTTTTCACATAGGAAATTAGACAGTGCCCAAGCATCTGTCAGCCTTCAACCACAACAATTATGTGCAAGATTGTTTCCAGAGGTCATTGAACGCCAACTGTTAAATAGATACATAGAGGCTCTTGGCATTTATTGAACATTTTTAAACCACAGAGAAGTCATTTTTGTGTCTGCTAGTTCCTCATTACACATTGCTATAAATGTAACCCTACATATTGTCCACATACCAACAAAACCTAAAAACAAGCAATATATTGCAGCTTAACAGTCTATAAGCACACAAGAGCTGTCACTGTGACTGGGAGTAAAGTGGGCAAAAGGGACAGACCTGGACCACTGAACATGGTGGTGATGGTGGTCAGGTAATGGCATATGCAAGAGGCATTTATAGCTGCTTACAGTATGCCTTATAAACAGTTGTCTTTATTAACTATATATTTTTGTATTTACAGCTGCTTCCAGATCTATATGATAAGTATGCAATATAAGTGCTAACTGGCCCAGACATGAAAAAGTTAAATTGGTAGAGAGAAAAGCTTTAGAGCGACTAGTCTTGAGTTGATACATCCCAACAAATAGGCCATGTTGAATGATGTTGGGAATATAAGCTCAGGAGTGGCTTTGCTGGAGCAGAATACCTCCTCTAGCTGCCAGAGGGAATTCATTGAGGATGGGGGCAAGGTTACAAGAAAAGATATATTTTAATGCTAGTGGATTCAGTTATTAGAAGGGCAGATAAGACAATCTGTCACAAAGACTGTGATCACCAAACTCGCTCCTGGTGATTATACACAGCGGCAGCTTATTGGCGGGTATGGCAGACTCAAAGTCCACTGGCACCTATTTTTTTAGAGGTGAACAAGTGGCTGAGGAACCAGTGTAAGGAGGGTTTTGGGTTCATGGAGAACTGGGCTGACTTTGCAGTCGGTTACCAGCTCTACAGCAGAGATAGACTACACCTAAATGGGGAGGGTGCAGCTCTATAGGGGGAGTAGATGAACAGAATGTCGGAGTAACTTAAACTAGGATGTGGGAGGGAGGGATCAGTGAGAGGTATACCATACACTGTGCAAGAGTCAGAGAGTGTAGCTGTGAGCAAAGTCAGGAAAGGAGGCCTCAAACCAGATGATAGTAAAACTAAAGTATCCAAGACCAATTCTCATAGGCAACATGAATATTACAGTAACCTAAGAGTGAGCAGGAATAAAATATTGTGCGCTTGTACAAAGGTAAAAGGCATGTACACAAATGCTTGAAGTCTGGTTGATAAAATGAAAGAACTAGAACTTCTCATACTTAAGGAGGGTTTTGACTTTGTGGGAATATCAGAAACCTGGTTTGACAACTCACATGACTGGCTTGTGACTATCCAACAGTACTCCTTGTATTGAAGGAACAGGGTGTAATGTTCTGGTACCTCTGGTACCCTTATTCCACTTTCCAATTCAGTGTATGCGTCCCACCATTCTCTTCTGGTAGGTGCGCATACACCTTTAAGACCGATGCTGTCATCACTGAGCGCCGCAGAGCGGCTATTTCAACCGCCGGCGTTCTCACTCACATGTTCGTTCAACCTGCCTTGAAGCTCATATGCTTACAAGCGTACCTCGCTGTCGGAACCTCGCTGCTGATCCCTGTATCCCGCTACCGGATCACTCGCTCATACCGAACCTCTCTACTACTGCTTGCTATTAGTGATAAGTACCCCGCAGGGGAATCCTCCATAACCTTCCTACTAAGCTTACACTATCTAGCTCTGCATATTAAGGACTGTAACTATCATCTGCACTGTTGTTTAGATTGCTAGCTCTTGAGCCTACTAACATCTATCCTTGCACTGGGTTAGTCTCTCCTGTATGTCATCTGCTGTCCTACCACCTACTACCATACATGATTGCTAACCTATCTACATCCTACCTGTTACCATCTATACTCTCATGAACATTTCTCTCAAGTGCTGTTTACCTATTATCACTGTTCATACCTGTCTCTTCAGCTCATCACCACTATACTGCTATATACATCTATCACTCCAGGAACATCTTATTGAGTGTGTATATTTGTATGCTGAATCAGACAGACCACAGTGATGAGTCTTGGGAGTTGGAATTGGTATTTCAATGTATCTCTACATGACTGCTGAGTGGAGTTTTTCTGCAGCTGCAAATCCATCTTGTTTCAGAAAACGCAGGAGCGTTACAGATTGAACGAACCTAAAATGGATTCAGCAGATTTACCCACTCAAGTGACACAATTAAAACAACAAGTGACTGCGTTAATACACGCTCTTACTGAATGAAAAGAAGACAATCAGGCTCTGAAGCAGCAGGTAACCACATCATAACTTGCCGCTGCTCAGCCCCCTGAACCCAAAATAAATCCTCCTCTAGTGTTTACAGGTGATCGCAAAAAATTTTGTGAATTCAAAAACGCCTGTCAGTTACTTTTCTTGCTAAAACCTCGTACCTACCTTACTGATCATATCAAAGTCTGTACTATTATTTCATACCTAACGGGTGATCCACGGGCCTGGGCAGACTCTCTCTTTGAGAAAAATGATCAGCTTCTCAACTCCTATGCTTTATTCCTAGCGGAACTCGCTAGTCTATATGATGACCCCAATAGGCAGAGTACTGCCGATATTCAATTGAGGTCCTTGAAACAAGGTAGGAGACCTGTAGAAGACTTTGTAGCAGAGTTCAAAAGATGGACCCTTGATTCAGGGTGGAATGATACATCTCTGAGAACTCAATTTAGACTCGGCCTATCAGAAGCCGTTAAAGACGAGCTCGCCCGAGCGGATTTACCGGACACCCTGGATGCTTTGATACAACTCAGTATCAACATAGACAGGAGGCTGCGAGAAAGAAAGGCTGAAAAAATGGGAATGCCATTGTCCAGTCCTTCTCGGATTTTGGCCGTTAACCCTACTCCTATGGAGGTAGGAACCATACGCCCACCTTTATCAATTACTGAAAGAGCCAGGAGATGATCCAGTAATCTTTGCTTGTACTGCGCATCCCCGGATCACATGATAAGCGTCTGTCCCCTTGTCCGCAAGAAAGAGGGTGAGTGTTCACATGTCCTCCTAGGGGGATTGACAACTTCATTTACTAACCCTTATCTTTTTGTTCGTTTGACATTGCAGTGGGACCAGACTAGGATTACCACTAAGGCCATGATCGACACAGGATCTTGCGGAAATTATATTGATATACGTTTTGCTACTTTAAATAAAGTACCTATTATTTCAAAACCTAAGCCTGTCTCTGTGAGTCTTATTAATGGTATTCCGTTATCTTCTGGCCCAATCACTAATCAGACACAAGCACTCCTAGTCACCACTAACGAGTCTCATACGGAGACCACTACCTTCGACCTATTGTCTTCGCCCCACTTTCCCATTGTTTTGGGACTTCCCTGGTTACACACACATCAACCAACCATAGATTGGAAGAAACGGACCCTAACCTTCCTTTCTTACTATTGCGAGAGTACGTGTAACCTCCCGTCTTATGGAAAGATCCAGTCTGTGGTGTCAGATGAGATTGCACCACTATGCTATCAGGATCTGTCCGAAGTTTTTCTTGAGAAAAATGCTCAAGTACTGCCTCCCCATAGGGATTATGATTGCACTATTGATCTACTCCCAAATTCTAAATTGCCTTTTGGTCATGTTTATCCTCTTTCGCAGGATGAACTTTCCCATCTCAAGGAATACTTGGATGAGAATTTGACAAAAGGTTTTATTAGACCTTCCACTTCTTCCACAGCTGCAGGACTTTTTTTTGTCCGCAATAAAGACTCAAGTCTCAGGCCTATTATCGACTATAGGCAATTAAACGCCATTACAGTAAAAGATCGTTATCCTTTGCCGCTTATCCCTGAACTCATTGAACAAGTGCGTGGAGCTACCTACTTTTCAAAATTGGACCTGAAAGGGGCATACAATCTAATCCGAATCCGTGATGGAGATGAGTGGAAGACAGCATTCAGAACCAGATACGGATTGTTCGAATATCTTGTAATGCCATTTGGGCTATGTAACGCTCCCGCAGCCTTCCAACGATTCATAAACGATATCTTTAGAGACTTACTTGATGTCTGTGTTGTGGTATATCTGGACGATATACTTATTTATTCACGATCCTTGTCTGAACATATAAAACATGTAAGACTTGTGTTATCCAGATTACTCACACACAATCTATACGTGAAACTAAAAAAATGCTTATTTCATAAAGAAGAAGTATTATTCCTAGGATACATCATATCCAAAACAGGAATCAAGATGGATATGAGTAAGATATCCTGTATTCAGGATTGGCCTATACCAACCACCCGCAAAGCACTACAGCGATTCCTTGGATTTTCAAACTTCTATAGGAAGTTCATCAAGAACTTCTCTGCCATTGTGAGACCTCTCACACAACTCACAAGTATTAAGAAACCATTTAAATGGTCAGATGAAGCAAATGAAGCTTTTCGCTTGTTAAAAACAAGCTTTACCTCTGCTCCCATACTACGCCATCCAGACCCATCCCTCCAATACATTCTGGAAGTAGATGCGTCAATTATGGCAGTAGGAGCAGTACTCTCCCAACGACCAACGAATACTTCACCACTCCATCCAGTCGCCTTCTTCTCTAAATCTCTAAGCAGCCCAGAGGTGAATTACCCAGTGGGTGAAAAGGAACTGCTTGCTATAAAACTGGCTCTGGAGAATTGGCGACATCTACTTGAAGGCACCCGAATACTCATATATACAGATCATAAAAATCTTCAATATCTTCAGACTAACAAAACCCTCTCCCACCTGCAGGTACGATGGTCACTATTCTTCCTAAGATTTAACTTCCTAGTGACCTACACACCTGCAGACAAGAATAAAAAAGCGGATGCGCTATCACGATTAACTGAAGATAATTGCTCCGAAATCCCTTCCGTTCCTATAATACCCTACAAGCGTATTATTGGGGTTGTCCGTTCCTTGAAGGAAGAGATTCTGCACAGTATAGGTTTGGATTCACCTCCACCACAACTAAGTGCTGATGCAGAAGGCTTCCTCTACTACAACGACAAACTCTACATACCCCCTACTATGCGCACCAAGATCTTGGAATTGTCACATGATGTGCCTATGGCAGGACATATGGGTATGACAAAGACCCTTAATTTGCTTACCAGGCAGTTTTGGTGGCCTGATATGAAGACATCTATACAAAAATTTGTTTCTTCATGCAACGTCTGTGCCAGGTCCAAAATTGACACTACAAAACCATCCGGTCTACTATGCAGTCTACCAATACCCCAGACTCCATGGGAAGTTGTGTCCTTGGACTTTATAGTAGAACTACCACCTTCCAAAGGATTTAATACCATTTTAGTGTCAGTGGACCATCTGACAAAGATGGCGCATTTCGTTGCTATTCGCAGACTACCTTCGTCCAAATAAACAGCGGAACTACTGATGAAACATGTCTTTAAGTTACATGGTATTCCAAAAACTCTTTTGTCTGACCGTGGATCACAATTCATCTCCAAGTTTTGGCAAGAACTATGCCACATACTACGAATTGAGCGAAAGCTCACTTCTCCCTACCATCCTCAGACCAACGGACAGACTGAAAGAGTCAACCAGTGCATCGAGCAATATTTACGTTGCTATACATCATACCTACAGGATGATTGGGTGGATCTCCTCCCTCTGGCAGAATTTGCCTACAACAACGCAACCCACAGTACGACCAAACAGAGTCCGTTCTACTTGAACTATGGGTTTCATCCCACTATTCTTCCACCACGCATCCTTCCATCAAGTAACCCAGTAGCCTCAGACTATCTTACCCAAATAAAAGACTCTCTGGGTTTACTTAATACTACCATCTCACACGCTCATAGTCAACAAAAAAAGTACTATGATCTTCGTAGAAGACCTTCTCCTCAGTATGCTATTGGGGACCTCGTTTGGCTATCAACAAAAAACTTAAGATTAAAGATCCCTAGCAAAAAGCTTGGGCCTCTATTCTTGGGACCCTTCCCAATCAGGAAACTTATTGGAAAAGCTGCAGTACAGCTCACATTACCAACAGACCTCAAGATACATCCCATCTTCCATGTGTCGCTACTGAAGCCCCATGTTCCTGACCAAGGAATAAGGCCTACCATCCCACCTCCACCTCCTGTACAAGTTGAAGGCGGAGAAGAATATGAGATAAAGGAGATTCTGGATTCTCGTATCCACAGAAGAAGACTCCAATATCTAGTAAGATGGAAGAACTATGGGCCCCAAGACGACACCTGGCTGGATACCTCTGATATACATGCCCCTAGGCTGATTCGCAATTTTCACGCAAAATACCCGGAAAAAACAGTTCTAGAGGCCTTCCGGAGCCGGCCTTAAGGGGGGGGGGGGGTACTGTAATGTTCTGGTACCTCTGGTACCCTTATTCCACTTTCCAATTCAGTGTATGCGTCCCACCATTCTCTTCTGGTAGGTGCGCATACACCTTTAAGACCGATGCTGTCATCACTGAGCGCCGCAGAGCCGCTATTTCAATCGCCGGCGTTCTCACTCACATGTTCGTTCAACCTGCCTTGAAGCTCATATGCTTACAAGCGTACCTCGCTGTCGGAACCTCGCTGCTAATCCCTGTATCCCGCTACCGGATCACTCGCTCATACCAAACCTCTCTACTACTGCTTGCTATTAGTGATAAGTACCCCGCAGGGGAATCCTCCATAACCTTCCTACTAAGCTTACACTATCTAGCTCTGCATATTAAGGACTGTAACTATCATCTGCACTGTTGTTTAGATTGCTAGCTCTTGAGCCTACTAACATCTATCCTTGCACTGGGTTAGTCTCTCCTGTATGTCATCTGCTGTCCTACCACCTACTACCATACATGATTGCTAACCTATCTACATCCTACCTGTTACCATCTATACTCTCATGAACATTTCTCTCAAGTGCTGTTCACCTATTATCACTGTTCATACCTGTCTCTTCAGCTCATCACCACTATACTGCTATATACATCTATCACTCCAGGAACATCTTATTGAGTGTGTATATTTGTATGCTGAATCAGACAGACCACAGTGATGAGTCTTGGGAGTTGGAATTGGTATTTCAACGTATCTCTACATGACTGCTGAGTGGAGTTTTTCTGCAGCTGCAAATCCATCTTGTTTCAGAAAACGCATGAGCGTTACACAGGGCAGGAAGAAGTGTGCCTGTATGTTTGTGCCTGTTTTCGATAGTGAATATGAGGGATGAAATTTCTATTGAGGTTAGTGGGGAGGTGAAGTCTTTGTGGCTGAAGCTTGAAATGGACTAAAAAAATAGTAAATTGCTCCCTAACTTTAAGAAGGAGGAGTAGATTGATTTCCTTTCACAGATAATGAGGCAAGGCAATGTTATATTATTGGGAGGCTTCAACTATCCCAATATAGATTGGGTGGACAGAGCTCTGTGCTTTCTGCAAAATAAGGTAAATTAACCTCTTGCCGACCAGCCGCCGCACTTTTACTGCAGCAGCTCAGTTCTATTATGCAAAATGACAAAACCTGTACATCATTTTGTGCACCCTGATTGGAGTTAGACTTACCACTAATGATGAGCCAAACACCCCCCTGTTCGGTTTGCACCAGAACATCTCGAACAAGGGAAATGTTCTAGTAAACATGCGACCACCATTAAAGACTATGAGACACAAACATGAACAGTCAAAAGTCCTAATTTTAAAGGCTTAAAAGCAAGTTATTGGCCCAAAAAAGTGTATGGGGACCTGGGTACTACCCTGGGGGACATGAAAAAATGCAAAAAAATTTTTACATTTTTACAGGAGAAGTGATTTTAATAATGCTTAAAAAAAAAATGAAAAATTCCTTTAAATACTGTGCCTGGGGGGCCCTGTTAATGTGCCTGTAAAGTGGTGCATTTGCGTAATGTTTCTGGCCTGCTGCAGCAATACTGACATTTCTACAGGAAAAAATGGGAAAAAGCACCCACCCCCCATGTTGAAGGCATGTGGCCTGGTATTGTTCAGGGGGGGCGCTCGCTCGTGCCTACCCCCATCCTGGCCAGCCAGGCTGTGTGCTCGGATAAGGGGCTGGTATGGATTTTAGGGGGGACCCCATGCCGGTGTTTTCAGCAATACTGACATAAACTCATATAAACTGAAGTGCCTATATATACAGTGTATATACTGTATGTGTATATATATATATATATATATATATATATATATATATTTATATATAACTTTGTGGTATGCACTGCACTATCTGATCTCAACAAACTGTAAAAAGCAAAAATCACTCTCCCTGCCCGCAATGTATTATTAATTATAGAATTATAAATCACCCGCTGGCCAAGGGATTCGAACCCACAACAACGCAATTGCAGGCCTGGTATTCTACTAGCTACTTACGTTCGACTCAAACTCCAAGCTCATCCCTACTTACCACACATGGATCAAAAATTTGGCCAGTTCTTCTATTGATCAACTTTTCATGAACGGGATTGCTGAAAAAATTCAGTTCGATCAGCACTGCAGAGCAATAGGCCACAGTTCTGATCTGTGAATTCTGATGAGGGGGAGGCAGAGGAGTCTCACCGTTGTCAAAATATAAGGACACAGCATGGAGGATTCCTGCATCCACACTGAATGTGAGGATGAGGGAATGGGTTTAGTTTTTTTATTATGCCAGCTAGTTGAATGAAAAAAAAACTGAACCATGTATGAACTGCTTTAGTCATAGAGATGAGAAATCAAAGTGTTGTGCACACATATTTCAGAGGGCATATCATTATAATGAAAACCTCTCTAGCTTTATATTGTCTCCATGCAGATATTTTATGTATATATTGCTACCGCCCAAGAAAAATGCAGAAATAGGCAGAGGTTGCTCCTATATATAGCATAGCCAATATGTCTCCATAATGTCAATTATTTAAAAGAAAAAAAGTATAAAATATGCTCCATGTTTGTAAGCGCTTGAAACCACAGAAGTTGAGATAATGGTTTCCTTACCACATATTAAAAAAATGTTCTGACCTCTTGACAGTCCTTGTCACTGGACCCTTACTACCATTATTTCTATGCTTCCAAAACCCTATACTAATAACACCACTTGAGCGAAGTACAGACACATCTTCCTATTGGACCTCAACAGTAAATTAGTTGCTACGATACACAAGGATCAAGTTGGGTTCATTACCCTCTGCCTAGAGAGTGACAACATTCATGGTGCCCCCCTCCTTATAGACCTACTACAAAGAAAGCCTATTCCTGCATACTTGCTGTCATTAGACCTTAGGAAGGCCTGGATTCAGTCTCATGGCCTTAACTGCATTACATTTTGACACATTGGGGGTTCCGGCCCTGACTTCCTTGAATGGATTTTATCTGTCTATAATGGCCCCAAGCTTATCTTAACCACTTCTGGACCGGAAGGATTTGCCTCCTTAATGACTAGGCCATTTTTTTGCGATTTGGCATTGCGTTATTTTACCCAAAAATTGCACAGTCGTGCGACACTGTACCTAAATATAACATTTTCCCCACAAATAGAGCTTTCTTTTGGTGGTATTTAATCATCTGTGCGATTTTTATTTATTTTTTGTGCTATAAACAAAAAAGAGCGATAATTTTGCAAAAAACAAACAAACAATGTTTTTCACATTCTGCAATATAACATTTCCAAAAAAATTTTAAAAAATCTAATTTTTTCATCCTCTTAGGCCAAATTTGTATTCTGTTACATATTGTTAGTTAAAAAAAAAAAAATTGCAATAGCCATATTTTGATTGGTTTGCACATAAGTTATTGCATCTACAAACTAGGGGAAAGATTTATGCCATTTTTATTTTTATTTTTAATTTTTTTTCCATTAACGTTTTACTGAGAAAAAAGTAACAGAGAATAAATGGGCATACATTCAGGCGTTCAGATAAAGCCGCCAAACGGCCGGCCAAAGCATGAACACATATGAGACAACAGTAGCAATGTAATGCTTAGGTTAGAAAATGACAACAGTAACAACTAGAAAACATACAATTTCCAGGGAAATTGTGTGAAGTGTTCTTGCAGTGTGTGGGGGGTGGGGTGAGTCTGGGGTGCGTGTTGTGTGTGTGCTGTGTGGGTTGTGTGTGCGGTGTGTGTGGTGTAGGGTGTAGTGTGTGTGTGTGTGTGTGTGTGGTGTGGTGTGTGGTGTGTGGTGTGTGTGTGTGTGTGTGGGAGTGGCAGCAGTTAAGAAATTGTGAAAACTATCAGGACTATGGCTTAGCCATGCGTGGACATTTTGAGTGGCAGCAGGGATGGCTGAAGGTTTTGATATAAGATTTGTGTAGGTGGGATTAAAAATGAGGGAGTGATGGCAGTTTAGAAATCATGTCCTGATTTTTCAGCTCCCACTCTAGCTTTTGTCACTCTGCTGGCTGCTCACACACCTGGGTTCCTATGGCAACTCACTCTACAGCAAGGGCAGAAAAGAGTGGTTAAAGCGGAGTTCCGGCCTCGGGGGTCGATTTTAGCTAAAAATACCTCCGGGACAGTCAGGGCTAGTACATTCCATAATGGATAGCCTCTGAACTGTCCCGGGTCGCACTTACCTGTAATTCTTACCTTGAAAAGTTCTTCTCCAGCGCTGCTATCTCAGGTGTGGGCAGCTGAAGCCGCAACGTCCCTCTTCGTGTCCTCTTCCGTGACGTGACGTCGGAGTCCCACAATGCACTGCACCGGCCCCGCTCATCACTTCTGGTTCAGGCGCGGCATCCCTGCACAGCTTTTGACGAGCGGGGCCGGTGCAGGAGCATTGACTCCTGGGAGCGATGACGTTCAGCTTCCAGGAGTCATCGCAAACCGGAAGAGACGGCGCGGGCCGCGGCCGCAGAGAGAGAGGAAGTGGAAGGAACGTGAGTACATTTTCTTCTTTAATAAGGTAAGTGAACAAAAAAAAAAATCAGCAGTATCCATTTTTTTTTTCAGGTTGCACTCAGTAAGCGGATGGCCCAAAATCGATTTTTTCGATTTTGAGGCCGGAACTCCGCTTTAAAAACCAACTGCTCCAACTTGCTCACTCTACTGGTGATTGCCATCTTCAAATGGTTGTAGTTTAAAAATTATAAATCCTACAGCGAATAGCTTTATATTGTGAGAATCACAAGACCCAGAACTACATTTTGATGCATATATGTCTCTGAAATATTAAAAATGAAGGCACAGTCGCAGATTAGACATTGCCCTTCAAATTTGAGGTGGCTAGAGTGGAGTTTCAATGAATGTCAATGGGCGGCGTAAGTTGCAAACAAATAGTCATATTGTGAAAACTATCAGGACTATGGAAGCAGGGATAGCTGAACGTTTTGATATAAGATTCGTGTAGGTGGGCTTGAAAATTAGGGAGTGGTGGCAGTTTAGAAATCATGTCCTGATTTTTCAGCTCCCACTCTAGCTTTTGTCAGCTCCCATTCTAGTTTTGAACATTCCGCCATTCATTCCTATGGGACCAATTTCGCCACAAAAACGCCAATATTTTGTGAACCATTCGGCAAAACATTCCACAAAGTAATAGCACACCAATCGGGAACAACCCGCACGTTTCTGTATATTACTGTCTATGTGGTGTAAAAACTGTGGGAGGAGATAGGGTGGTAAATTTGGCTAGAATAAGAATATATGTGAGATAACAGTAAGTGGTCTTGCCATGCAAGAACACTTAATGAACAGCAAAGTGATGGGGTCATGGAGGCTACCAATATGTTCTAATGGGCTATCAGTGCCTATAATTCATGCCAACAATAAATATATGGACCAGCATCTGGTATGGATGATCACCTATTCGGCATTCCGATTGGTTAAACACCTTGTTGAGGTCCTGGAAGCCCTCAGTTAAGTGTATAGATCCCCTGAGGATTCAAGCAAGTAGGAAGAGAAAGAGGAGACAGATATGAGAGAGAGAGAGAGAGAGAAAAGAGAGAAACACACACAAAAAAAAAGGGGAGGGGGAGTGGTGGGGGGGGGGGGGGTGTGATGAGGGACACAAAGGACAAGGGTATGAGGGAGGCAAGGAAAGTACAGATACAGGATTGGCCAGCAGGGCATTCACTGGATCCCGATAACAGAACCAGCCTTGGCCGGACAGCGTCCCGTATCTAGTAGTTGTTTTAAAGTGAATCCAACAGCTCCTGTTAGCTCAATTCTCGTCAGGAGGCAATCACGATGATATTACAGCCCTTCAGTTACTACCCTCCCAATAGATGGATTTCCCCTCCAACCAGCTGGGAGTTATGACGACACATCGTACTCAAACTTTGTGCAGTCACAACTAACTTTATTGAATGTGAAGCTCATATTTAAAGCATATTTGTTGAGCAGGAAAAGACTGCTCCAAACCGGTTTTACAGTTCATCAGTCGAATTACATATCAGACAGAACAATACATGAAAGGGCCTTTGCTTTTGCCATGCATCTGTATGTCAATATAAGGCGTTCCCGAATCTGAATGTGTGTCCTATGACAGTCGCCCTGTCTGCATTTCGTTGTCATGTGTTAATGTAAGCAATTGTCAATTGTTTATGGGTTTGTCCGTAATTTCCATGCGCAGACTTAACTTTGTCAAGTGTCCCAATGAATGAATGAACAGGTGTTTACATGTCGTCTAAATGCAAAACATAGCTGTCTGCTGACCAAGGTGGATGAATGGCTGTCAGTGCCAGCTCGTTAATATGTAAATACAAGGGCCTACACTTCATCACAGAATGGGCACAAACCGAAATATATATCTGAAAAATCATAAGGCATATTAATACAACCTTTCAACCCAACCTTTGATCCCAGCTTATTTATAACGGTGGGATCACTTAGAGTCTCTGAATAGCACAAAACAGGTGACATTATATTCCAAGGTGTATGTAGGCTGGCGACTTGGTTGTGTGCACATAGGGATATAGCTTCTATTGCAGGTCATGTTGTAACATACCTCAGCGGAGGTTACATATCCTGTATCTATCTCTACCATTGTCTCTGTGAGTGAATATGAGGATCTGTCACTACGATAAGCATATAGATTTGGATGAGTGTATACATCAGTGTCTTCTATACTTGAGTCAGCCCACACCCCACTATAATAGACTTTTAAAACATTAACTGGGGTAGGAACTAGTGTTGAGCGAACACGGACTGTATTATTCGTGTTCGTACCGAATAATTGGATTTTTTTTACCCGAACACGGACACGGACACTTTACTGTATGTTCGGGTAAAAATCCGTGTTCGGTCGTTTTATTTCCGGGTTTTGCATGCTTTGGCGCTCTTTTCATGGCGGGCTTTCAACAGCCAATCAACAATCGTTTAACTGGTGTGCCTTAAGCCATCCCAGCCATGCCTGCAAATGTCTTAGTAGCTGTGATTGGCCGTCTGAAGCATGTGACCAAGTCTTTATAAGTTCGAGGCAGCCGCCGCAGCAGCGTCATTCTGCTGCTTAGCTAAGGGACAGAGCACACATCAATGTGCTGGCTGCTGATTAGGGAAAGATAGGCAGGAAAAAACCATTTGTGTCCGGATAGAATTGAGGGACAGGTCGGAGTGTTTAGGCAGGGCGAGTTGTAGGCATTTTAGGGATAGAGTCTGCTGAATTATAGGGTCAGTGTCTTCTACAAACTACAATCGATATTGCTGTGTGGGGGGTGGGGTGAATCTGCACTCAATCCTGATCTACGATCTCTTCTCAATCCTGTTAGGGACAGAGTCTGCTGAATTTTAGGGAAACTGTGTTCTACAAACTACAATCGATATTGCTGTGTGGTGTGGGATTGGAGATAGGCAGGTGTCAGTGATCCACATCCATTTTTCTGTGTGTGAGCTGCAGTGAACACAATCTTTTTGGGCTGCAGTGAACACAATCTTTTTGGGCTGCAGTGAACACAATCTTTTTGGGCTGCAGTGAACACAATCTTTTTGGGCTGCAGTGAACACAATCTTTTTGGGCTGCAGTGAACACACTCTTTTTGGGGTGCAGTGAACAAAATCTTTTTGGGGTGCAGTGAACACAATCCTTTTTGGTGTGCAATGAACACAATCTTTGTGGGGTGCAGTGAACAAAATCCTTTGTGGGGTGCAGTGAACACAATCTTTTTGGGGTGCAGTGAACAAAATCCTTTTTGGGGTGCAGTGAACAACATCCTTTTTGGGGTGCAGTGAACACAATCTTTTTGGGGTGCAGTGAACAAAATCCTTTGTGGGGTGCAGTAAACACAATCTTTTTGGGGTGCAGTGAACACAATCTTTTTGGGGTGGAGTGAACAACATCCTTTTTGGGGTGCAGTGAACAAAATCCTTTTTGGGGTGCAGTGAACAAAATCATTTTTGGGGTGCAGTGAACACAATCTTTTTGGGGTGCAGTGAACACAATCTTTGTGGGGTGCAGTGAACACAATCTTTTTGGGGTGGAGTGAACAACATCCTTTTTGGGGTGCAGTGAACAACATCCTTTTTGGGGTGCAGTGAACACAATCTTTTTGGGGTGCAGTGAACACAATCTTTGTGGGGTACAGTGAACAGAATCTTTGTGGGGTGCAGTGAACACAATCTTTGGGGGGTACAGTGAACACAATCTTTTTGGGGTGCAGTGAACACAATCTTTGTGGGGTGCAGTGAACACAATCTTTTTGGGGTGGAGTGAACAAAATCATTTTTGGGGTGCAGTGAACAACATCCTTTTTGGGGTGCAGTGATCAAAATCCTTTTTGGGGTGCAGTGAACACAATCTTTTTGGGGTGCAGTGAACAAAATCCTTTGTGGGGTGCAGTGAACAGAATTTTTGTGGGGTGCAGTGAACACAATCTTTGGGGGGGTACAGTGAACACAATCTTTTTGGGGTGCAGTGAACACAATCTTTGTGGGGTACAGTGAACAGAATCTTTGTGGGGTGCAGTGAACACAATCTTTGGGGGGTACAGTGAACACAATCTTTTTGGGGTGCAGTGAACACAATCTTTGGGGGGTACAGTGAACACAATCTTTTTGGGGTGCAGTGAACACAATCTTTGTGGGGTGCAGTGAACACAATCTTTGGGGGGGTACAGTGAACACAATCTTTTTGGGGTGCAGTGAACAACATCCTTTTAGGGTGCAGTGAACACAATCTTTGTGGGGTGCAGTGAACAACATCCTTTTAGGGTGCAGTGAACACAATCTTTGTGGGGTACAGTGAACAGAATCTTTGTGGGGTGCAGTGAACACAATCTTTGGGGGGTACAGTGAACACAATCTTTGTGAGGTGCAGTGAACACAATCTTTGTGGGGTGCAGTGAACACAATCATTGTGGGGTGCAGTGAACTCAATCTTTGTGGGGTACAGTGAACACAATCTCATACTTCTGAAGATTTGAGGGTGCTGCCTGTTCCATACTCCCCCTACTCCTCATCTAGCCTTTTAGGGGTACAAACAATAGTAATTGGGGCCTAGTGTGGTTGTGTACGTGTGATATACATACACTTTTTTTGGATCATATTTTCTATTCCGCTATTTAATCAAAAACCTTTGGGGATCAGTTAAATTGGGGGATAGTCTGTGTTGGTACGTGTGAGAGAGATCCACCTTTCCAAGTTGTTGGGGTTCATCTCATACTTCTGAAGGTTTGAGGGTGCTGCCTGTTCCATACTCCCCCTACTCCTAGCCTTTTAGGGGTACAAACAATAGTAATTGGGGCCTAGTGTGGTTGTGTACGTGTGATATACATACACTTTTTTTGGATCATATTTTCTATTCCGCTATTTAATCAAAAACCTTTGGGGATCAGTTAAATTGGGGGATAGTCTGTGTTGGTACGTGTGAGAGAGATCCACCTTTCCAAGTTGTTGGGGTTCATCTCATACTTCTGAAGGTTTGAGGGTGCTGCCTGTTCCATACTCCCCCTACTCCTAGCCTTTTAGGGGTACAAACAATAGTAATTGGGGCCTAGTGTGGTTGTGTACGTGTGATATACATACACTTTTTTTGGATCATATTTTCTATTCCGCTATTTAATCAAAAACCTTTGGGGATCAGTTAAATTGGGGGATAGTCTGTGTTGGTACGTGTGAGAGAGATCCACCTTTCCAAGTTGTTGGGGTTCATCTCATACTTCTGAAGGTTTGAGGGTGCTGCCTGTTCCATACTCCCCCTACTCCTAGCCTTTTAGGGGTACAAACAATAGTAATTGGGGCCTAGTGTGGTTGTGTACGTGTGATATACATACACTTTTTTTGGATCATATTTTCTATTCCGCTATTTAATCAAAAACCTTTGGGGATCAGTTAAATTGGGGGATAGTCTGTGTTGGTACGTGTGAGAGAGATCCACCTTTCCAAGTTGTTGGGGTTCATCTCATACTTCTGAAGGTTTGAGGGTGCTGCCTGTTCCATACTCCCCCTACTCCTCATCTAGCCTTTTAGGGGTACAAACAATAGTAATTGGGGCCTAGTGTGGTTGTGTACGTGTGATATACATACACTTTTTTTGGATCATATTTTCTATTCCGCTATTTAATCAAAAACCTTTGGGGATCAGTTAAATTGGGGGATAGTCTGTGTTGGTACGTGTGAGAGAGATCCACCTTTCCAAGTTGTTGGGGTTCATCTCATACTTCTGAAGGTTTGAGGGTGCTGCCTGTTCCATACTCCCCCTACTCCTAGCCTTTTAGGGGTACAAACAATAGTAATTGGGGCCTAGTGTGGTTGTGTACGTGTGATATACATACACTTTTTTTGGATCATATTTTCTATTCCGCTATTTAATCAAAAACCTTTGGGGATCAGTTAAATTGGGGGATAGTCTGTGTTGGTACGTGTGAGAGAGATCCACCTTTCCAAGTTGTTGGGGTTCATCTCATACTTCTGAAGGTTTGAGGGTGCTGCCTGTTCCATACCCCCCCTACTCCTCATCTAGCCTTTTAGGGGTACAAACAATAGTAATTGGGGCCTAGTGTGGTTGTGTACGTGTGATATACATACACTTTTTTTGGATCATATTTTCTATTCCGCTATTTAATCAAAAACCTTTGGGGATCAGTTAAATTGGGGGATAGTCTGTGTTGGTACGTGTGAGAGAGATCCACCTTTCCAAGTTGTTGGGGTTCATCTCATACTTCTGAAGGTTTGAGGGTGCTGCCTGTTCCATACTCCCCCTACTCCTAGCCTTTTAGGGGTACAAACAATAGTAATTGGGGCCTAGTGTGGTTGTGTACGTGTGATATACATACACTTTTTTTGGATCATATTTTCTATTCCGCTATTTAATCAAAAACCTTTGGGGATCAGTTAAATTGGGGGATAGTCTGTGTTGGTACGTGTGAGAGAGATCCACCTTTCCAAGTTGTTGGGGTTCATCTCATACTTCTGAAGGTTTGAGGGTGCTGCCTGTTCCATACCCCCCCTACTCCTCATCTAGCCTTTTAGGGGTACAAACAATAGTAATTGGGGCCTAGTGTGGTTGTGTACGTGTGATATACATACACTTTTTTTGGATCATATTTTCTATTCCGCTATTTAATCAAAAACCTTTGGGGATCAGTTAAATTGGGGGATAGTCTGTGTTGGTACGTGTGAGAGAGATCCACCTTTCCAAGTTGTTGGGGTTCATCTCATACTTCTGAAGGTTTGAGGGTGCTGCCTGTTCCATACTCCCCCTACTCCTCATCTAGCCTTTTAGGGGTACAAACAATAGTAATTGGGGCCTAGTGTGGTTGTGTACGTGTGATATACATACACTTTTTTTGGATCATATTTTCTATTCCGCTATTTAATCAAAAACCTTTGGGGATCAGTTAAATTGGGGGATAGTCTGTGTTGGTACGTGTGAGAGAGATCCACCTTTCCAAGTTTTTGGGGTTCATCTCATACTTCTGAAGATTTGAGGGTGCTGCCTGTTCCATACCCCCCTACTCCTCATCTAGCCTTTTAGGGGTACAAACAATAGTAATTGGGGCCTAGTGTGGTTGTGTACGTGTGATATACATACACTTTTTTTGGATCATATTTTCTATTCCGCTATTTAATCAAAAACCTTTGGGGATCAGTTAAATTGGGGGATAGTCTGTGTTGGTACGTGTGAGAGAGATCCACCTTTCCAAGTTGTTGGGGTTCATCTCATACTTCTTAAGGTTTGAGGGTGCTGCCTGTTCCATACTCCCCCTACTCCTCATCTAGCCTTTTAGGGGTACAAACAATAGTAATTGGGGCCTAGTGTGGTTGTGTACGTGTGATATACATACACTTTTTTTGGATCATATTTTCTATTCCGCTATTTAATCAAAAACCTTTGGGGATCAGTTAAATTGGGGGATAGTCTGTGTTGGTACGTGTGAGAGAGATCCACCTTTCCAAGTTGTTGGGGTTCATCTCATACTTCTGAAGGTTTGAGGGTGCTGCCTGTTCCATACTCCCCCTACTCCTAGCCTTTTAGGGGTACAAACAATAGTAATTGGGGCCTAGTGTGGTTGTGTACGTGTGATATACATACACTTTTTTTGGATCATATTTTCTATTCCGCTATTTAATCAAAAACCTTTGGGGATCAGTTAAATTGGGGGATAGTCTGTGTTGGTACGTGTGAGAGAGATCCACCTTTCCAAGTTGTTGGGGTTCATCTCATACTTCTGAAGGTTTGAGGGTGCTGCCTGTTCCATACCCCCCCTACTCCTCATCTAGCCTTTTAGGGGTACAAACAATAGTAATTGGGGCCTAGTGTGGTTGTGTACGTGTGATATACATACACTTTTTTTGGATCATATTTTCTATTCCGCTATTTAATCAAAAACCTTTGGGGATCAGTTAAATTGGGGGATAGTCTGTGTTGGTACGTGTGAGAGAGATCCACCTTTCCAAGTTGTTGGGGTTCATCTCATACTTCTGAAGGTTTGAGGGTGCTGCCTGTTCCATACTCCCCCTACTCCTAGCCTTTTAGGGGTACAAACAATAGTAATTGGGGCCTAGTGTGGTTGTGTACGTGTGATATACATACACTTTTTTTGGATCATATTTTCTATTCCGCTATTTAATCAAAAACCTTTGGGGATCAGTTAAATTGGGGGATAGTCTGTGTTGGTACGTGTGAGAGAGATCCACCTTTCCAAGTTGTTGGGGTTCATCTCATACTTCTGAAGGTTTGAGGGTGCTGCCTGTTCCATACCCCCCCTACTCCTCATCTAGCCTTTTAGGGGTACAAACAATAGTAATTGGGGCCTAGTGTGGTTGTGTACGTGTGATATACATACACTTTTTTTGGATCATATTTTCTATTCCGCTATTTAATCAAAAACCTTTGGGGATCAGTTAAATTGGGGGATAGTCTGTGTTGGTACGTGTGAGAGAGATCCACCTTTCCAAGTTGTTGGGGTTCATCTCATACTTCTGAAGGTTTGAGGGTGCTGCCTGTTCCATACTCCCCCCACTCCTCATCTAGCCTTTTAGGGGTACAAACAATAGTAATTGGGGCCTAGTGTGGTTGTGTACGTGTGATATACATACACTTTTTTTGGATCATATTTTCTATTCCGCTATTTAATCAAAAACCTTTGGGGATCAGTTAAATTGGGGGATAGTCTGTGTTGGTACGTGTGAGAGAGATCCACCTTTCCAAGTTGTTGGGGTTCATCTCATACTTCTGAAGGTTTGAGGGTGCTGCCTGTTCCATACTCCCCCTACTCCTAGCCTTTTAGGGGTACAAACAATAGTAATTGGGGCCTAGTGTGGTTGTGTACGTGTGATATACATACACTTTTTTTGGATCATATTTTCTATTCCGCTATTTAATCAAAAACCTTTGGGGATCAGTTAAATTGGGGGATAGTCTGTGTTGGTACGTGTGAGAGAGATCCACCTTTCCAAGTTGTTGGGGTTCATCTCATACTTCTGAAGGTTTGAGGGTGCTGCCTGTTCCATACCCCCCCTACTCCTCATCTAGCCTTTTAGGGGTACAAACAATAGTAATTGGGGCCTAGTGTGGTTGTGTACGTGTGATATACATACACTTTTTTTGGATCATATTTTCTATTCCGCTATTTAATCAAAAACCTTTGGGGATCAGTTAAATTGGGGGATAGTCTGTGTTGGTACGTGTGAGAGAGATCCACCTTTCCAAGTTGTTGGGGTTCATCTCATACTTCTGAAGGTTTGAGGGTGCTGCCTGTTCCATACTCCCCCTACTCCTAGCCTTTTAGGGGTACAAACAATAGTAATTGGGGCCTAGTGTGGTTGTGTACGTGTGATATACATACACTTTTTTTGGATCATATTTTCTATTCCGCTATTTAATCAAAAACCTTTGGGGATCAGTTAAATTGGGGGATAGTCTGTGTTGGTACGTGTGAGAGAGATCCACCTTTCCAAGTTGTTGGGGTTCATCTCATACTTCTGAAGGTTTGAGGGTGCTGCCTGTTCCATACCCCCCCTACTCCTCATCTAGCCTTTTAGGGGTACAAACAATAGTAATTGGGGCCTAGTGTGGTTGTGTACGTGTGATATACATACACTTTTTTTGGATCATATTTTCTATTCCGCTATTTAATCAAAAACCTTTGGGGATCAGTTAAATTGGGGGATAGTCTGTGTTGGTACGTGTGAGAGAGATCCACCTTTCCAAGTTGTTGGGGTTCATCTCATACTTCTGAAGGTTTGAGGGTGCTGCCTGTTCCATACTCCCCCTACTCCTCATCTAGCCTTTTAGGGGTACAAACAATAGTAATTGGGGCCCAGTGTGGTTGTGTACGTGTGATATACATACACTTTTTTTGGATCATATTTTCTATTCCGCTATTTAATCAAAAACCTTTGGGGATCAGTTAAATTGGGGGATAGTCTGTGTTGGTACGTGTGAGAGAGATCCACCTTTCCAAGTTGTTGGGGTTCATCTCATACTTCTGAAGGTTTGAGGGTGCTGCCTGTTCCATACTCCCCCTACTCCTCATCTAGCCTTTTAGGGGTACAAACAATAGTAATTGGGGCCTAGTGTGGTTGTGTACGTGTGATATACATACACTTTTTTTGGATCATATTTTCTATTCCGCTATTTAATCAAAAACCTTTGGGGATCAGTTAAATTGGGGGATAGTCTGTGTTGGTACGTGTGAGAGAGATCCACCTTTCCAAGTTTTTGGGGTTCATCTCATACTTCTGAAGATTTGAGGGTGCTGCCTGTTCCATACCCCCCCTACTCCTCATCTAGCCTTTTAGGGGTACAAACAATAGTAATTGGGGCCTAGTGTGGTTGTGTACGTGTGATATACATACACTTTTTTTGGATCATATTTTCTATTCCGCTATTTAATCAAAAACCTTTGGGGATCAGTTAAATTGGGGGATAGTCTGTGTTGGTACGTGTGAGAGAGATCCACCTTTCCAAGTTGTTGGGGTTCATCTCATACTTCTGAAGGTTTGAGGGTGCTGCCTGTTCCATACTCCCCCTACTCCTCATCTAGCCTTTTAGGGGTACAAACAATAGTAATTGGGGCCTAGTGTGGTTGTGTACGTGTGATATACATACACTTTTTTTGGATCATATTTTCTATTCCGCTATTTAATCAAAAACCTTTGGGGATCAGTTAAATTGGGGGATAGTCTGTGTTGGTACGTGTGAGAGAGATCCACCTTTCCAAGTTGTTGGGGTTCATCTCATACTTCTGAAGGTTTGAGGGTGCTGCCTGTTCCATACTCCCCCTACTCCTAGCCTTTTAGGGGTACAAACAATAGTAATTGGGGCCTAGTGTGGTTGTGTACGTGTGATATACATACACTTTTTTTGGATCATATTTTCTATTCCGCTATTTAATCAAAAACCTTTGGGGATCAGTTAAATTGGGGGATAGTCTGTGTTGGTACGTGTGAGAGAGATCCACCTTTCCAAGTTGTTGGGGTTCATCTCATACTTCTGAAGGTTTGAGGGTGCTGCCTGTTCCATACTCCCCCTACTCCTAGCCTTTTAGGGGTACAAACAATAGTAATTGGGGCCTAGTGTGGTTGTGTACGTGTGATATACATACACTTTTTTTGGATCATATTTTCTATTCCGCTATTTAATCAAAAACCTTTGGGGATCAGTTAAATTGGGGGATAGTCTGTGTTGGTACGTGTGAGAGAGATCCACCTTTCCAAGTTGTTGGGGTTCATCTCATACTTCTGAAGGTTTGAGGGTGCTGCCTGTTCCATACTCCCCCTACTCCTCATCTAGCCTTTTAGGGGTACAAACAATAGTAATTGGGGCCTAGTGTGGTTGTGTACGTGTGATATACATACACTTTTTTTGGATCATATTTTCTATTCCGCTATTTAATCAAAAACCTTTGGGGATCAGTTAAATTGGGGGATAGTCTGTGTTGGTACGTGTGAGAGAGATCCACCTTTCCAAGTTGTTGGGGTTCATCTCATACTTCTGAAGGTTTGAGGGTGCTGCCTGTTCCATACTCCCCCTACTCCTCATCTAGCCTTTTAGGGGTACAAACAATAGTAATTGGGGCCCAGTGTGGTTGTGTACGTGTGATATACATACACTTTTTTTGGATCATATTTTCTATTCCGCTATTTAATCAAAAACCTTTGGGGATCAGTTAAATTGGGGGATAGTCTGTGTTGGTACGTGTGAGAGAGATCCACCTTTCCAAGTTGTTGGGGTTCATCTCATACTTCTGAAGGTTTGAGGGTGCTGCCTGTTCCATACTCCCCCTACTCCTAGCCTTTTAGGGGTACAAACAATAGTAATTGGGGCCTAGTGTGGTTGTGTACGTGTGATATACATACACTTTTTTTGGATCATATTTTCTATTCCGCTATTTAATCAAAAACCTTTGGGGATCAGTTAAATTGGGGGATAGTCTGTGTTGGTACGTGTGAGAGAGATCCACCTTTCCAAGTTGTTGGGGTTCATCTCATACTTCTGAAGGTTTGAGGGTGCTGCCTGTTCCATACCCCCCCTACTCCTCATCTAGCCTTTTAGGGGTACAAACAATAGTAATTGGGGCCTAGTGTGGTTGTGTACGTGTGATATACATACACTTTTTTTGGATCATATTTTCTATTCCGCTATTTAATCAAAAACCTTTGGGGATCAGTTAAATTGGGGGATAGTCTGTGTTGGTACGTGTGAGAGAGATCCACCTTTCCAAGTTGTTGGGGTTCATCTCATACTTCTGAAGGTTTGAGGGTGCTGCCTGTTCCATACTCCCCCTACTCCTCATCTAGCCTTTTAGGGGTACAAACAATAGTAATTGGGGCCTAGTGTGGTTGTGTACGTGTGATATACATACACTTTTTTTGGATCATATTTTCTATTCCGCTATTTAATCAAAAACCTTTGGGGATCAGTTAAATTGGGGGATAGTCTGTGTTGGTACGTGTGAGAGAGATCCACCTTTCCAAGTTGTTGGGGTTCATCTCATACTTCTGAAGGTTTGAGGGTGCTGCCTGTTCCATACTCCCCCTACTCCTAGCCTTTTAGGGGTACAAACAATAGTAATTGGGGCCTAGTGTGGTTGTGTACGTGTGATATACATACACTTTTTTTGGATCATATTTTCTATTCCGCTATTTAATCAAAAACCTTTGGGGATCAGTTAAATTGGGGGATAGTCTGTGTTGGTACGTGTGAGAGAGATCCACCTTTCCAAGTTGTTGGGGTTCATCTCATACTTCTGAAGGTTTGAGGGTGCTGCCTGTTCCATACCCCCCCTACTCCTCATCTAGCCTTTTAGGGGTACAAACAATAGTAATTGGGGCCTAGTGTGGTTGTGTACGTGTGATATACATACACTTTTTTTGGATCATATTTTCTATTCCGCTATTTAATCAAAAACCTTTGGGGATCAGTTAAATTGGGGGATAGTCTGTGTTGGTACGTGTGAGAGAGATCCACCTTTCCAAGTTGTTGGGGTTCATCTCATACTTCTGAAGGTTTGAGGGTGCTGCCTGTTCCATACTCCCCCTACTCCTAGCCTTTTAGGGGTACAAACAATAGTAATTGGGGCCTAGTGTGGTTGTGTACGTGTGATATACATACACTTTTTTTTGATCATATTTTCTATTCCGCTATTTAATCAAAAACCTTTGGGGATCAGTTAAATTGGGGGATAGTCTGTGTTGGTACGTGTGAGAGAGATCCACCTTTCCAAGTTGTTGGGGTTCATCTCATACTTCTGAAGGTTTGAGGGTGCTGCCTGTTCCATACCCCCCCTACTCCTCATCTAGCCTTTTAGGGGTACAAACAATAGTAATTGGGGCCTAGTGTGGTTGTGTACGTGTGATATACATACACTTTTTTTGGATCATATTTTCTATTCCGCTATTTAATCAAAAACCTTTGGGGATCAGTTAAATTGGGGGATAGTCTGTGTTGGTACGTGTGAGAGAGATCCACCTTTCCAAGTTGTTGGGGTTCATCTCATACTTCTGAAGGTTTGAGGGTGCTGCCTGTTCCATACTCCCCCTACTCCTCATCTAGCCTTTTAGGGGTACAAACAATAGTAATTGGGGCCCAGTGTGGTTGTGTACGTGTGATATACATACACTTTTTTTGGATCATATTTTCTATTCCGCTATTTAATCAAAAACCTTTGGGGATCAGTTAAATTGGGGGATAGTCTGTGTTGGTACGTGTGAGAGAGATCCACCTTTCCAAGTTGTTGGGGTTCATCTCATACTTCTGAAGGTTTGAGGGTGCTGCCTGTTCCATACTCCCCCTACTCCTCATCTAGCCTTTTAGGGGTACAAACAATAGTAATTGGGGCCTAGTGTGGTTGTGTACGTGTGATATACATACACTTTTTTTGGATCATATTTTCTATTCCGCTATTTAATCAAAAACCTTTGGGGATCAGTTAAATTGGGGGATAGTCTGTGTTGGTACGTGTGAGAGAGATCCACCTTTCCAAGTTTTTGGGGTTCATCTCATACTTCTGAAGATTTGAGGGTGCTGCCTGTTCCATACCCCCCCTACTCCTCATCTAGCCTTTTAGGGGTACAAACAATAGTAATTGGGGCCTAGTGTGGTTGTGTACGTGTGATATACATACACTTTTTTTGGATCATATTTTCTATTCCGCTATTTAATCAAAAACCTTTGGGGATCAGTTAAATTGGGGGATAGTCTGTGTTGGTACGTGTGAGAGAGATCCACCTTTCCAAGTTGTTGGGGTTCATCTCATACTTCTGAAGGTTTGAGGGTGCTGCCTGTTCCATACTCCCCCTACTCCTCATCTAGCCTTTTAGGGGTACAAACAATAGTAATTGGGGCCTAGTGTGGTTGTGTACGTGTGATATACATACACTTTTTTTGGATCATATTTTCTATTCCGCTATTTAATCAAAAACCTTTGGGGATCAGTTAAATTGGGGGATAGTCTGTGTTGGTACGTGTGAGAGAGATCCACCTTTCCAAGTTGTTGGGGTTCATCTCATACTTCTGAAGGTTTGAGGGTGCTGCCTGTTCCATACTCCCCCTACTCCTAGCCTTTTAGGGGTACAAACAATAGTAATTGGGGCCTAGTGTGGTTGTGTACGTGTGATATACATACACTTTTTTTGGATCATATTTTCTATTCCGCTATTTAATCAAAAACCTTTGGGGATCAGTTAAATTGGGGGATAGTCTGTGTTGGTACGTGTGAGAGAGATCCACCTTTCCAAGTTGTTGGGGTTCATCTCATACTTCTGAAGGTTTGAGGGTGCTGCCTGTTCCATACTCCCCCTACTCCTAGCCTTTTAGGGGTACAAACAATAGTAATTGGGGCCTAGTGTGGTTGTGTACGTGTGATATACATACACTTTTTTTGGATCATATTTTCTATTCCGCTATTTAATCAAAAACCTTTGGGGATCAGTTAAATTGGGGGATAGTCTGTGTTGGTACGTGTGAGAGAGATCCACCTTTCCAAGTTGTTGGGGTTCATCTCATACTTCTGAAGGTTTGAGGGTGCTGCCTGTTCCATACTCCCCCTACTCCTCATCTAGCCTTTTAGGGGTACAAACAATAGTAATTGGGGCCTAGTGTGGTTGTGTACGTGTGATATACATACACTTTTTTTGGATCATATTTTCTATTCCGCTATTTAATCAAAAACCTTTGGGGATCAGTTAAATTGGGGGATAGTCTGTGTTGGTACGTGTGAGAGAGATCCACCTTTCCAAGTTGTTGGGGTTCATCTCATACTTCTGAAGGTTTGAGGGTGCTGCCTGTTCCATACTCCCCCTACTCCTAGCCTTTTAGGGGTACAAACAATAGTAATTGGGGCCTAGTGTGGTTGTGTACGTGTGATATACATACACTTTTTTTGGATCATATTTTCTATTCCGCTATTTAATCAAAAACCTTTGGGGATCAGTTAAATTGGGGGATAGTCTGTGTTGGTACGTGTGAGAGAGATCCACCTTTCCAAGTTGTTGGGGTTCATCTCATACTTCTGAAGGTTTGAGGGTGCTGCCTGTTCCATACCCCCCCTACTCCTCATCTAGCCTTTTAGGGGTACAAACAATAGTAATTGGGGCCTAGTGTGGTTGTGTACGTGTGATATACATACACTTTTTTTGGATCATATTTTCTATTCCGCTATTTAATCAAAAACCTTTGGGGATCAGTTAAATTGGGGGATAGTCTGTGTTGGTACGTGTGAGAGAGATCCACCTTTCCAAGTTGTTGGGGTTCATCTCATACTTCTGAAGGTTTGAGGGTGCTGCCTGTTCCATACTCCCCCTACTCCTAGCCTTTTAGGGGTACAAACAATAGTAATTGGGGCCTAGTGTGGTTGTGTACGTGTGATATACATACACTTTTTTTGATCATATTTCCTATTCCGCTATTCAATAAAAACCTTTGAGGATCAATTGAATTGCGGGATAGTCTGTGTCGGTACGTGTGAGATCCACCTTTCCAAGTTTTTGGGGTTCATCTCATACTTCTGAAGATTTGAGGGTGCTGCCTGTTCCATACTCCTCCTCCTACTCCTCATCCATCCTTTTAGGGGTACAAACAATAGTAATTGGGGCCTAGTGTGGTTGTGTACGTGCGAGATACATACACTTTTTTTGATCATATTTCCTATTCCGCTATTCAATAAAAACCTTTGAGGATCAATTGAATTGCGGGATAGTCTGTGTCGGTACGTGTGAGATCCACCTTTCCAAGTTTTTGGGGTTCATCTCATACTTCTGAAGATTTGAGGGTGCTGTCTGTTCCATACTCCTCCTACTCCTCATCCATCCTTTTAGGGGTAGAAACAATAGTAATTGGGGCCTAGTGTGGTTTTGTACTTGCTTGATACATACACCTTTTTTGGATCATATTTCCTATTCCGCTATTCAATAAAAACCTTTCTAGGGCAAGATCTTAAATTACAGAAATATGAGGAGACCGTCAAATAAGGGCCGTGGCCTGGGTCGTGGTGCTGCTGGTAGAGCTCCTGTTGCAAGGAGAGGACGTGGTCGATCTGTGCCAGCTACACGCACAAGTGAAACACCTTCCTCAAGTGTGAGTAGGCGACAGAACCTGCATCAGTATTTGGTAGGGCATCAAACGCCCCTAGAAGTGATGAGGCCAGAACAAGTTGAGGCGATAGTAGATTGGTTTGCTGCTGACAGTGCCTCCAGTTCCTTCACATTGTCTCCCACCCAGTCTACTGCAGAAAGGTCAGAGTTGGCACCTGCAGCCAATGTCCAACCGTCTTTCACCTCACCCCCTTGCAAATCAGGCCAGCAGTCTGAGCCCCAAGCCATACAGCAGTCTCTTATTCTTTTTGAGGACTCTGTCAGCAGGGTTTCCCAGGGCCATCCACCTAGCCCTGCCCCAGAAGTGGAAGAGATTGAGTGCAGCGATGCCCAACCACTTATTTCTCAAGATGAGTACATGCAAGGATCATCGCAGCACGTCTCCGATGATGACGAAACGCAGGTGCCAACTGCTGCGGCGTTCAGCATTGTGGAGACCGACAAGGAGGGCAGGGGTGAAGACTGGGTGGAAGATGATGTGGAGGACGATGAGGTCCTCGACCCCACATGGAATGAACGTCATGCAGGTGACCTGAGTAGTTTGGAGGAAGAGGCGGTGGTCGCACAGAGCCACCAGCACAGCAGAAGAGGGAGCAGGGTGCAGAAGCGGAGCGGCCGTGCCCTAGACACTACGCCCGCTACTGCCCAACGCAGCAAGGGAACGAGCGCACCAAAGTCAGCTCAAAGGAGTTCTCTAGCGTGGAAGTTCTTTAGAAAATGTGCTGATGACAGGACACGAGTGGTTTGCACCCTGTGCAATCAGAGCTTGAAGCGAGGCATAAACCTTCTCAACCTGAGCACAACCTGCATGATCAGGCATCTAAGTGCAAAGCACGAGCTGCAGTGGAGTACACACCTTCAAAACCAAGAAACGTCTCTGGCTCATCCTGCTTCCTCTTCTGCTGCAGTCTCGGCCGCTCCAGCCACATCTGTAGTGATACCGGCACCTGCCACCCCGCAAACAGACGATCTGTCAGCAACACCACCACCTGGGTCACCAACAACCATCTCCACAATGTCCCGTGGAAGCGTTCAGCTTTCCATCTCCCAAACACTTGAGAGGAAGAGGAAGTACCCCCCTACCCACCCGCGATCCCTGGCCCTGAATGCCAGCATTTCAAAATTATTGGCCTTTGAAATGCTGTCATTCCGTCTGGTGGAGACGCACAGTTTTAAAAACCTTATGTCGGTGGCTGTCCCACAGTACGTCGTGCCCAGCCGCCACTACTTTTCCAGGCAAGCCATCCCTTCCCTGCACAACCAAGTGGGGGAAAATATCAGGTGTGCACTGCGCAACGCCATCTGTGCCAAGGTCCACCTAACTACGGATACGTGGACCAGTAAGCACGGTCAGGGGCGTTATATCTCCCTAACAGCACACTGGGTAAATGCAGTGGCGGATGGGCCTGAGGCGGATAGCAATTTGGCGCATGTCCTTCCACCACCGAGGATTGCAGGGCGCTTCAGTTTGCCTCCTGTTCCTAACTCCTCCTACTCCGCTTCCTCATCCTCTACCGCCTCCTCATCCGGACAGCGTAACACCTTCACCACCAACTTCAGCACGGCCAGGGGTAAACGACAGCAGGCAGTTTTACAACTTGCCTGTTTGGGGGACAAACCACACACTGCGCAGGAGTTGTGGAGGAGCATGGAACAGCAGACAAATGAGTGGTTGCTGCCAGCGAGCCTCAAGCCCGGCCTGGTGGTGTGCGATAACGGGCGAAATCTCATAGCAGCTCTGGGCCTAGCCGGTTTGACGCACATCCCTTGCCTGGCGCATGTGCTGAATTTGGTGGTGCAGAGGTTCCTTAAAAACTACCCCGATATGTCAGAGCTGCTGCAGAAAGTGCGGGCCATTTGTGCGCACTTTCGGCGTTCTCACCCTGCTGCTGCTCGCCTGGCAGCGCTGCAGCGTAACTTCGGCCTTCCCGCTCACCGCCTCATATGTGACGTGCCCACAAGGTGGAACTCCACCTTGCACATGCTGGAAAGACTGTGCGAGCAGCAGCAGGCCATAGTGGAGTTTCAGCTGCAGCACGCACGCGTGAGTCGCTCTGCGGAACAGCACCACTTCACCACCAATAACTGGGCCTCCATGCGAGACCTGTGTGCCTTGTTGCGCTGTTTTGAGTACTCCACCAACATGGCCAGTGGCAATGACGCCGTTCTCAGCTTAACTATCCCACTTCTATGCCTCCTTGAAAAAACAATTCGGGCGATGATGGAACAGGATGTGGCACAGGATGAGGAGGAGGAGGAGGATGAAGAGGTAACATTTCCAAGGCTTTCAGGGCAGTCATTCGCAAGGGGCTCCGAGGGTGGGTTCCTGCACACGCAAACGCCAGGGACGCAATTGTCCAGCAGGGGCACAGTTCTGGAGGATGAGGAGGATGAGGAGGAGGAGGAGCTGGAGGAGGAGATGGAACCATGTTCACAGCAGGGTGGCACCCAGGCCAGCTCATGGCCATCACTGGTGCGTGGCTGGGGGGATACAGAGGACACGGACGATACACCTCCCACAGAGGACAGCCTTTCGTCGCCTCTGGGCAGCCTGGCACACATGAGCGATTACATGCTGCAGTGTCTCCACAACGACCGCCGAGTTGCCCACATTCTAACTTGTGCTGATTACTGGGTGGCCACGCTGCTGGATCCCCGTTACAAGGACAACGTACCGTCCTTAATTCACTCACTGGAGCGCGATCGCAAGATGCGCGAGTACAAGCGCACGCTGGTAGATGCCATGCTGCTGGCATTCCCATCTGACAGCGGGGCCACAGTAGAAGCACAAGGCAGAGGAGGAGGAGGAGGAGGTCGCCAACGCAACCAGGGCACCGCCAGCACCTCAGAAGGCAGGGTTAGCATGGCCGAAATGTGGAAAAGCTTTGTCAGCACGCCACAACAAACAGCAGCACCAGCAGCTCAGATGGAACGTCTTAGCAGGAGGCAGCATTTTACCAACATGGTGGAGCAGTATGTGTGCACACGCCTACATGTAGTGAATGACGGGTCTGCCCCCTTCAACTTCTGGGTCTCCAAATTGGGCACATGGCCTGAGCTTGCCCTTTACGCCTTGGAGGTGCTGGCGTGCCCTGCAGCCAGTGTATTATCTGAACGGGTATTTAGCACGGCTGGGGGCGTTATAACAGACAAGCGCAGCCGCCTGTCCAGAGACAATGTGGACAAGCTCACGTTCATTAAAATGAACCAGGCATGGATCCCACGGGACTTTTCCGTACCTTATGCAGAATAGCAATGGATACCGACCTTACCCACCCATTGTTCCATTTTTGCTCTTTCTCACTCTTTTGGGGTGTACCCTCATTTAAAATTTTTGAAAAGAAGCAGTGTTGGCTACCTCGTCCTCCTCCTCAGGGCCAGATTAATGTAGGGGCTATTGGAGCTGCAGCTCCAGGCCCCTACCTTTTATATAGGCCCCGGGTTGGCCATATTCACTGTTACCGCTCTTCTGTCACTTGTAAACACAGAAGTCTGGCTTCTATGCTCGCTTCCCCAGGCAGCACCCTCAGAACCTCCCCACACAGCGTGAAGGCCGGACAAGGAGGGACAGTTGGCGATGCATGGATGTGTTTATGGGCTTCAGAGACAGCATCCCATGTTGAATTAGGCATGCATGGCTGCACCCTTCCTCCTCTGGGTGCATGGCAAGGCACGACCCTTAAGGCCCTTCAAAATCCTCAGCACCAAGCCCATGATGCTGTTAATCCGGCCCTGGTCCTCCTCCACCGCCGCTTCCACCTACACCGCCCATAGGTGTGCGCAGCCTATTGCATTAAGGTGTGCACCCCAAAGTTGAAATACACATGCATGTGTTTGCCAGCAGGGAGAGTAATGTATCGGGGCCATGTACCTGTAGGCAAGGAGAAATAGAGCAGAGCAGGTCCCAGGGAGATCTTTCCCATCTCCTCACTGGCAATGCTATGTGCCCTAGGTGATTAGGGTGTGCCCAGGCACACCCAGCACACCCTGTGCGCACGCCTATGTCACCGCCACATCCACCACCACCTTAAACCTCCCTCCTACTCCATATGGGCCTCGTCCTTCAGAGATGAAGAAGAACATTGTTTTATTTTTCTGTTTTTTTTTGTTGTTTTAAGTTATTTCCCTATCCACATTTGTTTGCAGAGCACTTGCCATGCTCTTAATTACGTTTTGCTGCCATTTGCAGCACTCTAGCCCTTTCCTTTGGTGTTTTAGAGCCATTTTAGTGCCTTAAAGTTCGGGTCCCCATTGACTTCAATGGGGTTCGGTGTCCGGGAAAAGTTCGGTAAAAGTCCGGGACACGGACCCGGACTTTTTTTTAAAGTTCGGCCGAACCCGTCGAACACGGACATCTAGGTGTCCGCTCAACCCTAGTAGGAACAGCTAGCAGGCAGGTAGAGAACAAATCATTAGAATTGTAGTGATCAGAAAGGCAAAAGTCAGAAGAGTTCAGTATGTTGGTAGCAATAAACATCCATATGTTGTCCTTTGTGTCCAATAAACTTGACTTTAACTGTAAAGTGGAGACATGAATGTCTCGTGTCTCTCTCCTTTCCTGGGGTGAGGAAGGGCAAAATGAGGAGAGGTTCTCAGGGTGGTGAGCACATGTTGCCAGTAACCAAACAGTGGCTACTAGTGTTGAGCTTGCTGTAAACAGTACCACTGCTGCAAAAATGGGAAGTTTTACAGGAGTAGGGGTGTCCGTTGGCATTGTACCAATGCGTCTGTCTGGATCCAACTGGAATTCGTCTGGTGCGCGTCACAATCTCCGGTCCGTCGTCGTGGGGTCCAGGGGTGGGGCTTCCGTCTGTCTGGATCCAACTGGAATTCGTCTGGTGCGCGTCACAATCTCCGGTCCGTCGTCGTGGGGTCCAGGGGTGGGGCTTCCTTCAGTCGCGATGCGTGGATCCAAACCGGGGAGTCGTCTGTCAGTACCGCTGTTCTGGTCACTGCTTGAACTATTGCAGGGGGTCCGTAGGATCGGTCTAGCGACGTCAGCTTATGGAGGGGCCTTCACCAGAATTCTGTCACCAGGCTTGAATGGGTGGGTTGGTGCACCTGTTGGCAAAGGAAACGAGAGCGAGAGATCACCATAATCACTGTTTAATTTTCCAATTAATTAATTCTGCCACATTTTCCTCTTGCAAAATCTCTAGATATGAGAATAAATGGACTCATGGGGTTGAGACGGGTCTGAAGTCATTCTGACTTTAGCAAGAATAGCAGGTAAGTACAGAGACAAAAATACAAGTTTTACAAGAATGGCAGGAGTATTTTGCGCCACTGGGCTTCTGGCCTATAGACAGGCAGCAAAAATAAATGCTAGTGAAGCTACTCGCAGTACTGAGGTTTAGGGCCTACAGGAAGGCAGGTAACAGGAAGGATACTTAATGGCACTGTTTTGGGAGAACACAACATGTCTACACATGCAACAATGGTGGGGGCCCTTGGAGGGGTTGAACTGCCTTGTATTCCTCCAAAGGTGGAAATGGGTTAAATTGCAGTCCTCTGACTCACCCAAGCAGGAAGCTACCTAGAACTGAGAATCCCTTGCATGGCTAAGATGCTGTGATCACTGAACAACAGGGAGTGAAATTCAAGCTGTCTTGTGTACATGGACACATAGAGACACACAAAACAGCTAGAAGTCAGTACTCATGCAGACATAAATCTATAAGTGATTGCACAGTTTGCTTGGTGACACCTGAACAGGAAATTGAAACCAAATGGCCTTGGAGACACAAAATCTGACTTCAAGAACCATTCATATGCAAAACCTGGGCAGTGAGTCACTTTCAGGATGAAAAGAGATCAACTAATTGAATTCACCGCAGGAGGTTTACCTTTCAAAGTAGTAACGCTGGCATAAATTCATTTTAATTCTTAGCATACTATCAACAAGCCAACCACTTCCATCCTATTTTTTTTTTTTTTTTTTTGAATGACAGCTTTCTATTCTACTATTTAACAATACAGATTTCACATACTGCACATCTGATAACCTGCTGTGACAATCAGCTCACAAGTTTTCCAGAGTTACATATGGTATATGCACACAAATCTGTAAAATTTCATTTGTATCCAAGATCATAATATAAGAGTAGTACTACAGTATCTGCCTGAGCACATTATCCCATACCAATAATCTTGTCAAGAGAAAAGGTAGTAAAAGCATAAGTGCATAAATTCAAAAATTAGTGTCTAGCACCAGAATACAAAAGTATGTACCAATATACCAAAGGAAAACTCTAAAAAAAGACCAGAGATGCTTAATTATCTAAAGCATAGCACCTCATTTATGCCAGAGCTCATATATGTCAAATTTAGAACACATCAAATATGACACCCAATAAATAGAAACTTTCTAACACCCATAAAAACAGTCTAATCAATCAGGAAAAAATCTATTTGGAAACAATACTCCCATATGATTGGTTGTTGTTGAAGGCTGTGCTTGGTCGTTCTGAAAATCTCAAATTTCACTTATCTGAGGAATAAGCATCAGAAAGGTTTAGTAACAAAACATTTTACTTTTCCTCCTAAAAATAAACCAACGGTTAGAGGAATTGAGCATACAGTAAGCATATCAAACATTTCCTTCCTAACAGTGCACTTTTCTAATACCAAAAATTGTTGACGTCAAATTAATTATTACCACGTGGATTTCTATATTTTTTGTTATTATTATGGTATACCATAAACTTAAAGAAAAAAATTATTATTGTTCACCATGGTTGAAAAAAAAACGAGCAGCTCAAAACATTTCATTTGAAATACAAGAACCCATACGTCACCCATTCTTTAGCAATTCGGAACATTCCTTAAAACTTGTTTTCTCTACAAGGCAAAACTGATTGTTAATTTGTATGACAATACAGCTGTTTACAGTTCTTCTTTCTATTACCTGTGTCACAGACCGAAAGAGGTGGGGGGGGGGGAGGGGGGTTTGTTTGCTAAAAGGGCACTTAGAAAATATATACTTTTTTTTTAAAAAAAGCCAGTGAAGAAAGAAAAGTTGGTGACACAAAACCTTAATGATGAAAGTTCAAAATTGCTTACGATTTTTTTAAAGGATAGAGATACAATTTTTTAGTCCTTAAGGTCACACTTTACACACCAAATATATATTTCCTTGCTTCTAAAAGCTGCCATGACCAGCATAGTATGGCAAAATCACATCACTTTTAAAACATAAGTAATAACCACAAAACAAATTATTATGCAACCAACATTCATTCAATGTTATGAAATGCTTTGCTGATACAGCAGCACCTATAGGGACAGTGTTAAAACGAACACAACATAACGATTCATGGATCTAAGGTTGCCCATACACGATACAATTTTCATACAATCTTCCTAAACGTAAATTTCATAATTTTCCCGGAATTCTCCTTACCTTGAAATTTTCCCATTATCTTAAGCTCAGAATACAACGTGAGATCAGCTGAGTTTGAAAGTTTATATATCTATGGGTAGTGACATCAGTGTTTATACTTTATTGGAAAAACCTAGTTCCCAACTTATGTGGTTTCCTGCGTCTAAATAATCAGATTTATACATATATCCAATTTATGGTCTGCTGATTAACTATCCTTGGTGGGCAAGACTATACCTTCAAGCTCAGCTTAATATCACATACAATTTCCACATACATCTATACAATGGCATGCAATCTTATATAACAACTAAATACACTTAAGTGTCTATACAAATATATACAAGGTTTTTGGAGGGGGAATCCACCATCACACACAGTACTGCTTTGTAACCGGGTTCCAGACCCCTTTTTATCTTTGGCGCTCCAAGCGCTGGAGTATCAGACCCCATCTTTGGGAATTTCAGATTCCCGGGAGTTGCTAAAATTAGCGGTTAACTGGGTACCGTTTATCTGCTCTGACAGTATAGGGTAGTAATAATAATAACAGAAAATATGATTACTTACCCCATACTGTTTTTGGCAGATCCAACTTTCTGACACCAAAACTGTTAGCTCAATTCTCGTCAGGAGGCAATCACGATGATATTACAGCCCTTCAGTTACTACCCTCCCAATAGATGGATTTCCCCTCCAACCAGCTGGGAGTTATGACGACACATCGTACTCAAACTTCGTGCAGTCACAACTAACTTTATTGAATGTGAAGCTCATATTTAAAGCATATTTGTTGAGCAGGAAAAGACTGCTCCAAACCGGTTTTACAGTTCATCAGTCGAATTACATATCAGACAGAACAATACATGAAAGGGCCTTTGCTTTTGCCATGCATCTGTATGTCAATCTAAGGCGTTCCCGAATCTGAATGTGTGTCCTATGACAGTCGCCCTGTCTGCATTTCGTTGTCATGTGTTAATGTAAGCAATTGTCAATTGTTTATGGGTTTGTCCGTAATTTCCATGCGCAGACTTAACTTTGTCAAGTGTCCCAATGAATGAATGAACAGGTGTTTACATGTCGTCTAAATGCAAAACATAGCTGTCTGCTGACCAAGGTGGATGAATGGCTGTCAGTGCCAGCTCGTTAATATGTAAATACAAGGGCCTACACTTCATCACAGAATGGGCACAAACCGAAATATATATCTGAAAAATCATAAGGCATATTAATACAACCTTTCAGCTCCATGTCGAAATAAATTGAGACATACGGTCTTATGAAATATGGATCAGTTCCTCCATCTTCTCTATGTTACTCGCCCTCTTAAACCGGGCTGTTGGAACACAAGTTGACCGCCAGAGGACCGGGATGCAGAGTCTGGCCGCATTGACCAGGTGCATGGCTAGAGAACGTTTTTAATGTTTCTCTGATAGAGAGGTATGGTGCAAAAGATATTGTTCCGGTGTGAAGTCTAATGTGTATGTGGTGACTTCCGTTATGATAGCATGGACCATTGTCCAGAATGGCTTAATCTTATCACACCCCCACCAAACGTGTAGCAAAGTCCCTACCTCCGAATCACACCTCCAGCACACCTTGGGCACTGAGGGCAATAATTTGTTAAGTAGAGCTGGAGTTCTATACCAGCGGGATCTAATCTCGTAACCATGTTCCTGAATGGCCACGTTCAGAGACCATTTATGTATGTAAGTATGTATGTCATCCCATTCCTCGTCTGTCAAGGTACGCTGTAGGTCTTTCTCCCATGCTTGCCTTGCCTTGTCAATTGGTATTGGTGCTAGTTTCATCAAGATAGCGTAAATGGTTGACACGGGCAAGTGTCTCTGGGGCTTACGTGAAAGACAAAGTTTCTCAAACAGAGACAGGGGTCTACACCAAGTATCTATTTTATTTTATTTTTTATTTTTTTTACTTGTTATGGTGGCGATCTGTGATTTTTAGCACAACTGCGACATTGCAGTGGACAGATCGGACCCCTAAGTGACATTTTTGACACTTTTAGGGGGATCAGTGACATTACTACAGTAATCAGTGCTAAAAATATGCACTGTTACTGTAAAATGACATTGGCAGGGAAGGGGTTAACCCAGTGGTGATCAAAGGGTTAAGTGTGAGCCTAGGGGAGGGTTTTCTAACTGTATGGGGGAGGGTTTTGTGAAATGAACATAGAGACCTGTGATCCTATATAGGAGGATCACGGGTGCTCTGTGATCATTTCAGAGAGAACAACAGTCTGCTGTGTTTACAACAGCTGACCGTTGTTCTCTCTCAGCGGGGAGCGATTGTGGGTGGCCGGCGGCACTCGGTGCTGCCGATCCCATGGATCGACATCCCTGCTGCCTAGTGGGGGTGGGCGCTCGCTGCCGCAGGGCGCGTTTGCCCCCAGGGCCGCTCCCATGAACCGCTGTACAGGTATGGGGATTCGTGCAGCCGAGGCAGCCTGTCACAGTATATATGTGGTGGGTGGTCAGCAAGCGGTTAAATACACTGGAAACAGATCTGACTCCTTTCCTATAGCTCACAGCATGAGACAGGGCAGTCCCCTCTTCCTCATAATATTTGTCCTTTCTGTCGACACTCTGGCCCAACTAGCTCATTCCTCCACATACATTAAAGATGCCAATTTTGCGGGATACCACTATAAGCTTACTATGTTTGCTGACGATGTCCTCCTTTTCATAACCTCTCTCCAACTGTACAACTCCAACTTAATACAGATCCTTTTTTTTTTTTTTAAAGGGTAAATTTATTATTGTTGAAGAAGACAAGTATAACAGCTTCCACAATGCACAAAGCGTAGAATAGAGTACAGATATTGGTACATTCATCCACATAGTCTTGCCACATCAAAATATAAATCGGTTTGTACATTTTCCAGTTTTCAGAAATGAATAAAAGTAAGCCTACATATTCTTAGGACATAGCCCTTTGATTACTGTTGGAGCATATAGAACATCAAAAAAAACAAAAAGACATTAAAACTAAGATATATTAATTGTTTCCACACTGTGAGTAGGTAGCTATAGGCTGTATTGTTTTACATAAATTTGTCCATCTTCCATACATTTCTACTTTAAGATATACCACATCTATATTTATCTTAAACAGTAATATCCCCAGAGATCGAAGTGAGCCATCCTGCCCAAATTTTCTCAAACTTTTTGGGGCATCCTCTAGAAATGTACATTAATTTATAAATAGGCAATACTTTGTTAACCAAGTCTATCCAAAATTGAAGGGATGGGGGGTAGGTTCTTTCCGTTTATATGCCAGAGCTTTTTTAGCATAATTTTTCTCAATAGAGTCTTTTTAGATTCGGTGAGCTCCTCTTACCCAAAGTCCCCTAAGAGACATCTAGCTGGGGAACATATATTTGGAAAGGCTAACTTGCCCTCTAAAAACCTATGGATTGCCTTCCAGAATCTTTCAATACAAGGGCACAGCCAAATCATGTGAAAGTAGTCACCTATTTCAGCATGACGATGATGGCATTCTGGCGTGGTCACTCTACCCATTTTATATAGACGTGCCAGGTTATAGAAGACTCTGTGTAAGTAGTGAAATTGTATAAGCTTGTCTCTGGCTGATATTACAGAGGACAGCATAGATTCCACTACTTCCGTCCATGATTCCTCAGTGAGGGAATGTCAGATTTCCATTGACTAGCTATCTTTTCCATCCTAGGAGAAGAGGAGGTCAGAAGGAGTAGATAGTATCTAGAAATAAATTGTGAATGGTCATCCTCAAATAAGAGTTTCTCTAGTGTATCAGGAGAAAGTAATACCCCTGTCAGCCCAAATTGTGCAGCCACCGCATAATGTAATTGCCGGTATCGGAAAAAAAATTGATTAGGGATCAAATATTCTATCTGCAGGGCCCTAAACATTTTAAAGGTATGATCTTCAAATAATTGGTGAGCATATTTGATTCCAAAATGGCCCAACACTCCCCTTCTGGGATCTTATATATTTAAGTGAGTTGGGGATTATGCCATAAAGGAGCGTTAGGTGAGGTGGTTCGAAGGGGCACCTCCTATTCTGTTATTACATACATGAAATATTTTGTGTGAAAGTTTAAGAATATCTGCCCTAATTGAGGGGTAGGGGCCATTACTATATAAAACATTAATCAATGCCTCATAGGAATGGACCATAACAGCTTGAGTAGCTACAGAGGCAATCTCTTGGTTCAAAAAGAACCACCAATGTATATGTTCTAAGTAGGATGCCAAATAGTAGCATTGCAGATTCAGTAAAGCCAAACCCCCAGCAGAAGTGGGCAAATGCAAAATCTCGAGAGAGATCCTAGGTGGTTTAGGACCCCAGAGAAACAAGGAAAGTATATTATTTATCTCTACAAACTGTTTTTTGGATATATGGATAGGGGCGTGCCAAAATATATATAAAAACCTGGGAAGGTACAGTATATCCTTTTGAATATATTGATTCGGTTTTGAAGATTGAGAGGCAGTTTGGACCAAATTTGAAGACTGTTTCGCAATCGTTTTATTAGAGGAGAGGTTATTGGAGACATATATAGTTATTGGCAATAACTACATATGTCTCCAATGCCAATGGTTCCATAGCAGGGGCGAACAACAGGGGCGATAATGGGCACCCCTGTCATGTGCCCCACCCTATTTCAAAGGTATCAGTAATAATATTATTTACTCGTAAACAAGCCACAGGGTAGGAACAGAGTAACTTCACCCATGCAACAAAGTTGGGTCCGAAACCCATCCGCACAAGGACCACTAGTAGTTAAGGCCACTCAATAGAATCAAAGGCCTTATGAGTATGCAGTGACACTATGATTCTAGTAACTGGGTATCTGGGTTAGTTAATAACAGAGGGGAGTGGTCCTAAATAGCCCTTGGGAGATACTGAACCTCCACCACCTGGGGCACAGCATCTCTAGACAAATGGCACATATCTAAATGAGAGAGTGAATTGTAGGTGGAGGAAAAACAGGGATGTGGTCGGGTTTCTGGGTGTTTCCATCTCCAGGCCTCAACTAAGTTATAATGTGCCATACATGTCTCTAAATGGGTGTTACACATAGATGCAGCATTTAGTCTGCCTATATCAGGAGAAAGCACTGTATTCAAATTCCCTGCCAAACTAATTGGTTTCACTGTCGCTTGGAGCACCTTTGCCATCAGCACCTCCCATCCAGCCTCCGTAAAAGGAGGTGGAATATAAACTACTACAACAGTATGGGACAAGTTATCAATTATTATAACCACCACTATGAACCTTCCATACGGGTCTGTAACAATAGTTTTAGGGGTACACACTAGGGACTTGGTAACCAGAACAGAGACCCCTCTAGCATTATTAGAGTGAAAAACATGACCTATAAATGCCCGTTTAAGGGCTAGAGTTTTAGAACCAACCAAGTGGGTTTCTTTTAGGAGGATTATATGGGGTTTGAGTTTTTGGATGTAATTAAAAACTAGGGCACGTTTAATCTTAGAATTAGGACCTCTCACATTCCATAAGAATACAGTATGTATGTGTTATTGGCAATTGGATCTCAATCCCCAGATATCTGAGTTTGGGAACCACTTGTAAGGGAACATCCAGAGGCATCCCAGGAGTAAACACAAAATCAAAAGGGAAAACAGTTGACTTGTTCAAATTAACTTTGAAACCTGAATAATCCCCACCCTATCCCAGGCATTAACTGTTATTCACTCTTAGAGAGGAGCTCCAGTCTCCCCCAAAAAAGGTAAAAGTCAGCAGCTACAAATACTGTAACTGATGACTTTTAATATAAATAAATAAATAAATAAATAAATATATATATATATATTCATCTAATATACAATTGACTTGTCCAGGAATTCAGCGATATCCTCACCCTTTAATCGGCTTCAGGTCCAGGCGCCGGCATCTTAGGTAAGGGAAACCGGCAGCAAAGCCTTCTGGCTTCACAACTGGTTTTCTACTGTGCATGTGCGAGACATGTTGCGTTTTGTGAATGGTCCCACAGTCTTCTGGGACCTGTGATGTGTTCTAGAAGGCTGGGGGAGGAAGGAAGGGGGCCTGAACTTCCACTCAGATTGCTAGGATGATCTGACCGGAAGTTGAACCAAATGTGCCAGTGGAGGGGGGAAGGATGCAAAGCAGAACTTTTCTTTTGGGTGAAGTGTTCTGTTGAATATTTCAATTAGATATCTAAAGGTGTGAACTTTTAATTTGATCACACATTATTATGAATAGGATCTCTTCCTGTCTCTTCTTCCACCTTTCCCCTCACCCCCACTACCCTTTTACCTCTTCTCACTGTTTTTTAAGGATTGATGTCTTCAATGCGTATCCTTCTTTGTATAGATATTGTGAAGACTGGAGCTTTATTGAATATGTTGTAATAAGATGCTTACTCTTTGAAATGCATTTATGGTATATTAGTCAGCAGAGATGAATAACAGTTCCTTAGTATAATAATTAGAGGTGTATTAGATGAGAACAAAACAATGGCAGAAAAAGAAAGCTTTGACTTGTATTGCTCAAGAAAAGAACATGCTGTATTTATAGGAGAGTACATTTATGGAACTATTATTTAAATGAGCATAGAATATTTTGATGTGATGCTGTAAGAATGCTGGTAGTATGAAGAGGAAAATCATTAACAAATAAAAACATAAAATGTCACACATAACAGAAGTAATAAAAACACTATTAAAAAAAAAACACAATCTGTAATGGTTACAGCTGAAAAGAGTATAAAGTACTGTATATTGTGTAAATTAAATATAAGTGCAGCGCTATTGATTATAAAGTGTACAAAAGTCTCAAATGCAGACTAAATGAATATAAAAACAAATAATAATGAAAAAACAAATAATAAAAACAACGTGAAGCGATCAGAATATAATTAAAATCCAAAAAAAGTCCCAATATGTGTAGAAATCATAAATCCATTGGCTGGTCTCCTACAAAGTAGAACGGTTCCTCCTGTGTGACACAGAGGGTGCCAGTCCACTCACCAAACATATCAGGAAACAACAGCCATGAAAAAACAATTGAGAAACACCTCTTGTGTTATAAAGGTATCTTTAGTGTGCTCTCCTTTCACCATTCAGATACACTCACCAGAAGCTGGAATCAGACAAGTCCTGTAATGGTGTTGATCATAGTGTTGTAGACATGGCCTCTGATACTGATCCTATGGTCACCGATCATATGGGGCGAACTGCACAAAAAAGCTCACCACTGGGAGCCACAAGGATAGTAATATAGTGTAGTATTTATTTAAGATCAGAGTACATGTACAAGTAAAAATATTTTTGCCAGAAAAACTCACATGAAAGACCGCCGCTCCTATCACGAGGATGCAGCAGTCAAGACGTCAGCGTGTAGGCCCTTTCCCGACGCGTTTCGTGCTCAAGCACATTGTTATAGAGTGATAAGCGGATCCCTGTGACAACTGTGACTTGTCATGCGACTTTGTGTTTCCAAAGTCGCATGACAAGTCGCACTTTTTTAGTCTACATTTCCACTACTGTGACCCCAAAGTCTCGCAATTTAGAGTGTGACTTTGATGCAACTTTGATCCAACTTTACACTCTCTGGATCAAAGTTCCATCAAAAGTTACATCAAAGTTGTGCGGGTACCTTTTCAAAGTCACCAATTTTCAAAGTCCCATAGATAGGAATGGGTGCCATTGAAATAAATGGGCTGTGACTTGTCATGCAACTTTGTGTGTCCAAAGTGGCATGAGAAGTCGCACTGGTGGAAATGTAGACTTAGTGTGGTTGCCTGTACTATGGTCATTGTAGATGGTGAGCTGAGACCCCAAACCACTTCCAGCTCCACTGACAGTCACCGTTCCCCCCTCCCATGTCCAGCTTCCTTCTCCTATAGCACAGCTATACTGTATATGTGCATTGCACCTCCCCCGACTACCCCCTCCCCCAATGTCCTGTGTGAATGGTTCTTTTTTTATTTCTTCATTTGCTCATGAATTAGGATGTACAATGCATCCTTACTGATAAGAGAACACTGGGCAGGAACCTATGATCAGCTCCTCCCATTCTGTATACACCCACTGGCTGCACAGGAACAGTGTCACTCCCTGGAAGTGATGTCACTAGCTTTCAGTAACCACACCCACTTGCTGCTCTTGAACTCAGAAGGAAGAAGATTTTAAGTCATGTGACAGACACTGAATACTGCAGAATAAAGGTAGAAAAACTGGGATTTTTTCATTTTGAGACATAAGGCTGAACTCTTACATTAATGATTACATTAATGATTGCAGGGGAGAATTTAAGGTATTAGGTTGTACTTCCGCTTTAAGTCTGAGATACAAGATTTCAGAATTTTTCAATAATTTTCTTATACAGACTCTGTATTCCTGTATGGTTTGTCCCACATATTGCTTTCCTCACACGCAGTTAATAAAGTCCACCACAATTTTCTTTGCACAATATATAAAGTAATTCAACTAGAACAATTCACCAGTTGTAACAAAAGAGAACTGTTTTTAGATACTTCAACTTATGAATGTTATTTACATTTTGTATACCTACTGTATATTTAAACACACCCACTGTTGACACCCAAGAATCAGGTATTACATGCACTGCTGTATTTTGGCCTAGGCCGGTAAGCCTGAAAAAAGCCGCCCCCCCCCCCCCCGCATAAAAAAACCCTGATCCGTTCTGTGAGACCTGTCTGCAGTGCTCCAGTCACCTTGTGTGCCGAGTCCCGCCGCCTTGTCTGCTCCCGTCACTCACCTGGTCCTTGCTTGCCTCCTGCCCCTCCCACAAACACAGTCCCCGGCTTTCAGTAAAGGGGCGTATATACTTGCCAGGTAGGGAGGGACTGGCGTTGCCATAGAGCGGCAGTGAGTGGCCAAACCGGCTGCCCTTCAATCAGTGGGTGGGGGCAGAGCCTAATGCTGCACCTACCCTCCTCCGTGCGGCATGGGCTACATGTGGTGGAGCTGCATGACTGAAAACTTTCTCTGTTTGGCAATTGAATTACCAGCTCAAACCGAACTCTTTCTGTGGATCCACCAGCAGAACACTTTTTTTGGAGGGATATGCCTGACTGGCAGGCATAGCTCAGGAGCATACTTTGTCATTTGAGGAGGTGAACCCAATTTCTGGCACATGCAGTATCCGACGAGGATTATGTGAGAGCTGAGACTCCAATACTTTGTTTGAGGTAGGAAGATGCAGTGAAGGTGTAATCATTTGCTAACTAACTTTTCTGACCAAGCAAAAATATTGAATACTTGTATCTGTATATCCACGGTGGCCACTTTTGCTATTACTAATCTGTGCAATAGGTCTGCAGAACTGGAGTTTATTATATGAGAAATGAAAGAGAATGCATCCTTGCATTTTTTAGCAGAAGACACTTTTTAATGTTTTTTTTTTTTTTTTTTTTTACACTGTTTAAATATATTTGTTGTTAAATTAATTATTCACTTCCCTTTGCTAAGTCCAGTGAAGCCATAATGTTTATGAATGGGTTCACACAAAATCAAGTTACCAAGTGGATTGTTTAGGCTGAAATTGACTGCTCTGGTAAGCCTACAAGGAGCCACACTGGCTGGCACACTAGATAAAAAATACTCTCAGGCACCTTTCTCAGCCTCCTTGAGTAGGATTGAAAAATGTTTAGACTAATCTAGGTACAGTTTTCAAGTACAATTTGATGTGTAGCCGCTTTAGATACATTTGCTATGTCACCTATTGTGTACATGTACCGCAGAACTAGTAATCTTAAAATACAGACATATTCACCTCTTATATAGCAAAATTGTTTATCATTCTACAAAGACTAGAGGCCTCTTTATTCCTAATAGCTTACCAGCAGTAGATTTCAGACTATTCCAAAATGGCCACTGCAATCCCATGCTATAGGATAGCTACTAAAAAAGGAAGACATGTGCCAGCCTGAAGAGTTTGTCACATCAGAGAAGTAAATGTTCTGCAACACAGTCTGGGAAAAAGAGATTGGTGAGAGAATGTTCTTGAAGAAGGTAGCTAAGAAAAACTTCTGGGAGACATCCTGCTATTATCTTGTAATGAGATTCATGTTGTTGAATGCCTAGAGCCCCGATGCCCAACCTGTGGCCCGAGGGCCGCATGTGACCCTTTGAAATATGATGTGCAACCAGTGCTGTATCTTGGCCTAGGCCAGCACTTTGGACAGGAATAAAGAACGATCTTTGTGATTTCATCAGGGGTCAAAAAGTGGTTTGGTATAATACTTGATGAGCATAGGGAAAAAAGGACTGTGGCTGTCTGGCAAGGAGGTATAACAAGAACTGATTGAGGACAAGAGAGAGAGGAGTTACATGGATTAATGTGAAGCTACATCATATCCTTATCTCCAAATTCATAGTTTCCATGACACATATCAGGAAACATTTAAGTCCCCCCATGTCTAGTTTCAGGGACACAGAACATTAGAACCAATGAATGCTTGCACATGTTTTTCTGTAGGCATCTCTTATCTCAGTATACTTAAACTTTTTTAGCTGTCCTTGACAATATGCAGTGTCCACCAACAGATTTTTTTTTTAACAGACAGTAACATAACAATGTGCTCATCACATAGCCCATCCAGATTTCAAGTAGAACCAGACATGCTAAGGGGAGGGTTAGGATACCAAGCAAGTCTCACATTGAAATCGCTTTGGTGTGACCAACTGTCTTCCTATCAAATTTAACAGGAAACAAGGGGACGCCTCCAGTGGGACTAAAATGGTATACAATATAGGGGTACCATCTTCCAAACGACAATAATAGAAAATGTGAAAAAGGAGAGAATTCCCTTATGAGTCTCCAAAGAAAGGAAGGGAGAGGACTATCTCGGTACCCTGGACGAATTACACATGGGATAAAAAAAGTTTTTTTTTTATTTATACAAAAAATTTAAAAACAGAGTATCCAGATACACATTGAAACATCAATTTCAATTAAACACAAATTGATAAAATATGTCTAAACATGTGTTGCACTGATACTTGATATACTCCAAGATGAAACCAGGAGATATAGTGGGTCCTCAGTGAACATGACAGAGGTTCCATCTTGGAGTATCTCAAGTATCTGTGCAACACATGTTTAGGCATATTTTATCATATTGTGTTTAATTGAAACTGGTGTTTCATTGTGTATCTGGATATTCTGTTTTTACATTTTTTGTATTAAAAAAATCTTTAATTTTTATCTCATGTGTAATTTGTCCATGGTACCGAGATGGTCCACCCCCTTCCTTTCTTTGGAGACTTTTAGGGAAATTGTCTCCTTTTTCACATTTTCCAATTCTATCAAATATATCCTTTTAAATATTTGTAAGCAAATCAAGAAATTGTTCTCAATGCATGCCTCCTGAATCCAAATGAGTATTATAATTCTTGTTATGGTAATATCCATGCTTAGTTTTATGCTATACAATGCATACTGGATTATGCAGTCAGTTATCCACATGTTTTGTGTTCTCTAGTAACTATATATTGTTTTGTTGTTTCTAACCTAAATTTGCCTGAATTTGTGTTTTAATTCTAATGACTGTGTAATGCAAGGTTTTGGAGTTATGAGTAATTAAACTTTTTAAATTCAGGATCTTGGATTTTACTGAGGAAATGCATAACACCAGACAGATGCAAAGACCTTAAGGGGGACCTTTCAACATATTTTGAATAATTTTTTCTTCCTCCCTCTTCCAAAATTGCTTAATAATTTTTATTTTTTTTTAATAGTTTGTGAATGCCTGTTTTTTTAACAAGGACTTTCTTCCTTCTTAAGCCCCGTACACACGATAAGAAATTCGGAAAGGAAATTTCGTCCGACGACCGATCTGACGATTTTCGGATTGTTAGTATGGTGCATTCGACAGCCGACTCCGACTTTTCGGCTGAAAAAATCCTGATGTGCAGGCATTAAAATTTTTGTCCTCCGTCAACACACGTCTGATTTTCTTCTCATTAGTACAGATTTCGACGGGGAAAAATCTTATGAGCAAGACTAGGCATGCTCAGAGAGAGAGAACACATACAAAGCAATCCAACACATGACATCACTTCTGAAGTAGAATTCTGTCGTATGGGAAAATTCGTGTGCAGTCTAGAGCACATTCCAACCAATGGACATGCACTCTGGACAAAAGACGGATGACCGGTCGGCGGAAATTCGTAGCGTGTGTACGGGGCTTTAATCCCTTGCCTAGGCAAGTGTGACATAACCATTCTCTGCCTTTGGTCTCCTGGAATACATGTCACACCCCACAGAGGACTGCAGGGCTGTAAATTCTGAAATATTTCACACCTGCATAGCTGACTTATGCTATGTTTAATGTGCATGTGTGAGATCTTGTGCAAATGTAATCAATGTGCGACTCTAAGATGAAGGAAAAGGAAGCTGGCCACTGATGGCATAAAAAATTCATCTTCCTAAGCATTTTTCTTTATTTAGCATTGCAGTGCTAAATTACCCATTGATGTGATCAGCTACAGGGATATTTAATTTTATTAAATTATAAAGAGCATCACACTGTAAAAACCAAAAATACTGAACAATCATTGTATAAAGTCTTTTTAAATGTACACATCCATGCATCATTTTGCAGTTGGTTTGCTGAATTAGCCTCTGTGCATTTAAAGTGTTATTACACCCAAAAAAGAAAACCAATAAATGAAAACTTGACCTCCATTAGTTGCGCTGAGTATAATATTATTTATCTGTAAGCTTAATCATTCATAATGTGTATCTGCTAATTCTGAGCTGTTACTGTAACTTCCTGTCTATGCAAAGCAGTGTTGTCAACCTAGGATGGGCACAATAAATCGTATCTGTAAACTTCCCTAATCCACAGCTTCCAAATTCAAGCACTACCCCACCAATATGATGTCCATGCATGTACTGTATCACAAGAGTGATCAACATTTCCTTTTAATAGAGAAGTTAATTTGTGTGTGGACCGTTGGTGTTCTTGCAACAAGGCTGAGACCAACAGCGACAGGCAGTGGGCTCTAAAAAATATGTTACCTCAATATTTCATATTCCTGATATGTGTATGTTGTACTATGTGCTTTTCTTTAAAATTATCCTGTTCTCTTTGTATTGCTTACTTTGTGTGAATACCTGACGATCCTGCCAGCCCCCCCCCCCCTGCTTTTTTACATCAAACTGACAATGCTAGGCATAGAAGCACTTCCTTCCCATAATGGTTTGTTTTCTGGCTGTGCATGGAGCACAGCCTTCCTGTAATCCAATGGTCAGAATTGTACTGACCAACTGCTGTTTTTTTCTTTTGTAGAAAAAAAAAATAAATGAAAAAAAAAAAGAATTGTACTGAAATGCCTTCCTGCAAAGCCATTCACTGCCTTCCTGCAAAGCCATTCACTCATCCGTATCCATATATATATATATATATTGACTATATTAATATATATGTATATATATATATATATATATATATATATATATATATATATATATATATATATATATATATATATATATATATAATCTCAATAAATTGTGTAGCGCTAGCATCAAACAGTAAAAAATAATACACACAACATATTAAATAGTGACATATACATGACAAAAATCGTGCATCTGTGTGCAAAAAAGTCCATTCAAGGAATATGTAGGAATCAATAGAGCACAAGTCCCAGAATAGGCGATGATAGGTAGAAAGCTTATATCCCAAGGAGGTGGTGAGGAATACACAAATTGGCTGCTTACCAGAAGCATAGCCCCCCAACTTAATGGATAGGCCACAAACACTTAGATGCAAAGCTGCAATATAATCATTCCTTTAGATGTCAGGGGAAGAGAGGTATATCTGATGTAAACTCTCGCAGTTGACTCCAGGGATATTAAGAACCATGTGTATAAGGAGGAAATAAAGAGCACATAGTGTAATCCAGTATAAGTAAACAAGAAAAGTTTAATCCGAATTGCACTTACAATTTTTCCTTTAAAAGCAAGCAAAGCAATAAAACCGCGGCGCCCCGCGTGTAGAAACAGAGCCGGCGTCTAAGGGGGCATGGTAGCGTCACATCAGGTACCGCCCTATATATATATATATATATATATATATATATATATATATATATATATATATATATATACTGTATATATCACCTGTTGGCTTGCAGTCCTTTGCCCTTGTGTTTGTGCATCACTGCTAGCAGTCTTCTGTTCTCCGTGTTCCTCCGTGCATGACCTGATTTGGCTGACGAATTTCCTGGCTCTTGATTCTGCATCGGCAGACGACTCAGCATCGGCAGACTACGCGCCTCTGGACCCGACCCAGGCTTGGATGACTACTTGCTTCTAGATTCGATTCCGGCTTGGATGACTACCCACTCAGGACTTGACCCCGGCTGTTCCTGATTTCGCTCCTTACTCTTGCTGTGCATTTATTGTTGTAGCTCTAATAAACTGCTTTATTTTACTTGCATCTTCGTGTGGTCTGATTTCCTGGCACCCTGACGCCATCCCCTCATGCAGAGGTGGATAGATGGATTACTGAGGTTGACCCAGCGGAGCAGAAAAACAGATTCATATAGCTCAGAATCCGAAGACGTCCTATGCTCGGACTCCGATAATGAAGACCCAGCATCAGAAGGCACCCTTTTTTCCTTTGGAAGACACGGACAGTTTGCTGAGAGCCATAGCAGATTGACTGGGCATCAAAGAGCAAAAAGTCGCAGAGTCCCAAACAAATCTGACTTAACCTTCGACAACACTGGGACCCTCAGTGATCCCATGGATAAGTAGATAAAGGGAATGCTAAAGAGAGCATGGGAAGCTGGAGCAGCGAATCTTATTCTGGCCATAGCCTCCACTTGCACAGCTAGGACCTTACTAACCTGGCTGACTCAGCTGCAAGAGCTGCTGGAAAGAGAAACCCCCAAAAAAGAGTTAGTAAGGACCATAACCATACTAACCAGAGCAGCAGCATTCCTCGCAGATGCTTTTGGCTGAAGCTGTGATGGTATCGGCTAGGACCACTGACCTAACTAATTCGGCTAGAAGAGCCATGTGGCTGAAGTCATGGGCAGGAGACATCGCTTCCAAAAAGAGATTGTGTGGATTCCCCTTCACAGGCTATTTACTGTTCGGACCGGACTTGGAAATGGCTCTAGACAGAACCACAGCTAAAAATAAAAGGTTTTCTCAAACCAAAAATGAAGCAGGGGAAAGCGCCTTTTCGTCAGTCCAGGAGATTTAATAAAGAAATGGGACCAAGGGAAAAAATAAAAGGCAAGGGAGACTTTATCCTCAAGCCTTCCATTCCAAAAAAACAAAAAGCAATTATGGCCTCCAGGTGGGGGGCAGATTGGCAAACTTTGCTCATCAATGGAGGAAGATCACAATAATTGGATTTGTCCTTCGCACGATAGTAGAAGGTTACTCAATAGAGTTTTCAACTTGTCCCCCAACCAAGAACCTGGTGAAGACACTCTTGAAAGGCACAGACCACACAGAGCTTTTTTAGAGAACCTACTAAAACAATTTGTTACATACCACTGGAAGAAGGAAAAACAGGAGTTTATTCGCACAGCTCTACCTTTTGGCATATTTACATGTGCCGACTCCGATTGAAAAAAAAAATAAGCCATCAAAAATACTTAAGATTTGCGGTCCAAGGCCCGGCTACCAGTCTACATATGCAGTACACAGCTTTACCTTTCGGCCATCTCTTTGGGGACCCAGGATTTTCTCAAATAATGGCAGGAGTCCTGAAAAACCTAAGACAGCAAGGCATAGGTGTGGTGCCATAGCTAGACGATCTACTGTTTGTCGCCAAATCAGCAGATAGCCTGGAAGCCAATCTGCACAAAGGCATCTCTTTCCTACAATGCCTTGGATGGATTGTGAATGAAGAAAAATCACAATTAACTCCAAGCCATAGAGTCATTTACTTGGGCTACATACTGGATGCCAAAATAACAAAGATTCTCAGAGGAAAAGTTTGAGAAAATCATGGAAGCGATACTATCTCTGATAGCAGCCAAATTCATGACTATCAGATGGGGCATGGCAGTGTTGAAACTAATGACGTCCTCAATTCCGGCTATCACCTGGGCACAGCTCCATATGAGGCCTCTACAAAATCACATCCTGGCCCGATGGGATGGCAAACCATTATCCCTGGAGACTAATATTTTGGTTCCTCGTTTAATCATAAGAGCCCCCCAATGGTAGCTCAACCCACTGATTTACCTCAAGGGATGCAGATGGATGCAGTCCGATCTAGTGTGGATCACTACGGATGCCAGCACTCTGGGATGGGGAGCACATATGGCGGATCATTGCGTACAAAGAACATGAAACCCCCGATTGGTCCCAAGCATCCTCAAACATGAGGGAATTAAAAGCCTTAGAGGAAGCACTAAGAGCATTTCAGCCAGCCATTCAGGACAAAGATGTCTGGATTCAGTCAGACAACACATCAATGGTGGCATACCTGAACAGACAAGGGGGAACAAAATAACTTGTCTAATGAGTCTGACAGAAACTACACTGTCTTGGGCCGAGAGAAACATCAGATCCATTTCTGCCTTACATCTGAAAGGAACCAACAATGCTTGCAGACTTCTTAAGTCGTAAACCATAAAACAGACAGAATGGTCCTTAAATCAAGCAACCTCCTCATGGATCACTCAAATATAGGGGGTACCCGAGGTGGATCTGTTTGCGTCAAAAATAAATAGGCAAATCCCCAAATTCTTCCCCCTGAACCCCACAGATGGAAACAAAATTGGGCATACCAGCTGTGTTATGCATTTCCTCCAACTGCCCTAATACCAAAGGTAGTACAAAAGATCAGGGAAGAGAGGGCAATATGGATACTTATTGCACCCCATTGGCCCCAGAGACCATAGTTCAATCACTTGAAGAATCTCAGTGTTCGACCATATCTAACGCCTCCTGACATGGGGGACCTCCTAACGCAGGGGCCAGTCAACCACCTGAACTGCAAGGTCATGAAGCTCTCGGCCTGGTTCCTGAAAGATGAGGCTACAGAGGAAGGGTCTGTGGAACAAGGTAAGAGACACCATTTTAGCCAGCAGAAAACCTGTAACCAGAACCATCTGCGGGAAAGTGAGGAAAAAGTTTGTTTTCTGGTACGGGAGCAAAGGAGACATCAACAAGGGGACTATTCCAGCAATCGTAGATTTCTTACAGGAAGGAGTGGACAAGAGCATTTCCCATAACACTTTGAAGGTCCAAGTGGCGGCCCTGTCTTCCTGCCTAGATATTAGGCTGGCAGAAGACCCCCTCATAAGAAGATTCCTTCTCTCATTAAAAAGAGCCAGACCTATGAAGTTTACCAGAACCCCGACATGTGACCTCTCCACGGTACTTAAAGGATTACTCTATACACCCTATGAACCAATGGAAGAATGCTCAGATAAATACCTTACACTAAAAACAGTACTCCTAGTGGCACTTGTGTCAGAGAGGAGAGTCAGTGAAATACAGGCTTTATCTATAATAGAACCTTATTGTCTGATTCAGACGGATAAAATAATCCTCACCTCAGAACCAGCTTTTCTATCTTTTAAGTCTCTTCAATATTCCACAGGACACAGGATGTGGTTATCCCCTCCCTTTCAGGTTGGATGGATAGCAAGAAAAGAGATACATATAACAAGCTAGAATTAAGGAAAATTCTAATAGCTTACCTTGAGAGGACTAAGGATTGGTAAAAAAATTACCACACTATTCATTCTCCATGCAGGAGTCAACAAGAGAAACAGGCCTAGAAATGTACAATAGCCAGATGGATAAAGCTTGCTATTCAGACAGTCCACAAAGCACAAAACCTTGCCCCACTGAGCAGAGTCAAAGCCCACTTGTCAAGAGCTTAGGCATCCTCAAGGGCAGAAAGGGTCAGGGATCACCGGAGCAGATCTGCAGGGCAGCGACAAGGTCAAGCTTCAATGCCTTCGCAAGGCATTACCTGGAAGACATTTAGAGAAAACAGAGTTAGGTACATGGTAACTCTTTTTCTAAGAAGTCCTCCAGGACAACACTCGTTCTCGCCCTAAACAACAATACAAAATGGTTTTGCGCATTCATAAGCTTACTGAGGGTTCCTTTGGTGCTTTACTATAACTGAAGCACACAGGTGTGACTGACATTTTTATAATGGTGGATAATGGTTTACTATTGTGTTTCCTGTTTTAGGTGGAAGGAGCCTATCTCACAGATGCTGCCCCAGAAGACTTCTTAGAAAAAGAGCTACCAGGTACCTAACTCTTTTTACAAAGCTGAGGGGCCCATCTATGGTATGGCACTTCCACTTGGTTGGTTATTGGTGGTTCTCCCAGGAGCTAGGTTTTTTTTATGTTAATGTGATGTTATTTATTAATTTGTTATTACAATGGCTGCTGTGGCTGTTAAAAACCCATGTCATGCAGTCCGTGTCTTTATTGTTAGGGTTGATGAATCCTTTAGTAATGATGCTGGTTTGAAGCTAAAAGGTAGTCACACCAAATATTCATCTGATTTAGATTTTTATTCTGTTCACTTACTTTCAATTTAGTAAAATTATGAAAATCAACAATCAAAATATATATTTTTGAAAGCATTCTTAAACTGGATACACACTATACAACTTTTGTTGTTAGATTTCCTTTAGATTTACCTTCAACTATGTAGTGCAAGGGCATGCCTGATTGCATACACTTTGAAAGTGTTTAGATTTGACCTTATGACCATATGATATGGTTTTGGTAAATCTAAAGGAAAAAATCTACAGAAAATTGTATAGTGTGTATCAGGGACGTAACTACAGGGGTTGCAGGGGTTGCAATTGCTACCGGGCCCCATGCTCCAGGGGGCCTGGTAGAAAACCAGTGGGTGAACTTCCAGGATCTCAAAGGTCACACTTGCGACTGGGCCCTGGCATTGCACCACTGTGGGGAGGCCCCAAGATTGCAGGAAGGGGGCCCACTGCAGAACTTGTGAAAGGATCCTGCTGTGGGACCATAATAAAAGGCCATGCAACGAGAGTAAAGAGCCCCAGGATTAGTGGGAAGAGCCCCGGGCTTGAAGGGAAGGGCCCGGCCAGGGCTCTGGGGGGCCCTTCATGGTTTCTTGCATCGGGGCCCTGAAGGTTCTAGTTATGCCTCTGGTGTGTATCTAGCTTTACTTTACAGCATTTCCTCACACCTGCCTAAAACCTTATTTTTATATACAGAATATATACCCCGAAGTAATTTCTCCTTTCAGGAGGGGGGGGGGGCATATTGTTTCAACTCTTTTTGTGAATAATAAAGTGATGTGCATCTGTTAATAGGATTATGAGTGCATATTTTATTTGTAGTAGTCACACAGAGAGGGTATGGTGTGTTTATTCTGCATATTTGTTATTCCCCAGTAACTCCAGATGTGTATAACCTCCTTAAAGTTTTTTTTTTTGGTTTTTTTTTTTTAATGCTTAAACATTTCTTACCAAAATGTACTAATTAAAATAAGTCTTAATGAAATTTGAACATTTTCTGTGGTATGGAAAGTTCATCCTGTAGCATCAGATAAAGCACTAATTGCCTCGGGATGAGCTATTGTACACCTGTAATCATGCATGGGAATTTTGATATGGGTACACATTACTACAGAACAGATGCTAAAGCATTTGACAAAAGAAGCAGAATAAATTAAATGGCAATGTTTTGTCCCTCTGAAAACAGCAATAAACCTATTACGCTTTTTTTTTTTTTTTTTTTAATTAGCAGTACACTGCTGTAACATCAAAAAGTAATGTTTACACCATTTAAATCACTGCGGATTACCTAAAATGATTCATTTTCATTTTTCATTACTTCACAGGATGTTTAAAATCTATATGCACGATAAATCATATTTTCAATGGTTATACTGTATATAGTGATTGGCAATTGCAAGTGTGTTCTTGCTGTGATACATTAGCAGTGTTTTTCCTCAAACTTTGTTCAGTGCAAACTTTGTTCAGTGCAAGTTGGCTGTGTCCAAATACCACCTCAATTGTTAAAACCGAGTCCCACAACCTTAAAAACTTTGGTTTAGCCAAAATAGAGATACTGACCTGGAGAACAAATGGGATTGAATATAATTGTGTAAAAACTCCCACATTGCTATTTCTATTTGGTTGTCATGGTCAGGGGTCAGGATTAGAGTTGAGCGAACACCTGGATGTTCGGGTTCGGCGGGTTCGACTGAACTTGAAAAAAACCCAGACTTAACCCGAACTTTGTCCTGATCCCGAACCCCATTGAAGTCAATGGAGACCCGAACTTTTGAGCACTAAAATGCCTCTAAAAACAAATAGGAATGGGCTAGAGGGCTGCAAATGGCAGCTAAACCATCTTAAGAGCATGGCAAGTGCTCTGCAAACAAATGTGGATAGGGAAATAACTTAAAATAACATAAAAAACAGAAAAATAAAAAATAATCATCTTGAATTATGTAGGAGGAGGACGAGGCCCATATGGAGTAGGATGTTGAGGTGGCGGTGGATATGGCGGTGGATATGGTGGTGTAGGTGGAAGCGGTGGCGGCAGTGGAGGAGGAGGACGAGGTAGCCAACACTGGTTTTGGTTTTTAATAAAAAAAATGTTTAAATTCGCGTACACCCCAAAAGAGTAAGAAAGATCAAATTCAACAATGGCTGGGTAAGGCCGGTATACATGTTTATTCTGCACAAGGTACGGACAAGTCCTGTGGGATCCATGACTGGTTCATTTTAATGAACGTGAGCTTGTCCACATTGGTTCTGGACAGGCGGCTGCGCTTGTCTGTGATAACGCCCCCAGCCGTGCTAAATACATGTTCAGATAATACACTGGCTGCAGGGCAGGCCAGCACCTCCAAGGCGTAAAGGGCATGTACCCAATTTGGAGACCCAGAAGTTGAAGGGGGCAGACCTGTCATTTACTACGTCTAGGCGTGTGCACATATACTGCTCCACCATGTTAGTGCTGGGTGATGGTGCTGCTGGTGGAGCTCTTGTTGCATGGAGAGGACGTGGTCAATTTGTGGCAGCTACACGCACAAGTTAAATACCTTTCTCAGCTGCAAATAGGCGACAGAACCTTACAGCAGTATTTGGCAGGGCCTAATGCGCCTCTACAAATGTTGAGGCCAAAACAAGTACAGTCGATAGTAGATTGGGTTGCTGACAGTGCCTCCAGTTCCTTCACATTGTCTCCCACCCAGTCTTCTGCTGAAAGGTCAGAGTTGACACCTGCAGCCGATGTCCATCAATCTTTCACCTCACCCCCTTGCAAATCAGCCAAGCAGTCTGAGCCCCAAGTCATGCAGCAGTCTATTCTTCTTTTTGATGACTCTGTTAGCATGGTTTCCCAGGGCCATCCACCTAGCCCTGCCCCAGAAGTGGAAGAGATTGAGTGCACCGATGCCCAACCACTTATGTCTCAAGATGAGTACATGGGAGGACCATCGCAGCACGTCTCAGATAATGACGAAACACAGGTGCCAACTGCTGCGGAATTCCGAATTGTGGAGACCGACAAGGGTTGCAGGGGTGAAGACTGCATGGAAGATGATGTGGAGGACAATGAGGTCCTCGACCCCACATGGAATGAACGTCATGCAGGTGACCTGAGTAGTTTGGAGGAAGAGGCGGTGGTCGCACAGAGCCACCAGCACAGCAGAAGAGGGAGCAGGGTGGAAAAGCGGAGTGGCCGTGCCCTAGACACTACGTCTGCTACTGCCCAACGCTGCAAGGGATCGAGCACACCATAGCCAGCTCAAAGGAGTTCCCTAGTGTGGCAGTTCTTCAGACAATGTGCTGATGACTGGACACGAGTGGTTTGCACGCTGTGCAATCAGAGCCTGAAGCGAGGCATAAACCTTCTCAACCTGAGCACAACCTGCATGACCAGGCATCTAAGTGCAAAGCACGAGCTGCAGTGGAGTAGACACCTCAAAAACCAAGAAGGGTCTCTGGCTCCTCCTGCTTCCTCTTCTGCTACTGCAGTCTCGGCCTCTTCATCCACCTCTGTAGTGACAGTGGCACCTGCCACCCCGCAAACAGAGGATCTGCCAGCAACACCACCACCTGGGTCACCAACAACCATCTCCACAATGTCCCATGGAAGCGTTCAGCTTTCTATCTCCCAAGCACTGGAGCGGAAGAGGAAGTACCCCCCTACCCACCCGCGATCCCTGGCCCTGAATGCCAGCATTTCAAAATTCCTGGCATTTAAAATGCTGTCATTCTGTCTGGTGGAGACGCAGAGTTTTTAAAGCCTTATGGTGGTGGCTGTCCCACAGTACGTCGTGCCCAGCCGCCACTACTTTTCCAGGCAAGCCATCCCTTCCCTGCACAACCAAGTGGGTGATAAAATCAGGTGTGCACTGCGCAACGCCATCTGTGGCAAGGTCCACCTAACTACGGATACGTGGACCGGTAAGCACGGTCAGGGACGTTATATCTCCCTGACAGCACACTGGGTAAATGCAGTGGCGGCTGGGCCTGAGGCGGATAGCAGTTTGGCGCATGTCCTTCCACCACCGAGGATCGCAGTGCGCTTCAGTTTGCCTCCTGTTCCTAACTCCTCCTACTCCGCTTCCTCATCCTCTACCGCCTCCTCATCCGGTCAGCGTAACACCTTCACCACCAACTTCAGGACAGCCAGGGGTAAACGACAGCAGGCAGTTTTAACACTTGCCTGTTTGGGGGAAAAACCACACACCGCGCAGGAGTTGTGGAGAGGCATTGAACAGCAGACCGATGAGTGGTTGGTGCTAGTGAGCCTCAAGCCCGGCCTGGTGTTGTGCGATAATGGGCGAAATCTCGTAGCAGCTCTGGGCCTAGCCGGTTTGACACACATCCCTTGCCTGGCGCATGTGCTGAATTTGGTGGTGCAGAGGCTCCTTAGAAATTACCCCGATATGTCAGAGCTGCTGCAGAAAGTGCGGGCCGTCTGTGTGCATTTTCAGGGTTCTCACCCTGCTGCTGCTCGCCTGTCAGCGCTGCAGCGTAACTTCGGCCTTCCCGCTCACCACCTCATATGTGACGTGCCCACAAGGTGGAACTCCACCTTGCACATGCTGGCCAGACTGTGCGAGTAGCAGCAGGCCATAGTGGAGTTTCAGCTGCAGCGCGCACGCATGAGTCGCTCTGCGGAACAGCACCACTTCACCACCAGTAACCGGGCCTCCATGCGAGACCTGTGTGCCTTGTTGCGCTGTAACATATGCAGACTAGGCTGCAATGTAATCTTTTTTCCCTAAATGGGTGTTTATTGAATAGCGGAATAGAACAACAGTATCCAACGAGTGTATCGTACAGTAAAATATGCAGACTAAGCCGCAATGTAATATTTTTTCCCTAAATGGGTGTTTATTGAATAGCGGAATAGAACAACAGTATACAACGGGTGTATCTCACACGTACAGATACAGATTAGGCTGCAATTTAATATTTTTTCTCTAAATGGGTGTTTATTGAATAGCAGACTAGAACAATAGTATCCAACGAGTGTATCTTACACGTATAGATACAGACTAAGCCGCAATTTAATATCTTTCTGTCCCCTAAATGTTTTTTTTTATTGCAAGGCGCAATACAACAGTATGCAATGGTTGTATCTCACTGTAACATACGCGGACAGGGCCACAATCAACTTTTTTTGCCCCTAAATGTTTTTTTTATTGCAAGGCGCAATACAACAGTATGCAATGGGTGTATCTCACTGTAACATACGCGGACAGGGCCGCAATCAACTGTTTTTGCCCCTAAATGTTTTTTTATTGCAAGGCGCAATACAACAGTATTCAATGGGTGTATCTCACTGTAACATACGCGGACAGGGCCGCAATCAACTTTTTTTGCCCCTAAATGTTTTTTTTTATTGCAAGGCGCAATACAACAGTATGCAATGGGTGTATCTCACTGTAACATACGCAGACAGGTCAGCAATCAACTTTTTTGCCCCTAAATGTTTTTTTTTTATTGCAATGCGCAATACAACAGTATGCAATGGGTGTATCACACTGTAATGTATGAATGTAAAACTGAAAAATAATTATCCCCTTAATTGGTGCTTGTTGAATAGCAGATTTGAAATGCAGTGTCTGTCTAAACGCTGTAAGTCACAGTAAAATATGAAGGAAAAAAGTTTTTTTCTTTTTAAAATGCAGATTAAGCAGACACATATGCACTGAGGTTGCAGGAAATGCCCACTACACACCGCATGCCTAACAGGTTGGATACTGTTGTTGTTCTATTCCGCTATTGAATTAAAAAAAAAAAAAAACATTTAAATGAAAAACTGAAAAATAATTTTTTACCCTAAATACTGAAAAATAATTATTTTCCCCTCACATTGGTGCTTTTTAAAGAGCAGGTTAGAAAAGCAATGTCTGTCTGACATACAGTCTTTAAAGTTAAATATGAAGGAAAACATGTTTTTTCTTTTTTAAATGCAGCTTAAGCAGACACATATGCACTGAGGTTCCATGAAATGTGCAGCACCGCACGCCTAACAGGTTGGATACTGTTGTTCTATTCTGCTATTGAATAAAAAAAAAAAAAACATTTGAATGAAAAACTGAAAAATAATTTATTTTCCCTAAATACTGAAAAATAATTATTGTCCCCTCACATTGGTGCTTTTTGAAGAGCAGGTTAGAAAAGCAATGTCTCTCTAAAGACTGTATGTCAAAGTTAAATATGAAGGAAAAAATTTTTTTTCTTTTTTAAATGCAGATTAAGCACACACATATGCACTGAGCTTGCATGAAATGTGCAGCACCGCACGCCTAACAGACTGATACAATTTTTTTTTCTCAATCAACGGTAGAAAAAAAAAGGACCTACCAAAGGAATGGATGGGGGCTTGAGGTGTCCGGGCCACCATCCAGAAAAGACATGAGAAACCAAGGGTGAACAAAAGGAAAAGAAAGCAAAAAGTGGAGAAAGGAAAAAACTAGAGCTGAGAAGAGGAAGGAAAAGAGATGGGAGGAGGGGGGAGAGGGGGGGGAGGAAAAAAAATGGGGAAGGAAGGGAACAAAAATAGACAAGAAAAAGAAGAAAAACAAGAGGACAAGGTGAGGGGATGTGGAAAAGAGAAGGAAGGTTCAGAGCAAAAAACAAAGAAGTAAAAAAAAGGGCTGGTGGGATTTTAATGGTACCATAGAAAAAACCATAGCAAAAATTATTAAAATCGAGTATTTTATTTATACATATTTAAAACCAGATAGGGGGAATATAAGACACATCGTGAAGTACATACAGTACAATAACACAGGTACAAAAAATAGGCGGTGGTGGATATATAGCTAATCCGATGTGCAGGACCTCGGAAATTAACCCAACATGTTTCGCAGCCTAGTTTGGGCTGCTTCTTCAGGGGTCTGTATCATGCTATATAAAGAAAGCCTTAATTGACCTATGTAAAGAAATAACAGATAGTGAACAAAATTTTTTTTTAACAAAATAAAACATAATGGTTGAACATGCACATACGGCCCTTATGTATACAATGCACAGTGCTTCACCACAAACGGTCACCCGACAGTGCACCAAGGAGAGAGAAAGTCTGGAATCCCCACAATACGTCTTACCCACGGATGTGGAGGAGAGATAAGGCAGGGACAACTAGAACCGGAAAAGGTATGAACCGGAAAAGGTATCCAAAAGATATCATTAGGGTTCAAAGAGTGAGGAAAAGCCACAAGAAATTCCCAAGAGGATGTCCAGGGGATGTGTTAATGAGGAATATAAAGGCAATAGTTTACCTTAGATGGTACTGGATTATATAAAGCCCGATAACGGGACAAAATAAATTGGAACCAGAAGGTCCCTGTCTCTAAAAGGGAAAAAAAAAAAAAAACGTAAAATATATTTAGGGACATAAATACTCCTGAGCAATGATTAGCTTGAAGAAAACAGAAGGAAAAGTGGGAAGAAGAGAGAACCCTGGGGACAAGGAAGGGAGTAAAAGGAAACAGCAGGGAAAGAGGAAGAAGCTGGGGGGGGGGGAGCAAGGACTGAGGAGAAATGAAAAAAAGGGGGGGGGGGAGGGGGGAGAAAAATAGACTGTGAATGAGAGAGGGAAGAAAAAAGGCGGCTACCTCACGAGGATACAAATGAGATATGGAGAGGCCAGTGGTAAGGAAACAGCTATGCATCTATAGAATACAATGGGCAATGTCTGGTTGTCATGCCAATTATGAGGCAAGCCAAGAGAAACTCCATAGGGTATCCAGGTAAATATATCCCGGTGGGAAAAGCACCTAGTTGGGAAACAAAAAGGAAATGGAGATGAGACATGACCTCGAGGATCGCATAGTAACAGACCTCAGGGCATGACCACCAGCAGGCACTTACCAGCGTGTGTTCAGATAGGTAAAATGGCCATCTCGCAACAACTAAATGCCAGAGATCCCACTTAAATGCTACCTCAACCCGACGCCGGGTGCACGTCATAGACGTGCGCCACGGCGCGGGTCATATCCTCAACTGTGCGCGCGCAGCCGCATGCAGCCATGGGGAGCGGAAGTGGAGGTGAAATACCTCAACGTCCCGCAGCTCCACCCGAGGATCACACATCCGTGGGAGACGAGAGGAGGAGCCAAGACCCGCCAACCCACCAAAGGGGCAAGGGTGGACATAGTGGCCGGAAGGGCGAATAACCGTGCATTGCAGACAAAACAGAGGGGGCCATGGGCACGTGATTCCATCAACGTAAAAACAAAAACAAAAATGCAATACAATAAACAAAGCAATCTAGAAAAATACACCTGAGTATAGCAAAGAATATACAGTATACATTTTTTTTTCTCCTTTCTCCTCCTCACTTGGCTCAGGTCAGGGCATAAAGATCGTTCACTGCACCCCCACACAATCAAATCAATGTAGATCGCTGTCTGATTAAAGCAGATTGTTCCTATCCTATGCTTTCCCTACAAGCAATCTCTCCAGCCTGGCCCTACAGTAAACTCCTATCTCTCCCTCCGGGCAAAAAGATCGTGCACTGCATCCCACACAATCAAATCAATGTAGATCGCTGTATGATAAAGCAGATTGTTCCTCCTATGCTTTCCCTACAAGCAATCTCTCCAGCCTCACCCTACAGTAAACTCCTATCTCTCCCTCAGCAGCAGCAGTCAGGAACCTGCCCCTAGTATAGTTATAGCAGAGTGAAGCAGGGCGCTGTGTGACTCCAGCTTATATAGAGTCTGGGTCACATGCTGCACTGGTTAATCACAGCCATGCATTTGTAGAAATGGCTGTGATTGCTTCTAGGGCACACTAGTTAAACGCTTGCTGATTGGCTGCCTTGCACCTGTTGAAAGCGCGCTATTAAAACCACGCCAAAACATCAAATAATGTTACCGAACGGACAGTTCCCGAACATACAGTGAAATGTTCGGGTCCGGGTACCGAATAACCAAAAGTCCGGTACGAACACGAACAATACAGTCTGGGTTCGCTCAACCCTAGTCAGGATAGAAGACCAGTTGCTATAGCAGTAGCGGAACTACCACCAACCAGCAGTATAGATAAACAGGCAGTCACCCTGGTGAATGATGTGGGCTCACCTGAGGTGTGGAGTCTAAGTACTAACCATTGCTCACCAGAGCTCCTGATGGTGGAGATGGATTTTTCTGCGTGTTAATACCAGGTTGCAGCCCTCAGGATTGCCCCACCAGGAGGTGAGTAAACCGGAGTTCAGTAGCGGATAACCAGGTAGGGATCAAACAGAAGCATAGACAGAAAACAAGCCAAAGTTCGATAATGAGCAGTTGCAGGTTGGAATCAAGCAGAAGCATAGTCGAGGAACAAGCCAAGGGTCGATAACGAGTGGTAGCAAAATATGGACGGCAACAGGGAATACAGAAGCGAGATACTGGCTGGAGAGAGCACAATAATCTGACAAACAGTAAGTGCAGAGACATGGCTTAAATCAGAAAGTTCATGGGAGGAGTAAAGAGTCCAGGGTTCAAGACAAACAAGGTCAAGATGGGATCATTCAAGGAATTGTCCAGGGAACTGTCCAGCATTCCAGGTAGCTCAGCGAGAAGAGACATTGCCTGACTTAGCAGGGTTCATATCCAGGCCATGACATTGGTGCATATTTACAATAAAACAGTAGCAAGCTAACATTAATATCTGCTTCTCACATTAACAGTAAATCATAAACTATAACAGTGCAGCGCTATCCCAAGTGCTGGGGGTAGCACTGCACAGTTATAGTTTATAATTAAAATAGGATTAATTGGCCTTTGGGAAAGATAATACTTGGTAATTTTAGCTAAAATAGGACATGTGCTATGCTAGCAAGGCTGGCGGGAGGGGTGTGTGTGTGTGTGTGTGTGTGTGTGTGGGGGGGGGGGGTTCACATAACCTCTAATTAGATTTTTAGATTTGCTATGGACATGGTGCTGCACATGTGACCGGTCATGCAAAGGCTTGAATGTTTGGTTGAGAGCTGACATAAACACACTAGCAACTGTGATAGTTATCATAAGAAGCATGGCCTGAATATATCAAACTCTGCACCTGAACAAGCAGGCATTTCTAACATGAACTTTCTTTTGGGAAACAGATACATTTGCTGGGTTTAGTTCCACTTAAGATTTTACCCATTCTAGGTCTGTGTAGCACTACCCCTGCAGGAGCTGCTATTTAACTGGTTCTTCTTCAAATGATACAAAGGCCACCGATCACCCAAACAGCCTATTTAATTGGGCTCCAATAAACAGTCTAGTCAAGATCAGGATCAATGGCAAACAGTATCTGACAGCAGCAAAACACTGGAGCGAGAGACACTAGTAGGGGCGGACCTAAATACCCTCCCAGCAGCCAGCATCAGGTGGAACCTGTTTATTGGAATCTGCTGGCTGCTAGGAGATGCTTGCTGGTGGACACAGGTACTAAAATCTTTCACTCTGGGAAGCACAGTGCCACCAGCAGGTCCTAACATTCCCCCCCCCCCCTCTCCAGATGCTCCATCGTGCCCCACCAACAAAGTCTGGAAGCTGACATGTCTACCATGCAGTAGGGTTCCAAAAGCTAGCTGATTTTTCTGCTGAGGAGGTGCAACACTGGGAGCTTACAATTCCTTAAAGCAGCATACATATCAACACTGGGATTCTGAAAGCAACCTGGAGGCTTCACACAGGATTCTCTGGTCAAAACAGAGACCCTGACATTAGGTTGTCCCATCACTACTCGACCTTCCCTATCTAGTTCACTAGAGACTGCTCTAAATTTTAACAGACACTTAGGTGTACCCAAGGTACCTAACCTGGGTCCTCTAATGCACCTGGCAGAAAAAGGATAACCAGAGGCAGGCTTTGTAGCAAACAGCAGATCACCAGAGACAGACTGAACCCCAACAGCAGGCATTGAAGCAGACTGAACCCAATCAGCTGGCATTGAAGCAGACTGAACCCCATCGGAGTCAGCATTTAGGCAGTCTGAACCCCTTCAGCAGGTATTTAGGTAGATTGAACCCCATTGCCGGCATTAAGGAAGACTGGATCCCATTGGCAGGCATTGAGGTGGACTGGATCCCATTGGCAGGCAGCTCGGAGGAGGACTGGACCCTATCAGCAGGCAGCATGGAATCAAAAACGGAATATTGGTTGAGACAGCAGTGCAGAGTTGTATGAGTAGAAAATAACTTTTGTTTCTTTTTCAGTTTAAATGCTATATGAGTCCTTACAAGTGGTTGCAGGGTGCTGACCAGATTGTGCAGTGGTGGGAAAGTAGTAACAGCACTGGGGTGCATAGAGGTAAGGGTAGTAGAGACAGAGGAAGATATCTATGGGTAACGGAACTGTAGGGGAGCCTTTAATTGGCTAAATGCAAGGAAAGTGTGGTCAATGAAATCAGAGTACTGGTATACAGGAGGTAAGGAACATTTAGTAGCAGTTCTGGTTGCTAAGTGTAATGAAGGAGGAGATTTTTGATATTTATAGGCAGATCTGAATTAGTGTGAATCAGCTAAAACTGGAGATAGGACTTCAGACCAAGCTTGGAGCCCAGGCTGAACCAAGTTACCGTTCCCTAATCTGACTAAGGAAAGCATATCAGTAGCACAATCCAACATGAGCTTTTGTGAACAAAACCCAAAGAAGTAAACTGTGTCATCTTCCAGCAATAATACCAAAGATTCAAACTGAGACATATTAAAGGAAGAAGTGAAATCAACACTGGGAAAATGGTAGGCACAATTGTTTTTTCCTTTTTAATAGATCCAACAGTGCCTCTACACAGTGCTCCCAACAACTCAAGGGTTTTATTTTCATGGTCACCTTCCTGCAACATCCGCAGACTATTGCAAAATGTTCAGATCCTTTTACTGTCCTCAGAGCCAGGCACCCTTTGTGTGCCAAGTGCACCCCGGTGTCAGTAAGCAGCTCCCCCTGCAGCTCTGCCAGCCAGTCTGGCTGCCCCTGGACAGTAGCACTCTCTGTAGTCATAACAGCCTAGGATCCAAAGAATCCTATATGCGCCATTGTGCCGTGTGTTGCTGAATGTGTGCTTTCTCTCTCTCATGTGGACTCTCACAGGTCTGGTGTCAACAGCCTTCTACTGGGTAGGTTTTTCTTATTGCATCTGTTAACCCTCTACTATTCAGTTGAAAATGCCTCTCGCAATGGAAAACTGTCTCCCAAACAAATTTCTAAGTACTTTTATTTATTACTTGCAGAAATTGTAAAGGAGAGGGGTTGGGGTGGTATTGGGTTACTCTATGGGCTAAGGAAATGCTGAACTGTAAATGACAGACACACTTCACCAGGCTGGGCTTTCTTGAACAGTCTTTATGCCAGGGACAAAGGGGGATTGCCAGAACTAAGAGCCTGTAGGACCTGTCTCAGAAAGAGCTACCATTGGCGCTTGTCACACCAAAAGTAAAACGGCATATAGTCACCAGGGTCTTGAGCTCATGTCAATACTCACAATGTCACAGGGCAGCTAAACATTCCCCAGTCTCCATTGGACATCTCTATGTCTCAGGACTACTACATAGTTCCTAGCCTCCATCAGACACTCCTCTGTCAAGACACTCCCCAGTGAATGTCATGGGACAGCTACACACCTTCCAGCTTCCACCAGGCACCCTTCAGTGAGTTCTCAAGACCAGATCCTCAGTAGGGATGGACGAACATCGGCCGGGGCGGCTCGCGAACGCCAGCCGCAAATTTTCTCAAAAGTCAGCGAACCGCGAGTTCGCGGCGGGCCCCATTGACTTCAATGGGATGCGAACTTTAAAAACCTTTAGGTCATATGTCATATTTGCAGCCACAAAAGACGTATTAGCTGTGCACAAATAGTCCCAGCACATGGACAATGTCATAACAGAAGTATTGCAATTGAAAAGTTGCCCTAAATATTTTTTTTTTTTTTACAGCAAAAAATATATATATTTTTTTTCATAAATCAGCCAGAACTGACAGCAGCCGGTAAATACATTGTCTAATACATATAGGGTCCACTCACACATCTGTAAAATGGGTCCGCATCCATTCCACAATTTGGCGAAACCTTTACAGACCCATTGGTTTTCATTTCCAGTCTGAAAAATTTGGCATTCACAGGATAAAGAAGTAAGTGTCGGCCATAAAAGGCCCCAAAAATTAGCCCACATGTGTTTAACTGACAGCAAAGAACTTAGTTTTTGATGGCTAGAGGTACAGTAGGCGTTTACAGGATACATAAGTGTCGGCCTGTATAGGCTCCAAAAATTAGCTCACATGGTTTGAACTGACAGCAAAGAACTTCGTTTTTGATAGCTACAGGTACAGTAGGCGTTCACAGGATACATAAGTAAGTGTCGGCCTGTATAGGCTCCAAAAATTAGCTCACATGGTTTGAACTGACAGCAAAGAACTTCGTTTTTGATGGCTACAGGTACAGTAGGCGTTCACAGGATACATAAGTAAGTGTCGGCCTGTATAGGCTCCAAAAATTAGCTCACATGGTTTGAACTGACAGCAAAGAACTTCGTTTTTGATGGCTAGAGGTACAGTAGGCATTCACAGTACACAGAAGTAAGTGGCGGCCTGTATAGGCTGCAAAAATTAGCTCACATGGGTTGAACTGACAGCAAAGAACATAGTATATGATGGCTAGAGGTACAGTAGGCGTTCACAGTTCACAGAACAGTAAGTGTCGGCCTGTATAGGCTGCAAAAATTAGCTCACATGGGTTCAACTGACAGCAAAGAACGTAGTATATGATGGCTAGAGGCCTTTTAGGCATTCACAGAAGGTAGTATTTGGTGGCTGGAGGTACATTAGGCATTCACAGAAAAAATAATTGTCGGCCCTGAAAGGCCCCAAAAATATGCCATTCAATGGACATGAAATGCCTTTTATGCCACTGTATTTAGCGAAGCCAAGGACCAGGAATTGTTGTGGGTGGATGGCGGTCTGGCAGATATTTGTGGCCTGGCATGAGGAATTTCGATTAAACCTGGTCTACTGGTCACATGTGTTGAATTCCTCAGAGATCCATGCCTCATTCATTTTTATAAATGTGAGGTAGTCTACACTGTCATGAGCTAGGCGAGTGTGCTTATCGGTCACGATCCCCCCTTCTGCACTGAACGTCCTTTCGGACAGGACACTAGACGGGGGGCAAGCCAACATTTCCATTGCAAATTGTGCAAGCTCTGGCCAGAGGTCAAGCCTGCCCACCCAGTAGTCCAGGGGTTCATCACTTCTCAGAGCGTCCACATCGGCTGTTAACACGATGTAGTCGGAAACCTGTCGGTCTAGGTGTTCCCTCATGCTGGATCCGGAGTACAGCTGTCAATGGTTCGGCTGAAAGAAGAATCTCATATCTGAAGTGACCAAGACATCTTCCAACCGCCCTCTTCTTGCAGGCGCTGTTGGATTGCTACCCGCAACTGTCTCTCTGTGACTGGAAATTCCTCTGCCAGCGCACGGAAAAGCAGAATGCAGAATTTCCCACAGCAAGGCCTGGAAGTGCTGCATTCTGACCGCCCTCTATGATTGTGGTAACATTTCCGCCATTTTGAGTTTGTACCGGGGGTCTAAGTACGTTGCCACCCAGTACTGGTCCCTGGCATTTATGCGTTTTATACAGGGGTCCCCCTTAAAACACTGCAGCATGTAGGCCCCCATTCGCACTAAACTGGAAGCGGTGTAGTGGCCTGCTTCCAGCTCATCATCCAGGATAATGTCGTCCTCCTCCCCCCATCCACGGATAACACCAGGGATCCCAGAAAGGTTTAAAGCATGCTCTTCTTGCTCCTCCTCATCCCCCCCCTGCACCATCCTCCTCTGACTCCTCTGACTCCTCTTCAGACTCCTGCTGTTGACTTGTCTCAGATGGAGTAGCACCCCCTGGGAATTCATCCAACATTGCAACTTCCTCATCTTCCTGCTCCTGCTCCTCGACGGCTTGATCAATGACATGACGCAATGCACGCTCCAGAAAGAAGGCATAAGGTTTTCACTTATGGCGCCCTGGCCGCGACTGACCAGTTTGGTGATCTCATCGAATGGCCGCAGAAGTCTGCATGCGTCCCGCATGAGCAGCCACTGGCGAGGTGAAAAAAACCCAAGCTCCCCAGAACCTGTGCTGCCACTGAGTTCGAACAGGTAGTCGTTAACTGCACGTTTCTGCTGGAGCAGCCTATCGAGCATAGGCAACGTTGAGTTCAGGCAGTCACAAATAAGACACCTGAGGGGCAGGTTGTGTCGCCGCTGAATGTCAGCAAGGCGAGCCATGGCTGTGTAAGAACTTCGGAAATGGGCAGAAATTTTCCTGGCCTGCTGCAAGACGTCCTGGACCCCAGGGTATTTGGCAATGAGTGTTATTTTGCCCTGTTTTAGCGCACTCAGCAGATTGGCACTGTTGTCACACACCACGTTACCAACTGTCAAATTCAGCGGTGTCAGCCACTGATCTGCCTGTAAACGCAAAGCTGAAAGGAGTGCAGAACCAGTGTGGCTCTTGGCTTCCAGGCACAACAGATGCAGCACAGCATGGCAACATCTCACCTGGCATGTGGAATAGGTTCTGGGGATCTTGGGCGGCGCAGGAGAAGAGACGGTAGCAGCGGAAGAGGAGGAGGAGGAGAAGAAGAGGCAGGCCTGCTTTCAATCCGTGACGGTACAACTAAATCTACATGGGTGCCATGAGTTACATGCTTAACGGCCGTCAGAAGGTTCACCCAGTGGGCAATAAAAGTGATATACCTTCCCTGCCCGTGTTTGCTAAACCATGTGTCTGTGGTCAGATGTATCTTGGCATCAACACTGTGTGCCAGAGATATATTCACTTGCCGCTGAACATGGCCATACAGCTCTGGAATGCCCTTCTGCGAGAAATATTTCCTGCCTGGGACCTTCTATTGTGGTGTTCCAATGGCCACAAATTTCCGAAAGGCCTCCGAGTCCACCAGTTTATATGGCAGTAGTTGGCGGGCTATCAGTTCCGACAAGCCAGCAGTCAAACGTTGGGCAAGAGGGTTATCCGGCGTCATCATTTTTTTCCGCTCCAACATTTGGACCACAGAAGCCTGCCTTTTTCCAGAACAACGTGATGACGGCATCATGGAAGGTGGAGTGGAGGGCAAATGTGAGGAGAGAGGAGAAGGAGAAGGGGCTGGGCGGTGAGAGCCTGGAGTGTGGCTTTGTGGGTTCTGTGATGGGCTTTGTGTTGCTCCCACTGGGCTCGGTGATGGGAGTTCTTCTTAACTCCCATCATCATGGGAGTGCCTTCTTAAGGCGGTTGTCCCTAGGTGAGTGTTGGGCTTACCGCGACTTATGTGTTGACTGCAAAGGCTGCAGATGGCAACACTGTTGTCAGCAACGGACACATTAAAAAAAGCCCACACTGCGGAGCCATGTGCCGGCGTCCTGGGAGCGCCAGATGTGACTGTACATGGTTAATGGCTTGCTCTTGATACATTTGCAGTCTGCTTTGCACCTTTTGTTGAATGCAAGTTCTGCCTGCCTCTCCTCCCTATCTGCTGGTCCGTCTTTCCCTCTGAACTCCCTTCCTCTTCCTCTCCTGTGGCCACCCACGTGACGTCCATAGACTCATCATCATCCACGTCACCTTCCCCACCACTAACATTCGAGATCTCGGAGTAGGCAGCAACAGCGGGGACCAACCTCCTTGGGCTGATCTGGGTACTGTCGTCAGACTGCTGAGTGGTGGCTGTTGCTACCTCCTCTTCCTGATCCGATGCCAACAATGGCTGCGCATCGCAAACGTCTTGTGATGGATCGCAAAAATTCCAGTGACTCAAGCGGAGGGTATGTGGTCGTGGTGGTGTCTTTGGGGGTGCACACAGCAGAGCGTTAAGAAGGTGCAGATAGAGAGGATGAGGAGGGTGCAGAAGAGGAAGGCTGAGTGACCCACTCAACCAAGTCTGGTGCGTCCTTTGCCGTAATTGTACGCGCCTTTTGAAACTTCAGAGTTAGGCTCCGGCCTACTACCCCTGCGTACGTCTCTGCCTCTTCCTCTGCCTGTCATGTTTTTTAATTACCCTGTGACAAAAGTCTCTAGAGAATCGCAGTATATCTGGAAAAAGGTAGATAACACCCCACTTCAATATGTGGTATTGGGGGGCCACAGGTTTATCACACCAGTTCTACAAATAATTGGCCAGTAACTGTTGTCACTGTGTGTAGCACAGTCAACACAGCAAGAGAGGCCAAGTTTTTGCAGGACTAAAATACACTCTTAGAAAAGTATACTGTTAAATAACACCCCGCTTCAATATGTGGTATTGGGGGGGGCACTGGTCTATCTCACCAGTTGTTGAAAAAATTGGCCAGTGAGTTTGGCACTGTGTGTATCAGACTTCACTCAGCAAAAGAGGCAATATTGCTGCAGGACACAAATACACTTGTAAAAGTATACTCAGATAACACCCCACTTCAATATGTGGTATTGGGGGACCACTGGTCTATCACACCAGTTCTACACATAATTGAGAAAAAATGGTGATAAACCAAAAAGAACTGCGCAAATGGGTGTTTGTACACAAAATTACAGTGTACTAAAATTTTCTAATCGTGAATACATAAATAAATAAATAAATAGAATAAATCTGTGAATATATATAAAATATATAAATTATGTGGGAATGCCATCCACACTGCGAGCAGCAGACAAACAATGTGTTAACGTGATAAATGTGAGATTTGAGAGTATATATTGCGCTCAACAACAATATTCACAAAAAGTGCATGGGTGCATATAAATAAATAAATAAATATTTTAAAAAACAGTCCAATTGTGCTTAATAACATCAATGGTGATTGAGGACCACAACAATTTGATAAAAGCACAAACCCAGCATAAATAGATAAATAAATAAATAAATAAAGTCCTTTCGGTGCTTAAAATTTCAAGGTGATTATATGGTTAACCGCAGCAGTGATTAAAAGCACAGACTTGATAGAAGTGGTGTTTAGAACCTTCACCTCCACACCTTCACCCAGTGCTCTTAATAAATACTTCTTACCAGAAGGATATGACCCCTTTATTATAGGGGGTCACAACAAACATTGGTATCCACAACGAATCCAGATCATCCACATAGCTTTTCCTCTCACCAGCAAGGATGTATGACCAGATAATAGTGGAACTCCAAATTAGAAAACTTACTACATATCGTATATTAGTCTGCCTTATTGCAATCAGAATCTTGGTTCGTTGGTATATAGAACGCCGCTCCACGCTTGCGTTCCGCCAACCCGGAAGTCTACAGTCTCACGCTCCCGATACACGTTTCGTCAGGCCGTGCTGACGTCATCAGGGGATCATGTGACCGTACATCTCCATTGTGTTTATATAGAGACTACAAGACCACAGCATCCAATCACATTCCTCCGGCTCATGAACTGCCCATTCCATCACGGATTGCTAGGTTCAGCCCTTTCCTAAGGATACCTGCCGGGGACATTTCTGGCAAATAAACAATTAATTAGAAACGCATTATATGGCCATGGCAATTGAATGCTCCTTTCTAATAGCCACAATATACATTTATTTCCACCTCTTATAAGTCTAGATGGCAACATAGACTAGAATGGTGGTATTAATGCCAATTAATAAATAAATAAATATCAATAAGAGAGGATGCTATTTACAATATATTACATTGCTTAAAAACAAAACAAAACAAAACCTCACCCTCAGTATATAGAATTTTAATCGATAATAGATCTGTCCAATTTGACCAGGTTAAGATTATTTTTTATTTTAAAATGATTTTTATTTTAAAATTGATTTTAACAATATTATAAACCTAATCTAAAATAAATAAATTTAAAATTATTTTAAAATTATTATTAATAGATGTTGTGGGAAAATTGGTTTGAAAAAATATACGCCCTAAAAATTAGAGATAAAACAATTTAAATCAATATCAATATTCATACCCAAAGGGTGCAAAGTATTTATTTTGTAGATCCATTGGGTCTCATTCATAGAGACCTTCTGGGTCATATTTCCCCCTCTCCAATGATTATCCACTGAATCAATACCACAAAATGACATCAGGGTAGGGTCTCTATTATGGTATAGACAAAAGTGGTTGGAGAGGCTATGTTTTGGGAAGCCTTTTTTTCACATTTCCAATGTGTTCATTTATGCGGATAGACAGTCGGCGGGTTGTTCTGCCTATATACTGTAACCCGCAAAGACAACTAATTAAATAGGTTACATGTGTGGATCTACATGAAATAAGTTTTTTTATTTTGTATTTTTGCCCAGTAGCTTTGCATTGGAAGGTAGTGATTTTCCTAGGATTCTTTTTAGTTATTTTACAAGCATTGCACCTACCACAAGGAAAGAACCCTTTTACATCCAAGAACGTGGGCTTTCTCTTCGGGGGGTCGGGTATGTTAGGAGCCAACGTGTGCCTTAAATTAGGGGCCTTTCAGTAAATAAATACCGGTTTGTTAGGTAAGATCTTGTTCAAGGTCTTATCTTTCTTTAAAATTGGCCAATGTTTCCTCACAATGGCTTCAATTTGTTTAAAATTCCTGTTAAAATCAGTTAAAAAAGCTATATCACCCTTATTGTCTGTGTTTTTATTCTTTGCTTTCAGTAATTCACTCCTTGGCATCTGATGCACTGAATCTCTCGTTTTTAGTACATCATCAAGTTTGTTTCCTTTTTCCACAAACCTTGATGTTAGGAGATTGGATTGGACAAGGTAATCTTCATAATTTTTGCAATTTCGTCTGATGTGCATATACTGCCCTTTCGGTATAGCACCTAGCCATTTTGGGTGATGACAACTCTTGGTGGGAATATAGCTATTCCTGTCTGTTTCCTTGAAATAACTCATAGTGGAGACAGAACCCCCCTGTTTCACCAAGGTTAGGTCCAAGAAATTTACTGACATCTTATCCCATGTTGCTATGAAAACCAGACCATACTGATTATTGTTAATCTTATTCAGGAATTGCTTCAAAGAATCTTCCGATCCGTTCCACAGCACTAGCAGATCGTCAATAAATCTTTTGTATAGGATCAAGGAAGGATCTGGGTTTCTAAAGATCTCTTCCTCTTCCCATCGGCCAAGGAGAATATTCGCTGCACTTGGGGCATATTTAGTACCCATTGCTACGCCTCTGACTTGATTGTAGTAACAACAGTCGTGCCAAAAATAGTTATTGCCCATAGCCAAGCTTAAGGCATCACAAATTAACTTTTTTTGGGCCGGTTTTATATTGGTTTTAGTGTTCAAAGCAGCAATAGTGGTGTTCAAAACATCATTTTGTTTTAAACTGGTATACAAAGATTCAATATCGATTGTAACCAGAATGGTGTCTGACTGTACTTCTACTTCTTCTAATAAATTAATCAAATGCTTGCTGTCTTTGAGATGAGATGGGTATAAAGGTACCACTGGCTGCAAAAAATGATCCACATATTTGCCTATTCAGGAAAATATGGATCCTATTCCACTTATAATAGGCCTACCAGGAGGCTTTGTTTTATTTTTGTGGATTTTTGGCAGCTGGTATATCGTAGGCAGTCTTGGTGCTTTGGGCACAAGATATTGTGCCTCCTTTTTGGTTAGAATACCATCTTCTTTGGCTTTTTTAACCAGTTTTTCTAATTTACATTTCAAACTTCGGGTGGGGTTACTTTTAAATTTTTTGTAGGTAACTTGGTCACCTACCAACCTGTCAAGTTCCTGCTTGTAGTCACTCTTATTGAGGACCACAATTCCTCCGCCCTTATCAGCCCCTCTAATAACAATGTTTTTGCGATTTTCTAGTTCTTTCAAACCCTTTTCCATGTCATTTCTGGCATGATGACTATTGAATTTTATTTTCCTCACATCATCTTCAACCATATTTTTAAAAACTTCCAGACAATGGTTGGAAGCTTTGAGTGGATTAAAAATAGACGATTCCTCAGTACCCTATCCTGATACTCTGTGGTATTGGAGTTTTGGCTTATGGGTTTCTCTAGGAAATGTTTTTTAATTTTTAATTTTTATTTATTTTTTTTTATTTTTATTTTTTTAATTTTTAACTTCCTGACATACTTTTCCACATCAATGAAAGTATTGAACTTGTCAATACTTTTGTCAGGAGCAAACTTCAGGCCAAGCTCCAGTATTTTCAATTCGTCAGAGGTAAACAGGACACCACTGAGATGAAATATCCTAGCCCCTAGAACTCTCTTTTTCTTTTGTTCCTTTTGTTCACCTCTGCATCCTCTCCTCTGTTTTCTGACCTTCCTGGTGGTGGGCCATTCCATTGGGGTGTTCCCCCTTGTTGATATTGGTGATAAATATCCCCTCCCCACTGTTGCCAGTGTTTCTCTCATTGCCAATGGTTCTCCTGGTTCCATGGCTGCTGGGGTCTCTCCCAATGATAAGAGCCTCACCCCCGTTGCCAGGGTTGTCCCCCCCCCCCCGTGACCACGTGGTGCTCCATTTGGGTGGTTGGAGCCTCTTCCTCTCCCTCTCTGACCCGGTGCGCCACCTCACCCCCTCCTCTGAAAACCCTTCTGCTGTTGACTATTAGGGGTGTAGGCCAAGGGGGAGTAACTGTTATATGTGGGCACAGCATACTGGGATGGGTTGTGGTACTGGTGCCTATTTGGCCTATTTCCTGAATCTTCATAAGATCTATCAGTATCGAAGTTTGGTATCCCTCCAGTGGGAGTAAAATTAGGATCCGTGAATCTCTCGATACCTATTTCTCTCACTAATGGAGACTGATTGAGGGCAGCGTTAATGTTTGGTCCCTCGGGGATATCTTGCCATCTATAAACTTTCGATTCCTTGTAGTCTGCCAAATCTCTTTGGTATTTTGGTGATTTTTTTGTTCCTAGTGTCAATTTTATCTAGAAATTTCTGGGTTGAGGTGATTTTCTCTTTAAAATCAGCATTATCCTTGAATGGTTCTAGAGTTGTTTTTAATTCACTGATTTTTTGTTCTAGTTTAGCCATTTTGATTTTCCTGCAAGATGAACACAATTTTGTGACAATATGAGAAAAAATGATGATAAACCAAAAAGAACTGCGCAAATGGGTGTTTGTACACAAAATTACAGTGTACTAAAATTTTCTAATAATCGTGAATACATAAATAAATAAATAAATAGAATAAATCTGTGAATATATATAAAATATATAAATTATGTGGGAATGCCTTCCACACTGCGAGCAGCAAACAAACAACGTTTTAACGTGATAAATGTGAGATTTGAGAGTATATATTGTGCTCAACAACAATATTCACAAAAAGTGCATGGGTGCATATAAATAAATAAATACATATTTAAAAAAAACAGTCCAATTGTGCTTAGTAACATCAATGGTAATTGAGGACCACAACAATTTGATAAAAGCACAAACCCAGCATTACAGATCTATAATTGCACTAATACAAACAATCTTTTTTTTTATGGTTCTGGACATGCTACAGAGCTGAAACTTCACAGGTACACTTTTTAGACCCCCCAGATACTAAATCCAAAGAAATTTTTTATTTTTTTTATTTTTTTTTCAATTATTGTCTCTCTATCAAAAATGACAAATTTTAAGGACTTTTTTGTGTGATTTTGTGTTTGGGGGGTCTAAAAGGTGTACCTGTGAAGTTTCAGCTCTGTAGCATGTCCATAACCCCCAAAAAAAGATCATATAGGTGTAAAAGGAGGGTCCCACCATCCCTGCTCTACTGAAAAATTATCTTTTTTTTATGGTTCTGGACATGCTACAGAGCTGAAACTTCACAGGTACACCTTTTAGACCCCCCAGACACTAAATCCAAAGAAATGTTTTTTTAATTTTATTTTTTTTTTGAATTTTTTCAATAATTGGCTCTCTATCAAAAATCTATCAAAAATGACAATTTTTAAGAACTTTTTTTGTGTGATTTTGTGTCTGGGGGGTCTAAAAGGTGTACCTGTGAAGTTTCAGCTCTGTAGCATGTCCAGAACCATACAAAAGATCATTTGTATTAGTGCAATTATAGATCTGTAATATGGCTTCACTCTTTTTACACCTTGCTCTTTAGAGGCAGGCAAAACATCTGAACTTGTGTATAGTGGTATATATACCCATATACACAAGTTCAGATGTTTTTCCTGCCTCAAAAGAACCCAAAAAATGGCCAAAAAAACGCCTGCTATTAAACCGGCAAGGTGTGAAAAGCGAGAAGCCAACAACCTGTGTTCTAAGTGACAAAATACAAACAATCTTTTTTTTATGGCTCTGGACATGCTACAGAGCTGAAACTTCACAGGTACACCTTTTAGACCCCCCAGATACTAAATCCAAATCTCTTTTTTTTTTTTTTTTTTTTAATTTTTTCAATAATTGGCTCTCAATCAAAAATGACAATTTTTAAGAACTTTTTTTGTGTGATTAATAGTCCCTGGGGCATGACCCAGAACCAGGTTCTGAAATCCGGGTCGAACTTTCGGGAAGTTCGGATGTTCTGGCCGAACCAAACTTTTGAAAAGTTCGATCATCCCTAATTCTGATGTCTCTTTGGCAGACTTCTGATCGAAATAACACAGTTTTGCACCACAGTGAGCAAGCCCTATGTGAAGAAGACAAATTATAGTACACTCAGGCCAAGATTAACAATTTTTTAAAAACAAAGTCTGGTGTCTCTTTCGCAGACTTTGGATAGAAGTACCAGGTGCAGAAAAATTAGGCTTTGGATGTTGGTGTTGCCTTCACACTATAACCCTTCACAGTTATGGGCCATACACACTATAAGATTTTCTGAAGACTTTTTCCTTTAGACTTACCAAAACCATATAATATGAGGTCAAACCTAAACACTTTCAATTTGTATGCAATCTGGCAGGCCCTTGCACTACATAGAAAAGGTAATAAACGGTATACCCGAATAGACCATATTTACATCACTCAAAGGGATTTGCCTAAACTCACCACAGCCAACATAGGGATCCCAGTGTCGATTTCCTTACAGACGGGCTTGCCTGATAGAAAGAAGTTCACTTGGAGATTGAACTCTTCCCTATTGGTGAAGCATGACATACAAAAAGCCATACTAGATTTTGTTACCAACTATTTCAGGGATAATACATCGGAAGAGATCTTACCGCTACTTTTGTGGGAGGCTCACAAGAGCGTAATCAGAGGAGAATTTATTAGACAACGGGTGGCACTAAAAAGAGCAAATGAGAAATTGATAGCAGATATTAGTAAAAGAATATCAACTCTAGAATCCCAACACAAACTCAGTACATCACAGAAAGTTGAGCAGGAACTTATAGCGCAAAGAAAGACATTAAATGAGATTCTGCAATCGAGGATTAAAAGATCTTATTTTTCAAAAAATCTATATATTACGAGCAGGGAGATAAAGGAGGTAGCTTGCTAGCCAAAGCATTAAAAGAAGCTCACTTTGATAATAATATCCACTGCATCATGGGCCAGGAGGGTAAGTTACAGAGGGATCCACATAAAATAGCGGAATGTTTTGGAACCTTTTATTCCAACCTCTATAACATTAAACCGCAAAATAAGACAGAGAACCATGGAAACTCTCGAAACCAACAAATTATTGACTATCTACAACGCAGCGGTTTACCTGTCCTACCAAATGACGTGGTTGGCTCCTTACCTAGCAAAGGCCCTGAACTCTATTTTAAAACACCCGGAATTGTCTAGAGACTTTTTGATGGCGCACATCTCGGTGATTCCCAAACCGGAGAAAGACCCCACCTCTTGTGCCAGTTACAGGCCAATTTCACTATTGAACATAGATCTTAAAATACTGACCAAAATACTGGCTAACAGACTGACATATCATAGGACCTGAGCAGGTGGGTTTCATGCAGGGTAGAGAGGCAAAGGATAGCGTCACAAAGGCTCTGAATTTAATTCACGGAATAAAGGGCACAAACGTTGAGGGTATGCTATTGTCTACAGAAGCCGAAAAGGCATTTGACAGGGTTGCATGGGACTACCTAACTCTCACCTGCAAACACATAGGTTTGGGCCCCAACATGTTAAGCTGGATTCAAGCCTTGTACACAACCCCCACAGCCATAGTTAAAGTCAATAACACCTTGTCTTCCCCCTTTTCCTTGAGGAATGGTACCAGACAGGGCTGCCGTCTATCTCCACTTTTTTTCCTCCTAACCCTTGAACCGTTGATAAGAACCATCAACCTTACCCCTGATATTCATGGATTTCAAGGTACAAGAGAATTTAAACTCTCAGCATATGCAGAAGACTTGCTGTTTTTCATATCTCAACCACATATCTCCATACCAAACTTAAATAATCAATTTAAACTATATAGAACTCTCTCCAATTTCAAAATTAACCACAGCAAGTCAGAAGCCCTGAACCTATCACTTTCCCCCGATCTTCTCAAACTCACTATGGAAAACTGTCCTTACAGATGGGAAAGGAACACCCTGAAATATTTGGGAATTAAACTTACACCCCGGTTGGAAAATGTATTCAATGCAAATTTCACACTGCTTTTAAAACAAATTGCTGCTGACCTGAAAAGGTGGAATGTCAAAACGTTTTCTTGGTTTGGCAGAGCATCAATAATTAAAATGACTATTCTACCCAGGCTCCTTTACCTCTTCCACACACTCCCAATCAGAATACCAATGTCCTTTTTCCATAAATTAGCCTCTCTACAAAGAACATTCATTTGAGCGAACAAAAAGCAGAGAATAAAACTTCAATACCTCCAGATGAGTAAATTAAATGGCGGTATGAGTTTACCGGACTTTTATAAATATTACCAAGCAACACATCTCACGAGGATCTTAGATTGGTTCTGCCACGCAGGCAGCAAACATTGGGTGGGTGTGGAATTGGGATGGAGTGACACCCCATCTAACCACTTATTATGGACTAGCCACCAAAACTACCCGTTAGAAATTAAACGACATCCCCTAATATCGACCACATTGAACATCTTCAGATCTGTCACACAAAATCATAATATCTCCTCATTTCCGAGCCCACTCACACCGGTGTTAAATAACCCCGATTTTCTTCCGGGTATAAATAATCACTCTTTGTTTACGACCCAGAAAAATGCACCCCGTCCGTTACTCATTATGCATTGTTTCCACCAATCCAATCTTAGATCCTTCGCAGATTTGAAAAATACTTGTTCAGACACAGCACCTTTGCAATACTGGAATTATATACAAATCTGGGATTTTATCCTGCACATCAGACATAGAGATTTACTTACTAGACCATTAACTGAATTTGAAAAGCAGTGCTTACGCGGTGAAAGAGTTGAGGGAGCAACCTCCCAGTCATACCAATTACTTATTGCTGCGCCCGCAAATTTCAAAGACCAGTATAAGGAGACCTGGGAGAAAGATTTAGGACGCTCCATCACTTCTGCTCAGTGGGAGAAAATCTGCTACTTCTCCCACAAGTGTTCTTTGAGCACCAGATTACAGGAAACCTCCTATAAAATTAAAACTCAATGGTACCGCAGGCCTGCAATCATTCACCGATGGTCTAATAAGTGCTCAGACAGGTGCTGGAGATGTGGCTCTTCACGGGGCACATTCCTACACATATGGTGGGAATGCTCACATATCAAAAAATACTGGACTGAGGTTATCAGATGGATACGTCACATCACTGGAACCAAACTTAATTTAGATGCAGCTTGCTGCTTACTACACTTAAATCAATTGACCTACCAAAAATATAAACGTTCACTAACGAGACACTTACTAAATGCAGCAAAGGCCTTAATCCCTTTGCATTGGAACTCCCAAAAGGTTCCTGACACACTGGAATGGCTAACTAAAGTACGGTCCATTTATGAGATGGAGGAAACACTGGCAATCAGAAACGAGAGAAACGATCTCTTCCAAAGGCTTTGGTCCCCATGGCAAATATTTTCAGTCTCTAAAGAATACTGTGAATTATTGAACGCACAAACCTAACTCTAAAACTATGGACTGATTAAGGGATGTTGATATATTCATTACCCCATCCTCCCCATCTTTTCTCTCCATCTATCCCCCCCCCCCCACCCCACACTTCTCTTTCTCCTTTCTTTTCTTCTCTGACTTTCTTCCTTCTAATCCTTGCTGCTTGCTTCCTTCTTCATTGAGGATGAACCTATTTCCTTCTATCGGTTCACCCTCCCGAGACTCAAAGGAGTTTTGGTTCTATTCTAAGATATATCTAATGTTTACAAGTGGGAGTGTATACTATTTGGTTATGTTAATATTGATCTTCTCCCCCCTTCTTAACATTGAGAACACATTTTATTTGATGAATCTTGATGACACATTGTTTTCCTAAATGTGGTTTCAATATCTATGCACTTTGAATACTTGTTTTCTGTTACGTGTTTTATATTTCAACACCATGTTGTAATGTATGTTTTACATTAATCTTGAATAAAGCTTTTTATTGTGAAAAAAAAAAAGAAAAGGTAAATCTGAAGAAAAAAGTCTTCAGAAAATCTTATAGTGTGTATGGCCCTTTACTCTTGGAGGGTGCAGCACTGGACACTGCTGCAAAAAAACTCAAATTATATGCACCTGGCTGTCACACAGGTGTGTAAAAATTGGGCTTTGAGTGTTGATGGTGCCTCCACACCATAACCCTTTAAAGGGAAACTTAATGAAAGCAAGTATTGGCCTTGCTGTAAAAAATTTAAATTATATGCACCTGTCAAACGTGTGGAAAAATTGGGCCTTAACCACTTACCCACTCGGCACCCCCTTCCTAACCAGACCAATTTTCAGCTTTCAGTGCTCTCACATTTTGAATGACAATTACTCAGCCATGAAACATTGTACCCATATGACATTTGTATCCCTTTTTTCACATAAACAGAGCTTTCTTTTGGTGTTACTTAATCATCATTGGGTTTTTTATTTTTTGCTCTATAAATGTAAAAAAACAAAAAGTTTGTAAAATAAAATCCATTTTCTTCGTTTTGGTTTTAAAATTTTGAAAATTTAGTAATTTTTCTTCATTGATTTTGTCCAAAATGTATACTGCTACATATCTTTGGTAAAAATAACCCACATAAGTATATATTATCTGGCCTTTGTCAAGGTTATAGAGTCTTCAGGCTATGGTGCCAATCATTGAAAATTGATCATACCTGATGTACTGACGGCCTATCTCATTTCTTGAGACCCTAACAAGCCAGTGAAGTACAAATACCCCCCAAATTACTCCTTTTTGGAAAGCAGACATTCCAAGGTATTTAGTAAGAGAAATATAAATATGCAGCGCTAATCATAAATTTAAAAAGTCCATAGATAGTCCATAAAAAGACATATCCAGAGATCCTCGTGGAAGAGTGTAATCACACAGCAACCAATATTTAGTGGAAGGGTGCAACAGATCCGCCACCAAGTGAAATGCCAAAACACGCTTACCAGATAGATGAAATAAACAAGCACTTAAGCAATAGCCATGGCAAACTGCAGGTATCAATCAAAGGATCGCCGTCCCATTCCACTTCTAAGGTGAGGATCTCACAAGTATAGGATCAAATATCAGACCGGAAAACACTCAGAAAAATGAATAAATGATACCCCTCATGGTGTAGTATGTAAGCATCAACCATTTATTGAAATAGTAAGAATAAAACTCACATTGTAGCAGGGGAATATAAGCATATAAATGCCGATCAGCGTGGTTCCGATCCTAACCAACAAAATGGCCGCGGTCATCCTCAGCTAAGCATGTGCGTCCAGGCGTCCTCCAATAGGGATCGGCCCAGCGCGCTTCGTCATACGCAAATGACGTCTTCAGGGGCATGGCCCCGTAATAGACGAACGCCGTTATATAGCAGGAGGATGATGCGGATTGGCCAGCTAAAAACCGGAAGTGAGAGTCGCAATCGAATGCGCTCCACGGAACGGAAGAGGAGAGAGCAATAAGGATAGACTGGCAGAAAACACCTACATCCAATATTACAGGAACGTATATATGGATTCGGCCAGTAATTAGATCAATATCTAGACGGTATTGTTGAGCGAACACGGACTGTATTATTCGTGTTCGTACCGAATAATTGGATTTTTGTTACCCGAACACGGGCCCGAAAACTTTACTGTATGTTCGGGTTTAAAATCCGTGTTCGGTCATTTTATTTCCGGGTTTGTATGTATTGGCGCGCTTTTAATGGCGGGCTTTCAACAGCCAATCAACAAGCGTTTAACTGGTGTGCCTTAAGCCATCCCAGCCATGCCTACAAATGTATTAGTAGCTGTGATTGGCCATCTGAAGCATGTGACCAAGTCTTTATAAGTTCGAGACCGAGCGCCGCTGCGTCATTCTGCTGTAGTACAGGGACAGAGCACACATCATACGTGCTGGCTGCACGTTAGCAGACAGACAGTCAAAAATCATATTGTGTCCGAAAAGAATTCAGGGACAGGTCGGAGTGGTGCAGGCAGGGCGAGATATTAGGGCATTTTAGGGCGAGGCTGGAGATAGGCAGGGTCAGTGTTCTACAATCGATTTTGCTGTGTGGGGGGGGGGGGTTTGCAGTGCCGGCAGTGACCGATCTTATCGATCCTTTTAGGGCCAGGCTGGAGATAGGCAGGGTCAGTGTTCTACAATCGATTTTGCTGTGTGGGGGGTTTGCAGTGCCGGCAGTGACCGATCTTATCGATCATTTTAGGGAGAGGCTGGAGATAGGCAGAGTCAGTGGTCCACATCGATTTTGCTGTGTGTGGGGTGGTGTGAACACAATCTTTTTGCCCGCTGAGGAGGAGGGAGAAAAAAGTATTTTTTATCAGTCAGTTGTGTGCAGCGTTTTTCCTTCAGTGCTGCTGATGGTGATAATACACTGCTGTGTTCACATGTGCTATTATTGAGTGATTTCAAAAGTTATACACTTTTTTCTATTCCACTATTCAATATACACCCTTGGGTTAAAAAAATTAAATTGTGGCATAGTCTGTACTAATCTATTTAAAAATTACAAACTTAAAAGGGGAATTTTCTTTTTTTTTCCCCTCCATAGCCTGCAGCAGAGCTGACTGATATAAGACACTGCTGTTCACATGTGCTATTGATAAATCACCAATTTTATATCATATTTTCTATTCCGCTATTCAATCTACACTCTTGGGGTAAAAACAATTAAATTGCGGGATAGTCTGTATCGGTACGTGTGAGATACTCCTTTCCAATTTTTGGGGCGCATCTCATACTGCCGAGGATTGCAGGGTGCTTCAATGTGCCTCCTGCCAGTTCCGAACTCCTCCTACTCCTCATCCTGCCTTTGGGGGTACAAAAAATAGTAATTTGGGCCTAGTCTGGGTCTCTACGTGTGAGATACATACACCTTTTGATATCATATTTTCTATTCCGCTATTCAATCTACACCCTTGGGGTAAAAACAATTAAATTGCGGGATAGTCTGTATCGGTACGTGTGAGATACACCTTTCCAATTTTTGGGGCGCATCTCATACTGCCGAGGATTGCAGGGTGCTTCAGTGTGCCTCCTGCCTGTTCCGAACTCCTCCTACTCCTCATCCTGCCTTTGGGGGTACAAAAAATAGTAATCGGGCCTAGTCTGGTTCTGTACGTGTGAGATACATACACCTTTTGATATCATATTTTCTATTCCGCTATTCAATCTACACCCTTGGGGTAAAAACAATTAAATTGCGGGATAGTCTGTATCGGTACGTGTGAGATACACCTTTCCAATTTTTGGGGCGCATCTCATACTGCCGAGGATTGCAAGGTGCTTCAGTGTGCCTCCTGCCTGTTCCAAACTCCTCCTACTCCTCATCCAGCCTTTGGGGGTACAAAAAATAGTAATTTGGGCCTAGTCTGGGTCTCTACGTGTGAGATACATACACCTTTTGATATCATATTCTCTATTCCGCTATTCAATCTACACCCTTGGGGTAAAAACAATTAAATTGCGGGATAGTCTGTATCAGTACGTGTGAGATACACCTTTCCAATTTTTGGGGCGCAACTCATACTGCCGAGGATTTCAGGGTGCTTCAGTGTGCCTCCTGCCTGTTACGAACTCCTCCTACTCCTCATCCTGCCTTTGGGGGTACAAAAAATAGTAATCGGGGCCTAGTCTGGTTCTGTACGTGTGAGATACATACACCTTTTGATATCATATTTTCTATTCCGCTATTCAATCTACACCCTTGGGGTAAAAACAATTAAATTGCGGGATAGTCTGTATCGGTACGTGTGAGATACACCTTTCCAATTTTTGGGGCGCATCTCATACCACCAAGGATTGCAGGGTGCTTCATTTTGCCTCCTGTTCGGACCTCCTCCTACTCCTCATCCTCATCCTGCCTTTAGGGTACAAAAAATTGTAATCGGGGCCTAGTCTGTGTTTGTACGTGTGAGATACACCACCGTTTTGTAAAATTTTTCCTATTCCGCTATTCAATATACACCCTGTTTGAGTGTAAAAAATTAAATTACGGCATAGTCTGTATCGGTACATGTGAGATACACCTTTTTAAATTTGTTTGGTGCATCTCCTTCCACCGCCGAGGATTGCAGGGCGCTTCAGTTTGCCTCCTGTTCCCAACTCCTCCTACTCCTCTTCCTCATCCTGCCTTTAGGGTACAAAAAATTGTATTTGGGGCCTAGTCTGTGTTTGTACGTGTGAGATACACCGTATTATAAAATTTTTCCTATTCCGCTATTCAATATACACCCTTTTGGAGTGTAAAAAATTAAATTACGGCATAGTCTGTATCGGTACGTGTGAGATACACCTTTTAAATTTGTTTGGCGCATCTCCTTCCACCGCCAAGGATTGCAGGGCGCTTCAGTTTGCCCCCTGTTCCGAACTCCTCCTACTCCTCATCCTCATCCTGCCTTTAGGGTACAAAAAATTGTAATCGGGGCCTAGTCTGTGTTTGTACGTGTGAGATACACCACCGTTTTGTAAAATTTTTCCTATTCCGCTATTCAATATACACCCTGTTTGAGTGTAAAAAATTAAATTACGGCATAGTCTGTATCGGTACATGTGAGATACACCTTTTTAAATTTGTTTGGTGCATCTCCTTCCACCGCCGAGGATTGCAGGGCGCTTCAGTTTGCCTCCTGTTCCCAACTCCTCCTACTCCTCTTCCTCATCCTGCCTTTAGGGTACAAAAAATTGTATTCGGGGCCTAGTCTGTGTTTGTACGTGTGAGATACACCGTATTATAAAATTTTTCCTATTCCGCTATTCAATATACACCCTTTTGGAGTGTAAAAAATTAAATTACGGCATAGTCTGTATCGGTACGTGTGAGATACACCTTTTAAATTTGTTTGGCGCATCTCCTTCCACCGCCAAGGATTGCAGGGCGCTTCAGTTTGCCTCCTGTTCCGAACTCCTCCTACTCCTCTTCCTCATCCTCCCTTTAGGGTACAAAAAATTTTAATCGGGGGCCTAGTCTGTGTTTGTACGTGTGAGATGCACCGTTTTTTATCCTTTTTTCTATTCCGCTATTCAATATACACCCTTTTGGGGTAAAAAAAATTGAATTGCGGCATAGTTTGCATATTTGACTGTGAGATACACCCGTGCGATACTGTTGTTGTTTTGTTCCCCTATTCAATAAACACCTTTCTAGGGCAAGATCATAAATTACAGAAATATGAGGAGACCATCAAATAGGGGCTGTGGCCTGGGTCGTGGTGCTGCTGGTAGAGCTCCTGTTGCAAGGAGAGGACGTGGTCGATCTGTGCCAGCTACACGCACAAGTGAAATACCTTCCTCAAGTATGAGTAGGCGACAGAACCTGCAGCAGTATTTGGTAGGGCATAATGCGCCTCTAGAAGTGATGAGGCCAGAAGAAGTACAGGCGATAGTAGATTGGGTTGCTGACAGTGCCTCCAGTTCTGTCAGGGATACCACATGCAGGCATCCAGCAAGGGTGATCAGATCAGTTGGCTGCACCAAGGAATCAGGACCCAGATGGATAAAGATGTAAATAAGTTTATTAAGCAAAATGACACACTCCAATACCAACACCAGTGACCATAAACAAGTAAACAAAATATAAATGATAACAGTACAAAACCCCAATAGAACCTAACAAACTATATACAAAAGGATGGAGCAAACAATAGCAGGACAGGACAGGGACAGGAGACAAGGAAAGCAGGGAGCCAGGTACAGGAAGCAGGGTACAGGGAACAGGATCAGAATACAGCATTCAGGATACAGGTTTCAGGATCAGACAGGGACACGGCTAGCAGAGAAAATACTGAAGCACTGAGCCTCAGTGAAGGGCGGGCTTATATTCCCTCAGCAGTCCTCAGGTGCAGCTTAATTAAAAGAACAGTCCAGCTGCTGTGAGACACCTGCTGGTGGGCCCTGGAACTGCGCCCCTCAGTTCCAGAAACAGTGCCACCAGCAGGTGACCCACGTAATGACACTGATCCTGACAGTTCCCCCCTTTAAGGAGCGGCCTCCGGACGCTCCATTGTGCTTCTACCCCGAAAATCCAAAAAGGTCTCCCCTCCATGTCTGTGGGTCTTCTAGCACTCTCTAGGCCAAAGGCCTTTAACTTGCCGGAAGGCGTGCCACCAGAGTCCAGCAATTGATCATGCGCCCCACCACCAGGGTCTGGAAGCCGTCTAGGCACCCCACAGGTCAAGTTCCTGAAGAGGCGTAACATTAGGGATACACCTGCCCTCATTGCAACACATGTCCCAACACTGGGACTGAAGGCAAGCTGGACATAAAGCAGGGGAGCGCCAGCGGCATGCAGGATGTCCGGCAGTGGCACACCAGGCTGGGCAACAGACAGTGGCACATCAAACAGGGTGGCAGACTGTGGCTCAGCGGGCACTGGATCAGCAAGCACTGGGTCAGCGGGCACTGGAACAGCAAGCACTGGGTCAGCAGGCACGTTAGTGGTCACCGGAACAGCGGGCACGGGATCAGCTGGCACCGGATTAGTGGGCTGAGTAAGAGACACCGGATCAGCAGGCACCGGAACAGCAGGCACTGGGTCAGCGGGCACTGGAACAGCAAGCACTGGGTCAGCAGACTGGGTAGTGGTCACCAGAACAGCGGGCACAGGATCAGCTGGCACTGGATTAGCGGGCTGAGAAAGAAACACTGGATCTGCGGGCACCAGAACAGCGGGCACTGGACCAGCAGGCTCAGTAGGAGGCACCAGATCAGCGGGCACGGGAACAGCAGGCATCAGAACAGCAGGCACTGGATCAGCAGGCTCAGTAGGAGGCACCAGATCAGTGGGCACTGGATCAGCAGGCTTAGTAGGAGGCACCAGATCAGCGGGCACTGGATCAGCAGGCTCAGTAGGAGGCACCCGATCAGTGGGCACTGGATCAGCGGGCACTGGAACAACAGGCATCAGAACAGCGGGCACTGGATCAGCAGGCTCAGTAGAAGGCACCGGATCAGTGGGCACTGGATCAGCAGGCTCAGTAGGAGGCACTGGATCAGCGGGCACCGGAACAGCAGGCATCAGAACAGTGGGCACTGGATCAGCAGGCTCAGTAGGAGGCACCGGATCAGTGGGCACTGGATCAGCGGGCACTGGAACAACAGGCATCAGGACAACGGGCACTGGATCAGCAGGCTCAGTAGGAGGCACCGGATCAGTGGGCACTGGATCAAAAGGCTCAGTAGGAGGCACCAGATCAGCGGGCACTGGATCAGCAGGCATCAGAACAGCAGGCTCAGTAGGAGGCACTGGATCAGTGGGCACTGGATCAGCGGGCACTGGAACAACAGGCATCAGAACAACGGGCACTGGATCAGCAGGCTCAGTAGGAGGCACCGGATCAGTGGGCACTGGAACAACAGGCATTAGAACAGTGGGCACTGGATCAGCAGGCTCAGTAGGAGGCACTGGATCAGTGGGCACTGGATCAGCGGGCATCAGAACAGTGGGCACTGGATCAGCAGGCTCAGTAGGAGGCACCGGATCAGTGGGCACTGGATCAGCGGGCACTGGAACAACAGGCATCAGAACAACGGGCACTGGATCAGCAGGCTCAGTAGGAGGCAGCAGATCAGTGGGCACTGGATCAACAGGCTCAGTAGGAGGCACCAGATCAGCGGGCACTGGATCAGTAGGCACTGGATCAGCAGGCTCAGTAGGAGGCACCCGATCAGTGGGCACTGGAACAACAGGCATCAGAACAGCGGGCACTGGATCAGCAGGCTCAGTAGAAGGCACCGGATCAGTGGGCACTGGATCAGCAGGCTCAGTAGGAGGCACTGGATCAGCGGGCACCAGAACAGCAGGCATCAGAACAGCAGGCACTGGATCAGCAGGCTCAGTAGGAGGCACTGGATCAGTGGGCACTGGATCAGCGGGCATCAGAACAACGGGCACTGGATCAGCAGGCTCAGTAGGAGGCACTGGATCAGTGGGCACTGGATCAGCAGGCACTGGAACAACAGGCATCAGAACAGCAGGCACTGGATCAGCAGGCTCAGTAGGAGGCACTGGATCAGTGGGCACTGGATCAGCAGGCTCAGTAGGAGGCACCAGATCAGTGGGCACTGGATCAGCAGGCTCAGTAGGAGGCACCAGCTCAGGGGGTACTGGATCAGCAGGCTCCGTAGGAGGCACCAGATCAGTGGGCACTGGAACAGCGGGCATCAGAACAGCGGGCACTGGGACAGCAGGCTGAGAAACAGGCACCGGATCAGCAGGCTGGGTAACAGGTATAATTGTATGTGTTGGGAAAAATCTCCTTTTCTTTTTAGGTTTAGATACAGGAATCTTGCTAGTGGTTGCAGGGCTATGAATAGATTGTGAAGTAGATGGAAGTGAAATGGCAGTATTGGGAGATGGTGGAAAAGGAGAGACAGTTACAGAGGAGAATTTCTGAGAGGTTGCTATGGGCAACAGGGTAGTAGAGGAAGTTTTCACAGGGTTAGATGCAGGAAAAGTGCAACTCGTTAAGCCAGGATATGAACAAGCAGTGGAAAGCAAACCATACCTAACTGCAGCTGTGGTTGCTACGGGTAACGGAGAGGAGAAACTTTGAGAAAACTGGTGTCCAGAGGCAGAAGTGGATTGGTGTGAGTTAGCTGATGCTAAATTGGAAAGATCTGACCAGGTTTGCAGTAAGGCCTGAACAAAACTCAATTTACAACCCCCTTGTCTGATTAGAGAATATACAGCATTCATGCAATCCAACAGGGCCTCTGGAGAATACACTGAATAATGTTCAATAAAATAGGGTTTATCATCTTCCAAGAGCCACACAAGAGATACCACCTGAGAGACACTAAAAGGAGGAGAATAATCATCACCACCCTTAGGGGTATTAGATAAAGCCAACTCTGCACAGAGCTGAATAAGTGGCTGAATCTCTTTGAACAAAACTCTGCCTTTGTCAACAAACGAGTGGGCCAGACGGATGCATTCCAACAACTGCTCGCTAGTGTAAGTTTTCAAAATTTGGCGACAATATTCACTGTCTTCTGTTACAAGCAAAGAAAAATAAAAGACCTCCTCTGACTGCATCTTGCAACAACCAGAAAATTCCTAATTCCCAGGTGCAACCGATCTGATCGTTAGTGGCTTCAGTATTCTGTCAGGGATACCACATGCAGGCATCCAGCAAGGGTGATCAGATCAGTTGGCTGCACCAAGGAATCAGGACCCAGATGGATAAAGATGTAAATAAGTTTATTAAGCAAAATGACACACTCCAATACCAACACCAGTGACCATAAACAAGTAAACAAAATATAAATGATAACAGTACAAAACCCCAATAGAACCTAACAAACTATATACAAAAGGATGGAGCAAACAATAGCAGGACAGGACAGGGACAGGAGACAAGGAAAGCAGGGAGCCAGGTACAGGAAGCAGGGTACAGGGAACAGGATCAGAATACAGCATTCAGGATACAGGTTTCAGGATCAGACAGGGACACGGCTAGCAGAGAAAATACTGAAGCACTGAGCCTCAGTGAAGGGCGGGCTTATATTCCCTCAGCAGTCCTCAGGTGCAGCTTAATTAAAAGAACAGTCCAGCTGCTGGGAGACACCTGCTGGTGGGCCCTGGAACTGCACCCCTCAGTTCCAGAAACAGTGCCACCAGCAGGTGACCCACGTAATGACACTGATCCTGACAAGTTCCTTCACATTGTCTCCCACCCAGTCTACTGCAGAAAGGTCAGAGTTGGCACCTGCAGCCAATGTCCAACCGTCTTTCACCTCACCCCCTTGCAAATCAGGCAAGCAGTCTGAGCCCCAAGTCATACAGCAGTCTCTTCTTCTTTTTGAGGACTCTGTCAGTAGGGTTTCCCAGGGCCATCCACCTAGCCCTGCCCCAGAAGTGGAAGAGATTGAGTGCAGCGATGCCCGTCCACTTATTTCTCGAGATGAGTACATGGAAGGACCATCGCAGCACGTCTCCGATGATGACGAAACGCAGGTGCCAACTGCTGCGGCATTCAGAATTGTGGAGACCGACAAGGAGGGCAGGGGTGAAGACTGGGTGGAAGATGATGTGGAGGACGATGAGGTCCTCGACCCCACATGGAATGAAGGTCATGCAGGTGACCTGAGTAGTTTGGAGGAAGAGGCGGTGGTCGCACAGAGCCACCAGCACAGCAGAAGAGGGAGCAGGGTGCAGAAGCGGAGCGGCCATGCCCTAGACACTACGCCTGCTACTGCCCAACGCAGCAAGGGAACGAGCGCACCAAAGTCAGCTCAAAGGAGTTCTCAGCGTGGAAGTTCTTCAGAAAATGTGCTGATGACAGGACACGAGTGGTTTGCACCCTGTGCAATCAGAGCCTGAAGCGAGGCATAAACCTTCTCAACCTGAGCACAACCTGCATGATCAGGCATCTAAGTGCAAAGCACGAGCTGCAGTGGAGTAGACACCTTCAAAACCAAGAAAGGTCTCTGGCTCCCCCTGCTTCCTCTTCTGCTGCAGTCTCGGCCTCTCCATCCACATCTGTAGTGATACCGGCACCTGCCACCCAGCAAACAGACGATCTGTCAGCAACACCACCACCTGGGTCACCAACCATCTCCACAATGTCCCGTGGAAGCGTTCAGCTTTCCATCTCCCAAACACTTGAGAGGAAGAGGAAGTACCCCCCTACCCACCCGCGATCCCTGGCCCTGAATGCCAGCATTTCAAAATTCTTGGCCTTTGAAATGCTGTCATTCCGTCTGGTGGAGACGCACAGTTTTAAAAACCTTATGTCAGTGGCTGTCCCACAGTACGTCGTGCCCAGCCGCCAGTACTTTTCCAGGCAAGCCATCCCTTCCCTGCACAACCAAGTGGGGGAAAAATCAGGTGTGCACTGCGCAACGCCATCTGTGCCAAGGTCCACCTAACTACCGATACGTGGACCAGTAAGCACGGTCAGGGGCGTTATATCTCCCTAATGGCACACTGGGTAAATGCAGTGGCGGATGGGCCTGAGGCGGATAGCAATTTGGCGCATGTCCTTCCACCACCGAGGATTGCAGGGCGCTTCAGTTTGCCTCCTGTTCCTAACTCCTCCTACTCCGCTTTCTCATCCTCTACCACCTCCTCATCCGGTCAGCGTAACACCTTCACCACCAACTTCAGCACGGCCAGGGGTAAACGACAGCAGGCAGTTTTAAAACTTGCCTGTTTGGGGGAAAAACCACACACCGCGCAGGAGTTGTGGAGGAGCATGGAACAGCAGACAAATGAGTGGTTGCTGCCAGCGAGCCTCAAGCCCGGCCTGGTGGTGTGCGATAACGGGCGAAATCTCATAGCAGCTCTGGGCCTAGCCGGTTTGACGCACATCCCTTGCCTGGCGCATGTGCTGAATTTGGTGGTGCAGAGGTTCCTTAAAAACTACCCCGATATGTCAGAGCTGCTGCAGAAAGTGCGGGCCGTCTGTGCGCTCTTTCGGCGTTCTCACCCTGCTGCTGCTCGCCTGTCAGCAGTGCAGCGTAACTTCGGCCTTCCCGCTCACCGCCTCATATGTGACGTGCCCACAAGGTGGAACTCCACCTTGCACATGCTGGAAAGACTGTGCGAGCAGCAGCAGGCCATAGTGGAGTTTCAGCTGCAGCATGCACGCGTGAGTCGCTCTGCGGAACAGCACCACTTCACCACCAATAAATAACTGGGCCTCCATGCGAGACCTGTGTGCCTTGTTGCGCTGTTTTGAGTACTCCACCAACATGGCCAGTGCCGATGACGCCGTTGTCAGCTTAACTATCCCACTTCTATGCCTCCTTCAAAAAACGATTCGGGCGATGATGGAAGAGGATGTGGCACAGGATGAGGAGGAGGAGGAGGAGGAGGATGAAGAGGTAACATTTCCAAGGCTTTCAGGGCAGTCATTTGCAAGGGGCTCCGAGGGTGGGTTCCTGCACACACAAACGCCAGGGACACAATTGTCCAGCAGGGGCACAGTTCTGGAGGATGAGGAGGATGAGGAGGAGGAGATGGAGGAGGAGATGGAACCATGTTCACAGCAGGGTGGCACCCAGGCCAGCTCATGGCCATCACTGGTGCGTGGCTGGGGGGATACAGAGGACACAGACGATACACCTCCCACAGAGGACAGCCTTTCGTTGCCTCTGGGCAACCTGTAACACATGAGCGATTACATGCTGCAGTGTCTCCACAACGACCGCCGAGTTGCCCACATTCTAACTTGTGCTGATTACTGGGTGGCCACGCCGCTGGATCCTCGTCACAAGGACAACGTACCGTCCTTAATTCATTCACTGGAGCGCGATCGCAAGATGCGCGAGTACAAGCGCACGCTGGTAGACGCGATGCTGCTGGCATTCCCACCTGACAGCGGGGCCACAGTGGAAGCACAAGGCCAAGGCAGAGGAGGAGGAGGATGAGGTCGCCAATGCAACCAGGGCACCGCCAGCACCTCAGAAGGCAGGGTTAGCATGGCCGAAATGTGGAAAAGCTTTGTCAGCACGCCACAACACACAGCAGCACTAGCAGCTCATATGGAACGTCTTAGCAGGAGGCAGCATTTCACCAACATGGTGGAGCAGTATGTGTGCACACGCCTACATGTAGTGAATGACGGGTCTGCCCCCTTCAACTTCTGGGTCTCCAAATTGGGCACATGGCCTGAGCTTACCCTTTACGCCTTGGAGGTGCTGGCGTGCCCTGCAGCCAGTGTATTATCTGAACGTGTATTTAGCACGGCTGGGGGCGTTATCACAGACAAGCGCAGCCGCCTGTCCAGAGACAATGTGGACAAGCTCACGTTCATTAAAATTAACCAGGCATGGATCCCACAGGACTTTTCCTGTAACTTGTGCAGAATAGAGATGGATACCGACCTTACCCAGCCATTGTTCTATTTTTGATCTTTCTCTCTCTTTTGGGGTGTACCCTCATTTAAAATGACTTAAAAAAAGCAGTGTTGGCTACCTCGTCCTCCTCCACCGCCGCTTCCACCTACACCGCCCATAGGTGTGCGCAGTGTGCGCAGCCTATTGCATTAGGGTGTGCACCCCAAAGTTTAAATACACATGCATGTGTTTGCCTACATGTATATGGCCCCAGTACATTACTCTCACTACTGGCAAAGTGAAATAGAAGTGTGTGGCACTTCTCTTATGGCAGAGCAGGTCCGAGGGAGATCTTTCCCATCTCCTCACTGGCAAACAGAGCGATAATGCTAATGTGCCCTAGGTGATTAGGGTGTGCCCAGGCACACCGGGCACACCCTGTGCGCACGCCTATGACACCGCCACATCCACCACCATCTCAACCTCCCTCCTACTCCATATGGGCCTCGTCCTTCAGAGATGAAGAACATTGTTTTATTTTTCTGTTTTTTTTTTGTTGTTTTAAGTTATTTCCCTATCAACATTTGTTTGCAGAGCACTTGCCATGCTCTTAACTACGTTTTGCTGCCATTTGCAGCACTCTAGCCCTTTCCATTTGTGTTTTAGAGCCATTTTAGTGCCTTAAAGTTCGGGTCCCCATTGACTTCAATGGGGTTCGGTGTCCGAAAGTAAAGTTAGGAAAGGAAAGTTAGTAAAGGTAAAGTTCGGAAAAAGTCCGGGACACGGACCCGGACTTTTTTTTCAAGTTCGGCCGAACCCGCCGAACACGGACATCCAGGTGTCCGCTCAACTCTACTAGACGGCATTGTAATGAAATACCAAGATGCCAAAAAAAAATGTTTTTAAATTAATATAGTGCCTGCAGGATCTCTATTATGGCAAGTGTCATAGTGACGGGAGACACTATGTTTTGGAAAGCCTTTAATGATGTTTGAGATATGTTCATTTAATCGCACCCTAAGCATCCTGGTGGTGCGTCCCACATACTCCAAACCACATGGGCACCTAATGAGGTACCTAGAGGTGCAGGTGATGAAGGGTTTAAATTTATGTGTTAACTTGGTTACACAGGTCTCGATTTCTTCACTCTTTTTTCTACCAGCAATGTTTAATTTGCAAACTCTACACGATTTGCACGGAAAAAAGCCACTCATATCCTGAAAAAAAGAAATCCGCTTTGGGGGATTCTGAACATTCGGTGCCACCTGCAACCTCAGTGGGGGCACCCCTCTAAAGATCACAGGTGGCAATTCGGGTAGGATGGGACCCAAAACCCCATCGTTCTTCATCACGTGTCAGTGTTTGCACAAAGAGTTTTTAACTGAGAAGTGCTGTGTGGAATAAGATGAGAAGAATGCATGTTTATCCTTGGTCTATCCTTATTGCTCTCTCCTCTTCCGGTCCGTGGAGCGCATTCGATTGCGACTCTCACTTCCGGTTTTTTAGCTGGGCAATCCGCATCGTCCTCTCACTATATAACGGGGTTCGTCTATTACGGGGCCACGCCCCTAAAGACGTCATTTGCGTATGACAAAACGCGTTGGGACGCTCCCTATTGGTGGATGCCTGGACGCACATGCGCAGCTGAGGACGACCGCGGCCATTTTGTTGGTTAGGATCGGAACCACGCTAATCTGTGTTTATATGCTTATATTCCCCTGCTACAATGTGAGTTTTTTTCTTACTATTTCAATAAATGGTTGATGCTTACATACTACACCATGAGGGGTATCATTTATTCTTTTTCTGAGTGGTTTTCGGTCTGATATTTGATCCTATACTTGTGAGATCCTCACCTTAGAAGTGGAATGGGACGGCGATCCTTTGATTGATACCTGCAGTTTGCCATGGCTATTGCTTAAGTGCTTGTTTATTTCATCTATCTGGTAAGCGTGTTTTGGCATTTCACTTGATGGCGGATCTGTTGCACCCTTCCACTCAATATTGGTTGCTGTGTGATTACACTCTTCCACGAGGATCTCTGGATATCTCTTTTTATGGACTATCTATGGACTTTTTAAATTTATGATTAGCGCTACATATTTATATTTATCTTGCTTTTATATTATCAGTATATGACCAGTGTAGCTGCTATATGATATATTTTTATATTTATATATATATATTTGGAACTTTTAATAGTTATTTATATAGTTATTTATATATATTTCTACATTTAGTAAGAGGCATGGGGAGTTTTTTGAAGTTGTAATTTTTTTTCCACAATTCTTTGCAAAATGAAGATTTACATTTATTTATTTATTTATTTTTCACAAAATGGTCATATTACCAAGTTATTTCTCACACACTGTATAGGCATATTTGCAACTACACCCCAAAATACATTCTGATATTACTCCTGAGTATGGCGATACCACATGTGTGGCACTTTTCCAGAGCCTGAACACATACAGAGGTCCAACATCCAAGTAGCACTTCCAGGTGTTCTAGGAGCAAAAATGACACATATAATTTCCTGACAACCTATCACACTTTTGAAGGCCCTGGAGCACCAGGACAATGGAAATGCCCACAAAATGACCCCTCTTTAGAAAGAAAACACCCCAACACAATCTAGGAGCCATAATGTGTCTTTTGTACATGTCATTTCTTTCCACGAGCTTTTGGAAAATGTGGAAAGAAAATGAAAGTGCATTTTTTTTTTTACACAAAGTTGTCCATTTATTAGATATTTCTAACACATAGCATGTACATAGTAAAAATTACACCCCAAAATACATTCTGCTACTCCTTCTGAGTATGGTGATACCACATGTATGACACTTTTACACAGCCTAGCCTCATACAGAGGCCCAACATGCAGGGAGCACTGTCTTTTCCTGACTTCCCATTACAATTTTATTTTGTGAGGCACTGATGTGCACGGATAAGCACTAATGTGGCATGGATGTGGCATGGATGAGCAAATATGTGGCATGGATGTGGCACGGATAAGCACTGATGTGCTACATAGGTGGCATGGATGAGCACTGACGTGGCATGAATGTGGCATGGATGAGCACTGACATGGCATGGATGAGGAACGGGTGACCACTGACATGGCATGGATGAGGCACAGATGATCACTGAAGTGGCATGGATGTGGCACGAATGAGCACTGATGTGACATGGCTGAGCACTGACGTGGCATGGATGTGGCAGGGATGAGCACTGATGTGGCATTGATGAGCACTGACATGGCGTGTATGAGCACTGATGTGGCATGGATGAGCACAGATGTGGCATGGATGAGCCACGGATAAGCACTGAGGTGGCATGGGTGGGCACAGATGAGGCATGGATGTGGCATGGATGAGGCACAGATAAGGCACAGATAAGGCATGGTTGAGGCATGGATGAGGCACAGATGAGGCACAGATGGGCATAGTTGAGGTATGGAGGAGGCAGGGGATAGGTGCAGCTGCAGTTTCTCTCCTCTCTTCGCACACTGTACTGATCATTGTGTACAGTGTGCGAAGAGAGAAGAGAACTGAACCGGACATATGGCGGTTTGTTGACAAGTGATTGCTCCATCATTGGACGGAGCGATCACTTGGTAGAGGGCCGCTGTCATTGGCCCTTTATCGTTTTTTATCTTAATGCATAGAATGCATTAAGATAAATAACTTTCTGACTTTACATCCCCTTTAAGACATTTCATCTGTGCTCCCACTGTGAGGGCAGGATGAGTTCCGAGACTTTCCCCTTGTAATGGTAGTCAAGGTAGGTTGCGAACCAATACTGATCCTTCTTGATGCCAGAAATTATTGGGTCGTTTCGCAGGCTTTGAAGAATAAGGGAGCCCATGCACCTCAAGTTTGTGGAGGCATGATAATCAGAGTCCTCGGAGGTCACTGAGGATTACACTATTTGGAAATGCCACCTCCCAGCCAAGTATTGCTCCCAAGGTTTCTGGGAACTGAAACGCATTTATTAAAGATTGACTTATGTCATCCTCTGCTTCAATGCCTCCACAACTGACATAATCCTCCTCCTCCTTCTCATCTTGTGTGTTCTGTGACCTTGCAAGAATGGTGTCTGCATAAAGCAGGCCTTGAGAGGAAAGGGAGTCCTCCTCTTCCTCCTGCTGCTCTGCCTCGAGTGCGCTATCCATAGTTCCAGGTAGAGTATGCTCCAACAGGAACACAAGAGGGACAGTGTCACTGATGCAGGCATTGTCACGGCTCACCATCCTTGTCACATCCTCAAATGGTGGCAGTATAGTGCATGCATCCTTTATCAGCAGCCATTGGTGTGGGGAAAAAGCCAAGCTCCTCTGAGCCTATCTCTGTGCCATACTCACACAGGTACTCATTTATGGCCCTCTGCTGCATGTGCAGTCACTGCAGCATTGCCAAAGTTGAGATCCACCTGGAGAGCATGTCACAAATCAGGCTGTTTGAGTATAGTGTCTGTACGGATCAGTATCTTGATCATAGATGGGGAGGAGCCTACGATGGCATGCATAGGGAGCTTGTGCTAGGAGCTCCAGGCAACCAACCACCCATGCAGCAGCGTATCGGATACCTTCCATCCGCTCCACCCACCCTACCCCCCTACCCCACTTATCCCGGTGTAGATCTCTCTCTCTCTCCCTTTGCAGGCTTGGAGCCCCTGCGTTTAGCCAGTTGCAGCAGTGTGAGGAGAGCTGGCCAGTTGGAAGGTGGGCGGGTCGGCATCTCTAACAGAACCCGGAAGCTCATGCGGGCCAGGGTCGGCTATGCTGCACAGAGCAGTCTGTGACTGAAGGTGCAGGAATGGCTGGACACAGCAGAGAGCGATGAGCCAATGGTATCTGGAGGCACTTGGAGACTCCCGGTAAAAGAGCCGTGAAGCCGCAAGAGAGGGGAGACCTGGCTGGAGGACCAGAGACTGAGAGGAAGGAGTTGAGACTAGACATTTGCAGATGCAGCGGAGTTCCCCTTAAAATCCATATCAAACCCGAAGGGCCTGGTATGGACTGGAAAGGGAGCCCCACACCGTTTTTTTTTCTTTATTTTTTTTTTCCAATAACTGGTTTTTGGCAAATGCAACCGCGAGTCATTTCAAATGTGATTTGACTCATTTTGTTTTCTTTAGAAATGTTTTGCTGCAGCATGTTCTATGCATGCTAAAGAATGCACCACTTTACAGGCAGACTAAGGGAACCCCCCAGGCACTATATTTTAAGGATTTTTTCATTATTTTTTTTGTTGCACTTTAGGCATCATTAAAATCACTGCTCCTAAAAAAACGATCATTTAAAAAAAAAAAAATTGCATTGATACCTGTCCTCCAGGGCAGTACCCAGACCCCCATACCCCTTTTATGGGCAATTACGTGCATATAAGCTTTCAAAATGGGCACTTTTGATGTTTGGCTTCCGTAGACTTCAATAGAATTTCAGGTTAAAACCTTTCTCCTGTTTGGGAGTCCTACTGCAAACTGAACATAGGGGTCTATGGCCAATCACTATTGAGAAGGTGCTTCTCATAGTTGCTGGGTCCTCTAGAGAAGCTGCATTCTATTGGGTCTTGGCTCAACTATGTGCACATTGGTTCTGAGTGCAGAGGGCCGCTCACCTGGCTGAATATCACTTGCCCAGCTCAGCTTTATCAGGTGCAGCCTCTCTGAATGACTAACTGAGGAAGCAAAGAAACTTATTTTCCCTGGGTGTGTCAGGAAACCCAGGGAGTTGTGTGAAAAAGAGTAAAAGGCCTGATGCATGGAGAGCAAATTTGCTCCAGGCTACACTCCACTGTTCTTAAAATAACTAATATATATATATACAGTATTGTAATGTATATATATATATATATATATATATATATATATATACAGTATTTCACAAAAGTGAGTACACCCCTCACATTTTTGTAAATATTTTATATAGTATTTAGTGAAGAAATTATCGAGACCAAAATCCTATGGTGGTCTTATTAATTAAAACAATATAAATAAATATATGCACAGGTGCAAAAAACTTATAAGGTGCAGAATGAAGTGCAAGTGCAAATGACAGGATCTAGATCTGGGCTGAAATTGCTGCCCTAGTGCTCTGAGTGCTGACAGAAGGTAAAAACTTATACAACAAAGTGCAAACAAATTAATTTATTAGTGAAGTGCTGACGGTATATATCCAATCTGGGAATGTAATAACCTGAGTGCCGATGTAGTTCAAATAAATTAATAGTGACGATATAGATCAATATAAAATAATAAAAAAATAACAGAGGAAAAAAAAATGGATGGTACAACATAAGTTGTCCAAACCTGTATTGTGGCGGACTTTCAAGGCACACGCTGAGTACACATACTTATTTATTTAAAATATTTGTATTTATTAAGAAAGTTTTTTTTAAAAAACATACAACAAAAGTAAATTAAACTGACATAATTGCACTTTCCTATACATTCAAGAAGTAGTATATAAACATTGTTGACATGGTGAGGGTTACAGTTGTTTAATACAAATCTGATAGGGTCAACGCGTTTCGCATTTACGCTTCCTCAGGACCTCAGATAATTGCGTAGCCTCATCGCACAACAGCGTATCATATCGATCGACCGGGGGCTAGGCTCGATGGGAGGGGCCACCTCGGACCGTAACCACCTTTTGAAAAATATAGGTGAGTATAGGGAGAGATAGGACGGCTGGGTGAAGGATAGTATGTAGGTCACTTAGGCTTGTTCCATATTTTGATTTGTATTCATATATTTAAAAGTGTCTTAGTGGTTGACTATCTCGATGGCTTATTGCTAGGGGAGACCCAGAAAGGTCATCGTCCAGCTGACAAACAGCGACGCGATCCCCTCACAATATATTCCGTCCTCAACTCGTGTCCCAGCCGCCAACTAATAAAAAAATAATATAAAAAAAATATATATGGAGGGGGGGGAGAAGAAATTCCCTTTAAAAATAAGTGCTGGGAACAGTGCACGTGACACATATAGATAATAAAGGTGAGAGTAGTGGATTTTGTGGATCCGGTGCCTATACCTGTGATGCCCACTAGGTATCGCACTCACCCTTGTTTCCACCTTTCAATCTACAGCAAATGAATGAGGGTGGGTAGGATTCCAGGTTCAAGTAAAACAAGATGGTGTGTGGGGTCCAATCTGTTGTAATGAGCCAAGTTTCAGGTGGATCCTCAGGGACAAGTGTGTCCAATCTGGGTGCTCAAACACAGAAAAACCCCCTGGTGTAGTATATACAATTGCATACAAAGGCAAGTAGTATCAACTCACTATTTAGGCTGATCGATTTCAGTGATATAAATGCAGCGCCGGAGTGCTTCCGCGCTCCACGGCTATAGACTGCAAACCGAAAGTGACGTTGACGTAAGTTAACTCCGCCCTGGAGTCAACATGACTTGAAAGGCTCTCCACAAAATGTGTTCATAAACATTGTGGTTGAAGGTAAAAACAAACCAATTAATGTTCACAGTTTTAATGATCTCTGTTAATTTACCCCATCTGACATAGAGATGTCATTTGTAGAGTTGATCGAACACCTGGATGTCCGGGTTCGGCGGGTCCGGTCGAACTTGGAAAAAAAAGTCTGGGTTCGCGACCCGGACTTAACCGGAACTTTACCCCGATCCCGAACCCCATTAAAGTCAATGGTGACCCGAACTTTTGAGCACTAAAACGGCTCTAAAAACAAACATGGAAAGGGCTAGAGGGCTGCAAATGGCATCAAAATCATATTGCAAACAAATGTGGATAGGGAAATAACTTAAAATAAAATAAAAAACATAAAAATAAAAAATAATAATCTTGAATGATGTAGGAGGAGGACAAGGCCCATATGGAGTAGGAGGTTGAGGTGGCGGTGGATATGGTGGTCTAGGTGGAGGAGGAGGACGAGGTAGCCAACACTGGTTTTGGTTTTCAATTAATTTTTTTTTTTTAAATTAGGGTACACCCCAAAAGAGTAAGAAAGATCAAATACAACAATGGCTGGGTAAGGCCGGTATACATGTCTATTCTGCACAAGGTACGGACAAGTCCTGTGGGATCCATGCCTGTTTCATTTTAATGAACGTGAGCTTGTCCACATTGTGATAACGCCCCCAGCTGTGCTAAATACCCGTTCAGATAATACACTGGCTGCAGGGCAGACCAGCACCTCCAAGGCGTAAAGGGCAAGCTCAGGCCATGTGCCCCACTTGGAGACCCAGAAGTTGAAGGGGGCAGACCCGTCATTCAGTATGTCTAGGCGTGTGCACACATACTGCTCCACCATGTTAGTGAAATGCTGCCTCCTGCTAAGACGTTCCATATCAGCTGGTGGTGCTGCTTATTGTGGCGTGCTGACAAAGCTTTTCCACATTTCGGCCATGCTAACCCTGCCTTCTGAGTTGCTGGCGGTATCCTGGCAGTGTTGGCGACCTCATCCTCCTCCTCTGCCTTGGCCTTGTGCCCGCGCTGTCAGGTGGGAATGCCACCAGCAGCGCTTCTACCAGCGTGCGCTTGTACTCGCGCATCTTACGATCAAGCTCCAGTGAGGGAATTAAGGACGGTACATTGTCCTTGTAACAGGGATCCAGCAGGGTGGCCACCCAGTACTCAGCACAAGTTACAATGTGGGCAACTCGGCGGCCGTTGCAGAGACACTGCAGCATGTAGTCGCTCATGTGTGCCAGGCTGCCCAGAGGCAACGAAAAGCTGTCCTCTGAAGGAGGTGTATCCTCTGTGTCCTCCGTATCCCCCCAGCCACGCGCCAGTGATGGCCATGAGCTGGCCTGGGTGCCACCCTGCTGTGCACATGGTTCCATATCCTCCTCCATCTCCTCCTCCTCATCCTCGTCATCCTCCAGAACCATGCCCCTGCTGGACAATTGTGTCCCTGGCGTTTGTGGGTACAGGAACCCACCCTCGGAGCCACTTGCGAATGCCTGCCCTGAAAGCCTTGGAAATGATACCTCTTCATCCTCCTCCTCCTCCTCCTCATCCTGTGCCACATCCTCTTCCATCATCGTCCGAAGTGTTTTTTCAAGAAGGCATTGAAGTGCGATAGTTATGCTAAGAACGGCGTCATCGGCACTGGCCATGTTGGTGGAGTACTCGAAACAGCGCAACAAGGCACACAGGCTAGCATAGTGGCCCAGTTATTGGTGGTGAAGTGGTGCTGTTCCGCAGAGCGACTCACGCGTGCGTCCTGCAGCTGAGACTCCACTATGGCCTGCTGCTGCTCGCACAGTCTGGCCAGCATGTGCAAGGTGGAGTTCCACCTTGTGTGCACGTCACATATGAGGCGGTGAGCGGGAAGGCCGAAGTTACGCTGCAGCGCTGACAGGCGAGCAGCAGCAGGGTGAAAACGCCGAAAGTGCACACAGATGGCCCGCACTTTCTGCAGCAGCTCTGACATATCGGGGTAATTTCTAAGGAACCTCTGCGCCACCAAATTCAGCACATGTGCCAGGCAAGGGATGTGTGTCAAACCGGCTAGGCCCAGAGCTGCTACGAGATTTCGCCCATTATCTCACACCACCAGGCCAGGCTTGAGGCTCACTAGCACCAATCGCTCATCGGTCTGCTGTTCATTGCCCCTCCACAACTCCTGCGCGGTGTGTGGTTTTTCCCCCAAACAGGCAAGTTTTAAAACTGCCTGCTGTCGTTTACCCCTGGCTGTGCTGAAGTTGGTGGTGAAGGTGTTACGCTGACCGGATGAGGAGGCGGTAGAGGATGAGGAAGCGGAGTAGGAGGAGTTAGGAACAGGAGGCAAACTGAAGCACCCTGCAATCCTCGGTGGTGGAAGGATATGCGCCAAACTGCTATCTGCCTCAGGCCCAGCCACCACTGCATTTACCCAGTGTGCTGTTAGGGAGATATAAAATCCCTGACCGAGCTTACTGGTCCACGTATCCGTAGTTAGGTGGACCTTGGCACAGATGGCGTTGCGCAGTGCACACCTGATTTTGTCACCCACTTGGTTGTACAGGGAAGGGATGGCTTGCCTGGAAAAGTAGTGGCAGCTGGGCACGACGTACTGTGGGACAGCCACCGCCATAAGGCTTTTAAAACTCTGCGTCTCCACCAACCGGAATGACAACATTTCAAAGGAATTTTGAAATGCTGGCATTTAGGGCCAGGGATCGCAGGTGGGTAGGGGGGTACTTCCTCTTCCGCTCCAGTGTTTGGGAGATAGAGAGCTGAACGCTTCCACGGGACATTGTGGAGATGGTTGTTGGTGACCCAGGTGGTGGTGTTGCTGGTGGATTCTCTGTTTGCGGGGTGGCAGGTACCACTGTCACTACAGAGGTGGATGAAGAGGCCGAGACTGCAGCAGCAGAAGAGGAAGCAGGAGGAGCCAGAGACCTTTCTTGGTTTTTGAGGTGTGCTCATGCTTTGCACTTAAATGCCTGGTCATGCAGGTTGTGCTCAGGTTGAGAAGGTTTATGCCTTGCTTCAGGCTCTGATTGCACAGCGTGCAAACCACTCGTGTCCTGTCATCATCACATTGTCTGAAGAACTGCCACGCTAGGGACCTTCTGGGAGTTGGCTTTGGTGTGCTCGGTCCCTTGCTGCATTGGGCAGTAGCAGGCGTAGTGTCTAGGGCAAGGCCGCTCCGCTTTTGCACCCTGCTCCCTCTTTTGCTGTGCTGGTGGCTCTGTGCGACCACCGTCTCCAAACTACTCAGGTCACCTGCATGACGTTCATTCCATGTGGGGTCGAGGACCTCATCGTCCTCCACATCATCTTCCACGCAGTCTTCACCCCTGCAACCCTTCTCAGTCTTCACATTTCGGAATTCCGCAGCAGTTGGCACCTGTGTTTCATCATTATCTGAGACGTGCTGCGATGGTCTTCCCATGTACTCATCTTGAGACATAAGTGGTTGGGCATCGGTGCACTCAATCTCTTCCACTTCGGAGGCAGGGCTAGGTGGATGGCCCTGGGAAACCATGCTAACAGAGTCATCAAAAAGAAGAAGAGACTGCTGCATGACATGGGGCTCAGACTGCTTGCCTGATTTGCAAGAGGGTGAGGTGAAAGATTGATG